>NC_043717.1:13554537-13563204 GCF_006229205.1 Suricata suricatta
TGTGTGTGGCAGTTTTAAGTTATTAGTTTTTAAAATCAGTACTTTTTAATGGAAACAACTTGACCAAAAATCTGTCACAGAATTTTGAGACCCATTAAAACAAAAGTTTAATGAGAAAAAAAAAAGTAGAACAGAGTGAGATCCAGAGAAAAATGTAAGAGAGGGTTTGTGCAAAACTTTAAATAGGGTAATCAGAACAAACCTCAGATGTAAGGTGACATGTGAACAGAACCCTAAAGGTGATTATTAACCAGTTACCTACAGGAAGAGTACTCCAGACAGAACAGCTAGAGCCAAGGCCCTAAGCAAGAGATGAATCCAAAAGATATTCATAAGGTTTCACTCATGTGGAATTAAAGAAACAAAACAAACGAAGAAAAAAAAGATAAACAAAAAAACCACTCATAGAGAACTGGTAGTTGCCAGAGAGGAGACAAGTGGGGAGAAAGGTGAAATAGATAAAGGGTATTAAGAATACATTTATTTTGGGGTGCCTGCATGGCTCAGTTGATTAAGCATCTGACTCTGGATTTCAGCTCAGGTCATGATCTCACTGTAAGTTCAAGCCCTGCGTCTGGCTCTGAGCTGACAGTGAGAAGCCTCCTTGGGATTCTCTTTCTCACTCCCTCACTCCCTCTTTCTTTGCCCCTCTCCTACTCATGCTTGCTCTCTCTCTTTCAAAAAAGTAAACTTTTTGTTATTTTTTATTAATTTTTTTAACATTTATATTTGAGAGACAGAGAAAGACAGAGAACGAGTGGGGGAGAGGTAGAGAGAGACACACACAGAATCTGAAGCAGGCTCCAGGCTCTAGGCTCTGAGCTGTCAGCACAGACCCTGACATGGGGCCTGAACCCAGAAACTGTGAGATCCTGACCTGAGCCAAAGTTGGATGCTCAACCTAATGAGCCACCCAGGTGACCCTTATTTATTTGTTTGTTTATTTTTGAGAGAGAATGGGAGTGAGGGAGAGAGGAGATAGAAAGAATCCCACGTGGTGCAAAGAGAGAGGGAGAGAGAGTAGAGAGCCTGGAACAGGGCTCAAGCTCACTCAACATGGGGTTCAAATTCACAAACTATGAGATCATAATCTGAGCCAAAGTCAAATGCTTAACCGACTGAGCTACCCAGGGGCCCCACAAATAAACTTAAAAAAACAAAGACAAAAAAGAATACACTTATCTTTAAACTTTTTTAGTGTTTATTTTTGATGGAAAGGTGTGCACTCAAGAGGGCATGCAGAGAAGGGAGACAAAGGATCCAAAGCCCACTGTGTGCTGACTGCAGACAGCTGGAACTCACAAACCATGAGATCATGACCTGAGCTGAAGTCAGATGCTTAATCCACTGAGCCACCCAGGCGCCCCAAACTATCTGTCTCTTTTTTTTAAGTTTATTTATTTTTGAAAGAGAAAGAGAGAGCACGTATGTGCATGAGAATGGGGGAGGGGCAGAAAGAGAGGTAGAGAGTGAATCCCAAGCAGGCTCCGTGCTATCAGTGCAGAGCCAGACAAGGGCCTCAAACTCACAAACCATAAGATCGTGACCTGAACCAGAATCAAGAGTTGGATATTTAAAGGACTGAGTCACTCAGGCACCACAAAAGTATACTTGCCTTGATAATCATCACTGAGAAATGTAAAGAACTGTTGAGTCATTAAAAAAAAAAAACACCACAATATCTACCATTCTTGATATGAATAATTGTTCACCTTGTTTTATTTTTCTTAAGTAGGCTCCATGTCCAGCAGGGAGCCCAAAGCAGGGCTGGAAATCAAGACCCTGAGATCAAGACTTTAGCTGAGATCAAGAATTGGCTGCTAGGAGCACCTGGGTGGCTCAGCCGGTTAAGCATCCGACTTTGGCTCAGGTCATGATCTCACAGTCCGTGGGTTCAAACCCCACATCAGGCTCTGTGCTGACAGCTCAGAGCCTGAAGCCTGCTTCAGAGTCTGTGTCTCCCTCTCTCTCTGCTCCTCCCCTGATCAAAATAAAATAAAGACATAAAAAAAATTTTTTTAAAGAATTGGGTGCTAACCAACTGAACCACCCAGGCACCCCTTGATATGAATAACTGCAATAAAATTTGAGAAAACAATCAGAACAGAAGGTGAGAAATATTTTGACCCATAGTTTAACTAAAACTTGGCTTTTTTTTCCCCCACTGTTTCTTAACACAGTGTACTCTTTCAACATTTTCTCAAGAGCATAAACTATTTTTGGAATTTTCCCTCTCTTGTTCTATAACAAATATTTCCTTATAACAAATTGTTTTTGATGACTGTTTTTAACATTCTTTTCCTTCTGAAACCAAGTCTCTCTAAGTAACTGTCAAGTGGTTTTTTGGCCCATCATCATTTTCTCCAATGTCAAAGGATGACTGATACAGCAAAGTGAGGGGGAGCTTCACTTTTGAAGGTAAATAAAAAATAGCAATAAACATTTGCTTCTAGCAGAGCATTCTTTTCATATCTAAGGTCTCAAAAGAGGGTACAAATTCATTTTCACTAGTGAGTGATTATAATTGAGACTTTTTTATGACTTGCTGTTATGGGTTGAATTGTGTCCCCCACCCCTGCCAAATTCATGTTTAAATCCTAACCCCCAGTACCTCAGAATGTGATTTCATTTGGAGACAGGGTCTTTAAAGAGGCAATTAAGTTAAAATGAGGTTATTAGGGTGAGCCCTAATCCAAGAGGATAAAAGTAGGACCCAGACACTCAGATTGTTAAAAGTCAAAGAGAGAGGGAAGCCTCAAAAGAAACTAAGCCTGCTGACATCTTAATCTCAGACTTTTAGCCTCCAGAGCTATAAGAAACTAACTTTCTGTTGTTTAAGCCACTATAATGAAATGAATGATGCCCTCCCAAATTCATAAATTTGCCCTAATGCCCAAAGTCACTTTATTACTACCTTTAAGGAGGTAATAAAGGTTAAGTGAGGTCCTAAGGGTGGTGCCCTAATCCAATAGGACGGGTGACCTTATAAGAGGAAGAGAAACCAGAGATACCTCCCATTCCCCACATGCATAAAGAAGCCATGTGAAGACACAGCAAAAAGGTAGTCATCTATAAGCTGAGCAAAGAGGCCTCACCAAAAACCAACCCTGATGGCCCTTTGATTTTGGATTTCTAGCTCCCAGAATGGTGGAAAATTAAATTTCTATTGTTTAATAAGCTACCCAGTCTGTGGTCATTTAAATGCTCCTATTAAAACAATAAAACTACGGGGGTGGGAGGGAGAACATGCAGGGGTGAGCAGGAGAGAGGGGTAGAGGGAGAATGGAAGAGCAGGAGACAGTCAGAGAGAGAGAGAGCGAGCACAAATCTTAAGCAGGCTTCATGCTCAGCGCAGAACCCAACATGGGTCTTAATCCCACAACCCTGGGATTATGATGTGAGCCGAAACCAAGAGTCAAATGGTCAACTGACTGAGCCACGCAGGCGCCTCGATGGAAGTTTTTAATAACATCTTTCTTACCTCCTTGAACAATGCTGCGGGTGCCATTTCAGATCCATTCAGGGTTCTTAACAGGAACATTGGCCAAGATGATGCATTCATCTGGTACCCTATTTTGTAAAATAAATCAGCATGAAAAAGATTTCCTGTGATATTATAGCAAGATGGTATAATTTTGGTTAAAATTCTTCTCCGGTAAGAAAATGACTTTCTTACCAAGAAACCCAGGAAATGGGCAAGAGGAACATATGCACCCTCCAATAAGTTCTACTGTACCCACTATACTATTTGGTGACAATGCTACAGTAGGAGTAGAAACTCTCATTTTAGAGAAGCCACTAGCTAGAGTTTTTTAAATAATAACCTTTAAGCTTTAAATAACCTCTTAAAAACATTAAGTAAGTTGAGTTATATTAAAATGGAAACTAAACTATTCAAAAACACCTAATGAGCAGATTGGCAAAACTGTACTTTTAATATGTACTATCAATATATTGATCAGCATGTACTACTATGTACTTCAAATTTTTAATTAATAAAATAAACTCTAAAAGTAATTTGAAAAAGGAATGATCATAAATCTGGCCATGTGTTTGAAATGCTGACAATCACAATAGCTATGCTTCCTTTAAATAAAATACAAAAACATATTACCATTTGTAAACAGAAATCAAATCCAAACAGGGAAGCACTAAGCCTCAGGTTTATACTTCCATCTCTTATAGAACTCTGTATGACTTAAGAGATATTATAAAAATAAACAAAAAAACATAAATGATATGAAGAAATAAAAGAAGGCAAAAAGTAGAGAAAACACACACACACCCTAAACCACCCTCTTGGAATAACACATCTCTAGTTAGTTTTTAAAAATATTTTACACCAAATTAGGAATGATTAACAATTAGATCAAGGAAAGTATAAAAATATATTGCTAAGAGTGGTTATTATTTTTTTCTAAAGATTTTAAGTAATCTCTATACCCAACATGGGACTCAAACTCAGAATCCCCAGATCAAGAGTCTCATGCTCTTCCGACTGAGCCAGCCAGGCACCCCAAGAGTGGTTATTATTAATATTTTAAATTTTGGATTCCCAGGGAATTTTTAACTAGTAGGAGACCCAAAAAAATCCATTTCCTCATTGTGCTTTTACAACAGAGAATTTTCATTTCCAGCATTGTAAAGAAAAAACAAAAACCAATTAATTCCCTCACAGATAGCAGAATAAAGGAGATCATTTATTTTCTACAGAAAAACAGAGTACATCTAAATAATATGTTTGCACTCATAGGTCTAACAGGAAAACAGGAGAAACCTAATGGAGGACCAGGGGGAGGGGAAGAGGGAAAGAGAGTTGGGGAGAGAGAGAGGGATGCAAAACTTGAGAGACTATTGAATGCTGAAAATGAAGTGAGGGTTGAAGGGGAAGGGGGAGGGGGGAAAAGAGGTGGTGGTGATGGTGGAGGGCACTTGTGGGGAAGAGCACTGGGTGTTGTATGGAAATCAATTTGACAATAAAATATTTAAAACAATAATAAAGCATAAAATGTTCTCAAGAAAAAAAAAAAGAGAGAGAGAACTATTTTGCCCCAAATTGGAGTCACCTCCTTTTTACCTTTTAAAAACTCAAACTTGAGAGTTTTGTACTTTAAAACCTTTGCTTGTAAATTTCCATCAATCTCCTCCTTTTCAAAGCACTGACCCTGATTCCTCTCACTATGATTTCCTCCCATTATAGATATAACAAAATTCTCAAGTATGAAACTGGAATCTGGATGTGGAATCATACTCTGCTCCTGTGCAGACCCCCATCGTGAAAATGCTGAATGGCTCAGTGGACAACAATAAGGGAAGAAGTGACTTGTAACAAATGCTACAAACTTCTCCACTAGAAGGGTTTCTGATCTGTATGTGTAACCTAGGAGAACTGTTTTTGACATTTCAAGTTTGAAGACAGCATATATCTTGCCCTGTAGTGGGGAACCTTCAGCATACATACATATGCCAAATGTGTATTTAAGTAAACTCTGTAACCTGGTACTGAGTTCCTCCACAGTACATTCTCCACAGTAACCACCTGACATAATCTATTTGCAAAAATCCCTAGAAGAGATTTCTAAAAGGCCACTTCAGGGGCGCCTGGCTGGCTCAGTTAGTAGAGTATGGGATGCTTGATCCTGGGGTTGTGAATTTGAGCCCCATGATGGGTGTAGAGATTTCTTAAAAATAAAATCTTTGAGCTCCTGGGGGGCTCAGTCAGTTGAGCCTCCTACTCTTGGTTTTGGCTCAGGTCATGATCTCATGGTTCGTGGGATTGAGCCCCCACACTGGGGTCTGCACTGATAGTGCAGGGCCTGCTTGGGGTTCTCTCTCTCTCTGCCCTTCCCAGCTCGTGTCCACATACACTCTCTCAAAATAAATTTAAAAACTTTAAAAAATAAAATAAAATCCTTAAAAATAATTAAGGCCACTTAAAACTATTTATACTAAATATTAAATTAGTAAGAATATACTATTTTAAAAATTGTTTATCCTTACCCAGTGGAGGCTGAAGTAAGTCCCCTTCCTTTTCACATGTCCCAATAGGCTGTATGTCTGGAGAATCAACAAGCCTCCAGAAATCATTTCTGTTGTCACTACCATCCAGTCTTAAACGTAGCCTGGCACCAGTAATTCCGACGACCGTGGCTATACATACTGAAGTCATATTGCGAGGGTCATGGGCTTCCAATTTCATGCCAACTTTGAATTCATTAGCTGGTGGAACCTTAGACTGCATATGTATAATATATATGTATATATTATATATGTGCATGTGCACGGTGCACAGGCGCGCACACACACACACAGACACAAAAAGTATTGTTAAAATGTATCAATTGTAAGAAAAACAAATGGTCAGCTATGTTATCAGAATACCCAATAAATGTTTCAAGTACCAGTCATAGTAGATGGTAAGCAAAAGAACTATAAGGGTCAAGGAAAAGATCTTCTCCAAATCCTCTCCTTGGCTCAACATGAAGCATAAAAACACTGTTCATTGCTGGTCTTACTCCTCTGCTCACTTCCAGGCAACTCAAATACACCCTCTAAAATGCACCCTGAGTGGCTTTCTAAAATAAGAATCTGATTAGGCCATTCCCCACTGAAATAAAACGGGCAGCTCACCACTGCTAAGTCCAAGTCCTCAGTCTAAAAGGCTCCACACCCTTAACCTTATCTCCACACTATCACCTCTACCCACTTTGTGCTCCAGCCACCCATGCCATCCCTCAACACTCAAGTTCTTTTACATCCATGTGCCTTTACTTTGGATGTTCTCTCTACCTGGAATATCTCTGACCTCATTCCAACCATCTCATATATCATCTCTTCTGTGACCATTCCCAGTTCAGAGTTATCATACTTTTCATAATTAATTATTTACATGTCTGTCTTCCCCTCCAAATGGACAGTCATAGGACTTAGTATACCTGATGTGGAGTAAATTCTTAATGAATAAATGCAAAGATACCATCTGCCCCTTAAGTGGCATTATCCCAATCCCCATTACCTCCTCACATTTCTAGAACCTAAAAGTCACACAAATATCCTTCAACAAATTAACAGTTCACATTAATATATACAACATCTACAGAATTTGGGCATACCTGTCTGAAACACTCTGAAGGAGCACCCAAAGATCCAGTCTCTTTCAAGTAATTTTCCCAGTGGAACTCATCTGGGGGAAAAAAATGTATGAAATGGGTTTTTTAGTATATATAATATGTATGCTAACTTTCAGGAGTAAAATAGACTTCAGTTCCATAAAGCTTTTATTTTTTTAAGCTTATATATTTAAGAAGTATGAGCAAGGTAGAGGCAGGGAGAGAGGGAGAGAGAGAATCCCAAGCAGGCTCTGCACTCAGCGCAGAGCCTGACACAAGGCTTGATCCCATGAAACACAAGATCATGACCTGAGCTGAAACCAAGAGTCGGAGACTTAACCCACTGAGCCCGCCCCTCCATGTATCTTTTAAACAAGACTTCTTATACAAAACTACAGATTCAAAGGGTACATGCACCCCAATGTTTATTGTAGCATTATTAACATTAGCCAAACTAGGGTGAGAGCCCAAATGTCCATCAACTGCTGAATGGCTCATTAAGATGTGGTATGTATATATATGTATATGTACAATGTAACATAAACCAGCCATCAAAAAGAATGAAATTTTACTATCTGCAATGAGGTGGATGGAGCTTAGAGAAGTCAATCAGAGAAAGACAAATACAATATGATTTCACTCATATATGGAATATAAAAAACAAAACAGATGAACATATTGGGGAGGGGGAGAAAGGAGAGAGAAACACCCAAGAGACTCTTCTAAAAAAATTTTTCTTTGGGGTCACCTGAGTGGCTCAGTCAGTTAAGCATCCAACTTCAGACTCAGGTCATGTTCTCATGGTCTGTGGGTTCGAGGCCCACACTGGGCTCTGTGCTGACAGCTCAGAGCCTGGAGTCTGCTTGCTTCAGATTCTATGTCTCCCTCTCTCTGCCCCTCCCCTGCTCTCTCTCAAAAATAAAAATTAAAAAAAATTTTTTTAAAACATTTATTTATTGGTCTGTAGTTCTCTTTTTTGGCTGGGTCCCTGTCTGGCTTGGGTATCAAGGTGATGCTGGCTTCGTAGAATGAGTTTGGAAGCTTTCCTTCTTTTTCTATTTTTCGGAATAGTTTGAGAAGAATGGGTATGAGCTCTGCTTTAAATGTCTGGTAGAATTCCCCTGGGAAGCCATCTGGCCCTGGGCTTTTACTCGTTGGGAGATTTTTGATAACGGATTCAATTTCTTCACTGGTTATTGGTCTGTTCATGCTTTCTATCTCTTCCCGTTTGAATTCTGGCAGTGCATGCGCATTTAAGAATTTGTCCATTTTTCTGTGTTGTCCAGTTTGCTGGCATACAATTTTTCATAGTAATCTCTGATGATTGCCTGTATTTCTAAGGGATTGGTTGTAATAGATCCTTCTTCATTCATGATTTTGTCTATCTGGGTGCTCTCTCTTTTTTTTCTGAGGAGCCTGGCTAGAGGTTTATCGATTTTGTTTATTTTTTCAAAGAACCAACTCTTGGTTTCATTGATCTGCTCAACTGTCCTTTTGGATTCTATATTGTTTATTTCTGCCTTGATCTTTATTATTTCTTTTCTTCTGCTGGGTTTGG
>NC_043717.1:13563304-13700562 GCF_006229205.1 Suricata suricatta
GGGGGGAAGACAGGTGGTGGTGATGGTGGAGGGCACTTGAGGGGAAGAGCACTGGGTGTTGTATGGAAAACAATTTGACAATAAAATATTATGGGAAAAAAAAACATTTATTTATTGTTGAGAGACAGAGCACAGGGAGAGGAGGAATAGAGAGAGAGGGAGACACAGAATCCAGAGCAGGATCTAGGCTCTGAGCTGTCAGCAAGGAGCCCAACACGGGGCTCAAACCCACAAACTGTGAGATCATAACCTGAGCCTAAGTCCAGTCACTTAGCCATGTGAGCCACCCAGGTGCCCCAAGAGACTCTTAAAGATAGAGAACAAACTATGGGTTTGTGGGAAAGCAGATGGGAGATGGGCTAGATGGGTGATGGGTACTAAGGAGGGCACTTGCTGTGATGAACATTGGGTATTATATGTAAGTATGTTAAGTAATGAATCATTGAATTCTACCCTGAAATACTGCACAAATATTGCACCGTATGTTTATTAACTAATATTTGAATTTTTTAAAAAGTGGGGGGAAGCCTTCCTAGCAGCACCTGGGTGGCTCAGTCAGTTGAGTGTCTGAATCTTGATTTCGGCTCAGGTCATGATCCCAGGGTCATGGGATCAAGCCCTACATTGGGCTCTACACTGAGTGTGGAGCCTGCTTACGATTCATTCTTTCTCTCTCTCTCTCTCTCTCTCGCCCTCTCTCTCTTTCCCTATCTCCTCTATCTCCCTCCCCAAAATAAAAAAAAATGTAAAAAGACTTCCTACAGAGCATATTCAAATTTACTGATCTACATTTGATTACCAGCATAAAAATTAAAGAGACAACTTTCTGATAATACTAGTTCTTATATAAATTATACTCCAGATCTTCTCAAAGTTATGAGAAATTAGCACAGTGATTCTAACAATGTGGACTCTAAGAACAACTAAAGGACTTTTTATACAGTAATAGCAAATTCTACTCATCTGTCTCTAATATAAATTTATTCAAGACATGTTTACTCAAGACCATTTCATCCCATTGATATGAGGCATTTTCTAATTTTTTCATGGAGAACTAAAGGTGTTTAGTTATGAGGTCTAACAGAATCTTACCCCTGCAATGCTTTATGGAAAGAAAAAAAGTCTGAAAATTAGAGTTGCTTCTCAATTGACTATTAGATCTCTGTACAAGGTGTCAAGAATATAGTGGCAGAGGGGCACCTGGGTGGAACTTTGGCTCAGATCATGATCTCACAGCTTGTTGGTTTGAGTCCCACATTGGGCTCTCTGCTGTCAACACAGAGCCTGCTTCAGATTCTCTGTACTCCTCTGTCTCTCCCACACTCACATTCTCTCTCAAAAATAAACAAACATTTAAAAAATAATATGGTGGCAGAATAAAGCAATAAACTAGTCATTGGTATAGTCACTGATATCAATTGTAATGATATATATTTTCTACAAACTCTTGGTGCCCTTCTCTCATTCAGTCTTCATGATATATTATGGTATTAAAAAATACCAGAAAGCAATATACTTTGCCTGACTTGACCCCTCAATTCACTGTTCCAGTTAGACTACCAAGACACTAAGAAAAAGACTTAATAACAGTATTAAAGGTACTTTTAATTCATACAAAGTCTAATTCACACCAACCACCTATACTCTTGTTTAACTTCCTCACTATAAAAATACTGAGTTTGGGGCACCTGGGTGGTTCAGTTGGTTAAGCCTCTGACTCTTGATTTCAGCTCAGGTCATGACCTCACAGTTCGGGAATCAATCTGATAGCACAGTCTGCTTGGGCTTCTTTTCCTCTCTCTCTCTGCCCTTCCCCTGCTCTTGTGTGTGATCCCCACCCTCTTAAAATAACAAATAAACATTAAAAAATATATACTGGGTTTGACAGTTTCCCTTCTTGGCGGAATCTCCATGAGCAGCCTCTTATATATCCTTCAAAGGGTATAATGCCTATACACACACACACACACACAGACATACACACAAATGGAGTGCTGATAAATCAGCAACCGGTTTCCCAAAATATACAAATAAAAAGCCTAACTGGTAGTGTTTGCAGATTTCTATGGTATAAATACTACCACCATGGCTGATCGCAAGGTGACAAGGTAAAGTCAACAACTACGAAGTTGGGAAGAGATGTACACAAGTGGCTGTCTCCCAAGGTGATGTAACCAGCATCAGCATACCACTGTTATGTGTGTGTGTGCATTTATACATATATATATATATATACACACACACACATATTATATATGGTATTATGCATGTCATACATAACATTGTACACCCTGCTTTTTTTTAACCATAAATTTAAGAGACTATTCCATTTTTTAAAAATACTGGGTTTAACTCTAATTCTAAATGATACAAAGCTAGCACTACCACAGTGCTGAATGGCATGTGGCAGAACATCAAGAATATGGGCTCAGCAAGTGAACCTGCCCTATTCCAGTTTAGTTCTGCTTCTTAAAAGCTTTGTGACCTGAGCAAGTCATTTTACTTTCTCAGCCTCAGTTCCTTATCATCCACAAAATGAGAAAAAGCAATATATATGGTACAAGGTATTTTGAGAATTAAGTGACACAACATACATGTAAGTCACTCAATAAAAGGTATGATTATTCTAAAACTAAATGTCATAGCTATGCCAAATTTATTAATACTGGATAGCTTTGTCAAACATGAAAACTGAGGGGCACCTGGCTGGCTCGGCCACAGTGTGGGAGTCTTGATTTCCAGGTCATGAGATCAAGCCACATGTTGGACATGGAGCCTACTTAAAATTAAAAAAAATTTAATATATTAAGGGCACCTAGGTGGCTCAGTCCATTAAGTGTCTGACTTTGGCTCAGGTCATGATCTCGCAGTTCATGACTTAGAGCCCTGCATCGGGTTCTGCACTGACAGTGTGGAGCCTGCTTGGGATTCTCTCTCTCCCTCTCTCTCTGGCCCTGTCCTACTCATGCTCCCTCTCACTCTCAAAATAAACTTTAAAAAATATATGTATTAAAAAAGTGAAAACTGAGATCCATAACTCCAAAATAAAACTGACCTGGATATTGCAGTGACCTCCTAACCACTAACCTGACAATTAGAGGACCCATGGTTCTAAATGAAGCTCTACCACCATATGATCTTAGAGAGTGTTAAAAAAAAAAAAGAACAAAACAAAACAAAACATGAATGGAGAGAAAAATCTGACTATGGATTAAAGAGTCAACATCCCAGGAAGAAAGGAAAGGAAGTTGAAAATAATGACTGGGAAACTAAAATCATTTCACAATTACACCTCAAATAAACTAGCTATGCTTGTAAAATTTTTCAATGATACTGGAAAATATTTACTTCATCTAACACAAGTTTTTATTCTATCACCATTTGTGTCTGAATGGGCTATAATTTAAGCTAACAAATCCTTTATACCAGTATACTTTAATATGATCATTTTCCTTTTTTTTATTTATAGTTTATTGTCAAGTTTGTTTCCATATAACACCCAGTGCTCTTCCCCATAAGTGCCCTCCTCCATGACCATCACCCTCCTTCCCCTTTCCCCCTCCTCCTTCAGCCCTCAGTTTGTTTTCAGTATTCAGGAGTCTCTCATGATTTGCCTCCCTCCCTCTCCCTAACTCTTTCCCCCTCCCCAACTCTTTCCCCCTCCCCCTCCCCCTTCCCATGGTCCTCCATTAGGTTTCTCCTGTTACACCTATCAGTGAAAACATATGGTATCTGTCCTTCTCCGCCTTACTTATTTCACTTAGCATGACACCCTCGAGATCCATCCAATATGATCATTTTCTATCACTTCTATCACAGTGCTAGCTAATGACCCTATGTAGTACTTAACCATTGAAGCCTTAACTTTTTTCCTTTATTCGTAAGGCAAAATTTTCAGTTCCCAAAACCGTTCAATTTGGCACCCATGTGCTGAGACCCTACCAACAACACAGGGGAAACACACACAGACCAACAGGATTTACTTAAATTTAAATTTGACAACATCCAAAAATAATACCACAGCTGGAATTCCTGACCAAGAGCCAAAATATTCAGAAAGTCTTACTCAAACCTGAGGTCCCAGTCGGCCTCTGCATCTTATCTTCATGAACAGATTGGGGCAGAGGAATGTTATTCTCTCAGAAAGGAGGCCTGGCAACTAACCGGTTTGTGTGTGAGAGAGGCATACACATAACCTTTTGGTCTGATTGTTATACACACATGTTTGACTTGTACTCTATACATTAGCCCAAACACCTTTTGACAAACTGAACATAATCTACATGAGCCCCCTTGGTCTTCTCCAGAGTAAATCTGAATCCCGATGTCTCCCACCAGTGCTAGGTTTGGGTTTAGAGGCTATGTAAATAAGAAGATGAGAAAAATATATAGAGCTGAAAGCTTCCAGGCTGAATGATCAGCACCTACTACTTTCACAGCAATTATCACAGCTGTAACTGGGCATTTGTTTAATGTCAATCTTGCCCCCTAAACTCAAAGAGGGCAGGAATCATGTTTGTCTTATTCATCACTGGTTTCCCATAGAAAGTTGCCAGTATATGCAAGGCACTGTCCTAGGTACAGTGGGCACAGCAGTTAATAAAACAGACGAAAGTCCTGGCTCTCTTGGAGTTTACCTTCTAACAATCACACATTTCTAAGATGAAACGTTAGGGTCAGAGCCATGAGAAATACCTGTAGGTATCTGTCAGTTTGATTAAGTAATCTCATATTTTCAATCAACAGTTAGAGAATTTTGAAGTTACTAGTTCCAATCTTTAACAATACATTTTTTAAAACTTATTTTTATGAAAAGTCCAGAATAGCAAATCTATAGAGACACAAAATACATAAATGGTTGCCTAGAGCTGATGGAGGGGAAAGGCACTGGGGAAAAATGGGTAGTGGCTGCTAACTGGGTATGGGATTTCTTTCTAGAATGATGCAACTGTTCTAAAATTGATTGTGGTGATGGCTGCACAAATCTGTGAATATATGAAGAACCAATGAATTGCATACTTTAAATGGGTGAATTCTATGGTATATGAATTATATCTCAATAAAAGTATTATGTTAAAAAATAAAAAAATTTGTAGGGATTAAGGAAGAAATAAAACAGGTAGAGAGGAATTTGCAGGGATTAAGGAAGAACATTCTAACCTAATGGCCTCCCTTTCCTTGGAGAATTTTGAAGGTTGGAAGAATTGCAGAAAAACCAATAAGGCCAATGGAAAAGGAAGCTAAGGAAACATTGGGAGCCCAGCTACAGTGAAAAAAAAATGATTCCATGGGGATTACTTCAATAGACAATTTTTCTGTAAGAACAGAAAGTCACAGGTGAACTGCCCCAATAGTGGGACTGGCAGGACAGGACAAAAGAAAAACAAAGGGCAAAATATTTGCCTGGAAATCTCTTATAAATAGTCATTTGTTATAGTATTTTTTAATTCAGCCTTTTATATGCATATGACTAATTTTTTCATTTTCCTTAAGAGTAGGTACAATGGGTCAGAGTCTATCTCTTGAGCCTCTGGTGCAATGCTATACACATGCTGTTCACAATAAGAAACTTAAAACATGAATTAATAACTCAAAGTTAATAAATAAACATTTACTGAATATTTTACTGTATGCCTAGGCATTATATTAGGTGCTTTACATTCATTTCCCTTATTTAATTCCAATAGTCCCATAAAGTAAGTAGTATTATCCCTGTGTTACAGAAAAGACAAAAGACACTAAGAATATTGAGTAATTTGCCCAAGGTCATAAGGCCAGTAAAGAATGAGGCCAGGATTCTAGAACAGATCTGTCAGACTCCCAATGCCTAAGCTTTTATCCAATGAACTGTCTTTTGACCATAAAAAATAGGATTCTCACACTAACTCTAATATTAAAAGGATTTTATTATAAATAAACAGATAATTTTAATTGGTAATAAATGGTAATTATTAACTACGTACCTTTAATTTGGCAAAATGTACACTGAAATACGTGATTTTTTACCTTAATCCCATACCAGTATCTCTAAATTAAAACCAAAGTAAAATTTTCAAAATAAAATACCATTGTTTTACCTTTCCCATTGCTTAGGTTTTACATTTATAGGAGTTTACCATATATATATACTATACCAAAAGCATTAAGAGTTCATATCAACACTGAATGAGGAAGAAAAATATATTGTACTGAATACTTTAAAACCTACCACTTAGCACAGATGTGCCTGAGTGAGGCACTTTGTCTTGATTCTCCTCCTTGTCATCCATTGAATCTAAAAAAAGAAAGAAAATAGTGAGCAAAATGGAAGGCCATAGCAAAAGTCTGAAAGAGCTCTTAGAAAATCTATAAATGAGGGGCACTTGACTGACTCATTCAGTTAAGCATCTGAATTCAGTTCAAGTTATGATCTCATGGTTTGTGGGTTTGAGCCCCACATTGCACTCTGCCATGGCAGTACAGAGCCTGCTTGGGATTCTTCTCTCCCCCTTTCTCTCTGCCTCTCCCCTGCTCATGTGCGTCCGCTCGCTCTCTCTCTCTCTCTCTCTCTCTCATAAATAAACTTAAAAAAAGAAAACCTATAAACTGAAACTATTTTCTAATAGGAGCCAGTTTAAATTTTATAATTAATATCCTCATTTTCTGCACAGGACGTCACTAACATACTGTGTATCCTAAAATTTGCTCATTTATTTTGTTTGTTATATGTCTCACTCCACTCAAATGTACGCTCCAAAAGGGCAGGGATCTATTTATTTTATTTCTTTTGTTCACTGCTGTATCCTCAGTGCCTAGATCAGGACCCAGCATTAAGAACACCATTAAGCATTTGTTATTAGAATTAACAGGCTCTAGAAATAAACCACAAGCTTTTGAGAGTTTAAAACCTGAGACGGGCACCTGGGTGGCTCATTTGGTTGAACACCCAAGTCTTGATTTCGGCCCAGGTCATAATCCCAGGGTCTTGGGATCAAGACCTGCATCAGGTCTGTGCTGAGTGTGGAGCCTGCTAAAGCTATTCTCTCTCTCTCTCTCTCTCTCTCTCTCTCTCTCTCTCTGCCCCACCCCCCACCCCACTCCCTGCTCACACTCACTCTCACACTCTCTCAAATAAAAGCTTTTTAATGTAAGAGGGAAGCTGGAATATATTTTAATTAGGCAGAGATTCTTCTCTGGGCCAAGCTGAGGAGCTCCAATAGCAGTGGACCTTGTGAGTTTTCCAAGATATTATTTTGTCCACATACATTTATCTCTTTTTAAAATTAATCATAATACTGTTATTATGCTGAAAAAATTAACCAGAATTCCTTTATAACGTCAAATAAGCAGTGTTCATATGTCCCCAATTGTCTTTTTAAGTGTGTCTCTATGAATCAAGACCCAAATAAAGCCAATGTATAGCAAGGGATGATAAGAGTCTTAAGTCTTTTGATACTTACAGGCTTCCTCCTCCACACTTTTCTTTCCCTTCCTCTGGGAATTTTTTTTGCTGATGATACCAGTTTAGTTTTCCAGTCTGGATTATGCTGACTAGCTCCTATGGTACTGGGTTCTTCTGGTCCTTACATTTTATCTAAATTGGTATTAGTGTTCTGATCTAGAAAAGCTTAATCAGATTTAGGTTAGGCTTTTCTTTTTTGTTAATTTTTTTTTTGAGAGAGAAAGAGCATGAATGGGGGAAGGGCAGAGAGAGAGAGAGGGAGACACAGAATCCAAAGCAGGCTCCACGCTCTGAGCTGTCAGCACAGAGCCTGATGCGGGGCTGGAACCCAGGAGCCATGAGATAATAACCTGAGCCAAAGTCAGACACTTAACCTAACCGACTTGAACTACCCAGGTGCCCTGAAAGTAATCTGATTTTATCACCCTGTCTTAAGGATTTTTTTTTAGTGTTTATTTTTTATAGAGCGTAAGTAGAGAGGCAAAGATAGGAAGACACAGGATCTGAAGCAGGTTCCAGGCTCTGAGCTGTCAGCATAGAGCCTGACATAGGGCTTGAACTCAAGAACTGCGAGATCATGACCTGAGCTGAAGTCAGATGCTTAAGTGACTGAGACCCACGTGCCCCTATCATCCTGTCTTTATTAGCCAGAAAACTTGGATAGAAAGAAACCTACCCTCTTCAATCATTCAATTACCCTGAGGTACAGATCACAAAGGAAAGTCACAAGCGATACTTTGTTCTTTTCCTTTATTTTCTACTTTTCAAAACAATGAATGGATCCCTAGAATTCTTCACAGATAACCAATACGTTTTGTTTTGTTGTATCATTATGAACTCATGAATTTAACCATAATTAATGAGCTGCCAATTAGTGGCTGTTTTACCCTTACTGATGACCAAACTGTCAAATGACAAACTTCTCAAAGAAAGATCTATGAATGATACCAGGATACAATTTAAGGTAACAGATCTACTTTCTGGTTATGACTCAGTGACTCTTTAAGATACCTGAACATTTCAGATGGATACATAGTTGCTATTTTTTTTAAATACTTATTTATTTTGAGAGAGAGAGTGAGTGCAAGCGCACACCAATTGTGGGAGGGAGAGGAAGTGAAAAATCCCAAGCAGGTTCCATCCTCAGCCCTGAACTTGACATGGGGTTCAATCCCATAACCATGAGATTTTTGACCTGAGCTCAAATCAAGAGTTGGATGCTCAACCCAATGAACCACCCAGGTGTCCCAGTTGCTTTCTATTTTTTTTTATTTAAAAAAATTTTTTTAAGTTTATTTATTTTGAGAGAGACAGAGACAGCATGAGTAAGGAAGGGGCAGAGAGAGAATCCCATGCAGGATCAGCACTGCTAGCACAGGGCCTGACACAGGGCTCAAACCCATGCAACTGTGAGAGCACGACCTGAGTGAAAATCAAGAGTTGGAAGCTCAATTCAATGAGCCATCCAGGCACCCCAGTTGCTTTCTATTTTTTTATTAAAAGAAAATTTTTTAAAATTTGTTTATTTTGAGAGAGACAGTGCAAGTGGGAGAAGGGCAGAGAGAAAATCCCAAGCAGGCTCAGCACTGTAAGCACAGTGCCTGACCACAGCTCAAATCCATAAAACCACGAGATCATGACCTGAGCCAAAATCAGAAGTTGGACGCTAAACCCAATGAGCCACCCAGGTGCCCCAGTTGCTTTCTATTTTGTTTTTATTTAAAAATTTTTTTAAGTTTATTTATTTATTTTGAGAGACACACAGACAGGGCGAGTAGGGGAGGGGCAGAGAGAATCCTAAGCAAGCTCTGCACTCCCAGCACAGAGTCTGACACAGAGCTCAAACCCATGAAACCATAAGATTATGACCTGAGCCAAAACCAAAAGTCAGATGCTTAGCCAGTGACTGAGCCACCCAGGTGTCCCGTATTGCTTTCTACTTAAATGATATGACTAGTACAAAGAAAGTACACACACACTTACTAAATAGTTCTACATAAAAATTTTCCTTTAAAAAATTTTTTTAATGTTTAGTTTTGAGAGAGAGAGAAAGAACAAGCAGGGGAGAGGCAGAGAGAGGGAGACACAGAATCTGATGCAGGCTCCTGGATCTGAGCTGTCAACACAGAGCTCAATGTGGGGCTTGAACCCACAAACCACGAGATCATGACCGGAGCCAGAAGTTGGACACTCAACTGACTGAGCCACCCAGGTGATCCTACAGTAAGATTTTCTAATAGGAAAGAGAGTTGAAACTGTAAAGATATGGTTCCTGCTCTAGAGAAGCTGAGAATCTACTCAGAGACTACAGTAAACTCTTGACAAAATTGGGAACAAGAGAGAACAACATTCAAGCATTCGGCCAGAGAAAAACTTCTAGGAGACAAAGGACTTGAAATGGGTCTTTTTTTAAATGTTTTTTTTATTACTTTTGAGAGAGAGAGAGAGCAAGAGAGAGAGCAAGCAAGCAGGGGAGGGTCAGAGAGAGAGGGAGAGAGAGAATCTCAATCTGCAATCCATGTGTAAGTGGACCCACGCAATTCAAACCCATGTTGTTCAAGGGTTCAACTGTACAACTCAAAAGAGAGTGCAAATGAGTGTGGCATATTATTGGGACAGTAAGCAGACCTCACTAAGTAGCAACACAGGATGAAGCATTTTTTAACCATTCATATTAAAGTTAGAAGATTTGGATTCTAATTTTGACTTTGTCACAGATTGTTGTAGAACCTGTTGACGTAAACTCCGAGTGTCCATTTTTTCACTTATAAATCTAGGAAGGAAAGACAAAATTATCTTTAATAGTATTCGGTTCTAAAATGTCAATTCTAAGCACCTAACATCTCTTGTGACTTTATTTCTAAAAGGACTTTTTTTTTCAAAAGTTCCATCGACTAGAAAATACTCATTCCAAATGAATACTAAAAGTACTATCATCTTCAGAAAGTAAATCTTACCTTCATTCATTGTTTACCCAAGATATCCCTTTTTTGGTATTCTTTCCTACCAGGAGAAAGACCAATTAAAGCCTCCTGTAAGCACATTTCTGAAGAGTAGGATTATTAGAAATCAGTTATAGAGTTAAATCATTTTAATCTTTCCTTTGAATAAAAATAAGCTCAGTAGATTAGTAGCTTGCAGAGGCTGGGCAAAGGACTACTAATGGGTATGGGTAAGGGGTTTCTTTTTTGGGGTGATAAAAATATTCTGGAATTAAATAGTCCTGACACACACTTGTCACAACCTTGTGTATACGCTAAAAATCATTGAATTGTAAACTTTAAAAGGGTGCACTTTAGGGGCGTCTGGGTGGCTCAGTCAATTTAAGCATCTGGCTCTTGGTTTCGGCTCAGGTCATGATCTCACAGTTCTGTGCTGACAAGCCTGCTTGGGATTCTCTCTCTCCTTCTTTCTCTGCCCAACCCTGCATGTGCGTGCACTCTCTCTCTTTCTTTCTCTCTCTCAAAAATAAACATTAAAAAAATAAAAGGGTGAATTTTATGGTTAAATTAATTAAAAAGAGCAGATGGTAAATTGGTAAAGTTGGGATTTGGTCTGTGGCCTATCCCAAAACCTTCTTAAACCCATATTCTGGAGAAGTGGAAGAATCATGCCTGTATTGGTAAAACTTAAAAGAACTGCAGGAATCAAGTCTTCTAACAAGATGATTACTTGCTCAAAGACAAATGTATTGTGAGCCACTAATTCATTCATTAATTCAAACTCTTCCTGCAGATCCTCAATATGCCAGACACTCTACAACAAAGATAAATAATACACTGTCTTTGCTTGCCCTCCAAGAGCTCCATCCAGTCAGAAACAGGCATATGAACAAAACACAGTATGAGTGCCATATAAGAGGTATGTACACAGAAATATTTAATATGGCAAAAGGATATCCATCTCCCATTACTCTGTGGGCCTGTGGTCAGAACATGATGATGTGTATAATGGAAGATAATTTGTTATTTAAAGGAAGCCTATGGAGAACACATTGATTAAGCCACCCAGAACACCTTCTGCACCTTTGACTCAACAGACTTAAACTCAAGCATCATCTCTTCAAAACTTGTTCCTTTTGACATTTTTTTCTTACCAACGCACTACTCTTCCAGGTACTTGGATTTAAAACCCCAGGTATGACTTTCACTCACACATTCAGTCAGTAGTCAACTGCGCTCTCTCATTTCTCTTTCCCCTGACACTAACTGGTTGACACCCTCATTAGCTCCTGCCTAGTTAACACTGGAGCCGCCTAACTCCTCTTGCCACAAGGGTCCTTCCCTACCCCAACCTACCCAATATGTGTCAGATATGGACTAAGCTGCTTTCTGCCCA
Organism: Suricata suricatta; assembly: GCF_006229205.1. Taxonomy (NCBI): domain Eukaryota; kingdom Metazoa; phylum Chordata; class Mammalia; order Carnivora; family Herpestidae; genus Suricata; species Suricata suricatta. The sequence continues at coordinate 13,575,084 of NC_043717.1, forward strand.
AATCACCCTCCTGCTTCACTAATTTCATTGACTACTAAACTGAACAAAAAATCTTCTGCAGGTCTACTTAAGGTCTGTCACAATTTCAAAGCCACCTAACATCTATCACCTACAGCTATCCTACGGCCTGGGTCAAAACTCATCATGCTACTCTACCTGCATGGGACACCCTTTCTTCTTCTGCTCCTGCTGCTGCTTCTTGAAATCCTATCTATCCTTTAAGACCAAACATAAATCCCACCTCTTTCTTGTTCCTTTCTATATTACCATCATCTGTTTCCAGGTGTGATACAGTCATTTATTTAAAAATTATCTACTGAAAACCTATGTGCTTGGCACAGTGTGGACAGAATATACAAAGTCTACTACAAAAGAGCTTGGAAATCTAGTGAGAGAGACTATTAACAAATATTTATTGAACAAAGAACAAAATATAAGTTCTACTAACAGAGGTAAGGAGCACCTGGGTGGCTAAATGTGGTAAGCATCCAACTTCAGCTCAGGTCGTAATATCACAGTTCATGGGTTCAAGCCCTGCATAAGGCTCTATGCTGATAGCTTAGAGCCTGAAGCCTGCTTCAAATTCTGTGTCCCCCTCTCTCACTGCTCCTTCCTCCCTCTCTCTCACTCAAGAATAAACATTACAAATTTAAAAAAAAGAGAGAGGTAAAAGTGGTGCTCTGTGGGAAGACAGAAAATTCAATTAACTGAGAACATAAAAGAAGAAGCACATTCAAAGGAAGTGGCACTTGACCTGGCCCTTTAAAGATGAGTATTTCACTGAGCAGAGAGAAGACAGAGAGGAATTTTAGGCTGAAGACACAAAATGAAGGGACACTAAAGTGCTGGGGCACCTGGGTGGCTCAGTCACTTAAGTGTCTGACTTTGGCTCAGGTCATGATCTCATGCATGCTTCTTGAGTTTGAGCCCCACGTCAGGCTCTACACTGACAATGCAGAGCCTGCTTGGGATTCTCTCTCTCCTCCTCTCCTTCTGCCCCTCCTCAACTCGTTCTCTCTCTCTCTCTGTCTCTCTCTGTCTCTCTCTCAAAAGGAATAATAAACAAAACAAAAAAAAAAAGTAAAGAAGCTCCTGCCTCCTCTACTTGATTATGAAATGCTGGAGTTGCTCAGGTTTCTTCTGGGCTCTCATCTCCCTCTACAATCTCTCAGGGCCCTTGGCTCATAGTCTCAGGAGCCACCCATACACAGATGATTCACAAAGCATTACCTCCTCTTCTAACACATCAGCTCTGAAAATCATATTGGAATAATCAAATGAATTGAATACTCAATACCACTGTGAGTGAGGATGTTTTCAATTAAAGACCATAACCAAGTGGCTAAAGAAAAAGACAAAGCGAAATATATAGAGAATGCTGAATCCAAGCAGAAAATATAGAGAGATGAGTTGTGATTCAGGTAGGGAGTAAAAGCACTTACCAACTCTAATCAGAGAGCAAAAAGTTGTGAATTACATTAAAATCAGTACACTACTATACAAAGAGGCTCAACTGAAAAACTGAGGGATGGGGGCACCTGGGTGGCTCAGTCAGTTAAGCATCTGACTTCAGATTAGGTCATGATCTCACAGTTTGTGAGTTCCAGCCCCACACTGGGCTCTCTTGCTGTCAGCGTGGGGCCCACTTTGGAACCTCTATCTCCCTCTCTCTGCCCCCTCCCCAGCTTGCATGCACATACACTCTCTCTCCCTCTCAAAAATAAACAAACATTAAAAAAAGTTTTTAAAAAAGAAAGAAAAACTGAGAGATGGGTCACACATAGATGGTATACCCAGGTTCCTATGTCCTTCTCTTAAATCTCTAAATCATAACTGAATTCTTTTTTCTAATTATTTTTTATATAATTTATTGTCAAGTTAGATAACATACAGTGTATACAGTATGCTCTTGGCTTTGGAAGAACCATAACTGAATTCTTAATCTCAACTGGTATCAATCGCTCCCATTAATTGGGTAAGTAATTTTGTAATTCTAGAAGGTGAAGATATATGTATAGAGAGGATTAAAAGTAAATCTTTGAAGATCAAAATAAATAAATCCATGTACTATGTACACAAGTTGGAAGATTTCTTGAATAGGCATAAAAATACATATAAAAGAAAATATTGATAAACTAGATTTAGTAATTTATCTAAAGGCAATATTTAATCAAGATGGAGTAGCTTTAGGGGAGCCTGGGTGGCTCAGAGTTAAGTGTCTGACTTCGGCTCAGGTCATGATCTCACAGTTTGTGACTTTGAGCCCCACATCAGGCTCTGTGCTGACAGCTCAGAGCCTGAAGCCTGCTTCAGACTCTATGTCTCCCTCTCTCTCTCTGCCCCTCTCCCATTCACGCTGTCTCTCTCTCTCTCTCAAAAATAAAATAAACATTAAAAATTTTCTTTAAAAGTATGGAGTGGTATTGGCATAAGGATTGACATACAGACCAATAGAACAGAATAAAGCCCTAAAAGATGCACATATATATAATGAACAGATTTTCAACACAAGTACCAACATAATTTAATGGAGAAAGGATAGTTACTTTATCAAAACTAACAACTGTTCTACAAATGATACTGTTAAGAAAAGGCTAAGCCACAGGATGAGAGAAAATACCTGCAAAATACGTATCCAATAAAAGATCTACATCCAGAATACATAAAGAACTTTTACAACTCAATTTTAAAAAGGCAAACAGCCCAATAAAAACATAATTGGTAAAAGAGTTGGACAATCACTCCACTAAAGAAGATACACAAATGGCCAAGCAGCATGTGAAAAGATGCTCAACATTATTAGTATTCAAGCAAGCACAAATTAAAACCACAATGAGATACCACTACATAAATGGCTAAAATTAAAAAGGCTGACAATACCAAATGTTGGTGAGGATGTGGAACGAGAACTCTGATACGTTGCTGGTGGGAATATAAAATAAGTATTTCTATAAAAACATAACTTTCTTAGAGTTTAATGCAAAACAAATATTCCTAACTTCAAAACCAATGCTTTGGAATCCAAACCACTTATTTTAAAGGTAGAACCATAGACCAAGGAATAAAATAAACACTTGATTTAACCCCAGATAAAGACAGGGAGAATTCCAGGATCTCTTTAGTTTGACATTAGCCATATTAGATAAGATCAACTCTTTTAGTTTGGAAACTTTTCAATTATCATAGTCACTCAGCACCAGTGAGCAGACATGTTATCTTGTGAAGTCCAAAGCCTTCAGTACACAAAAAGAACTCAAACTGTTTAGGAAATAAGTCAGTGACTTATTATGCTTTCCCTTTCAGTAATCATGGTGTTAAAATGCAGGGAGTTGTTTGAAGATACAATCCAGACTCTTAACTATAGAGAATAAACTGATGATTACCAGAGGGGAGGTGCATGAGGGTCATGAGTAAAATAGGTGATGGGGATTAAGGAATGCACTTGTCCTGATGAGCGCTGCGTGATGTATGGAATTACTGAATAACGATGCTGTACACGTAAAACTAAGATAGCACTTTATGTTAACTATACTGGAATTAAAATAAAATAAAATGTGAGCTTGAGTACACTGTGGTAATTTAAGGATTCTTTCAGGGTCACAATAAAATCAAAATCATTTGCCCTAAACATTCTTCTTTCACTATAGACAGCCTTTACTGTTTTCCCTCTTAAGCCGTATAGCTTCCATATTTCACTAAACCAATAATTTCATTGCTAAATGAAATAATTCTCCCTTTAAGAGAATATGACCCTGGTTCCATCTTTATTTCCTTTATATATATTCCATAGCACCTAGAACAGTGCTAAGCACCAGGTAGATTCTAACTGAATACCTGAGTGAATATTTACCAATCTTTAATATTTCTTTTCAAATATTCAGAAATTCATACATTTTTTAGAGACTTGTTTTCTCTCATGACTCTTCCCAATATGCCTACAATACAAGGCTTACATTTGATATCTGCAAAGGCATAAATTTTCATTTAATCTAAGCACTAGATATAAAATCAAGTGAATACTTAAGCTTACCTTTGAGCAAATACAAACTTCTATGTTACAAAGTATTACTGGAGAGGTGCCTGGAAGGCTCAGTCAGTTAAGCATCTGACTCTTGGTTTCAGCTCAGGTCATGATCTCATGGTTCGTGGGTTCTAACCCTATTGTTGGGCTCTTTGCTAATAGCATGGAGCCTGCTTGGGATTCTCTCTTCCTCCCTCTCTGCCCTTTACCTGGATTCTCTCTCTCAAAATAAATAAAAATAAACTTTAAAAATTAAAAAAAAAACTTATTACTGGGGCACCTGGGTGGCTCGGTTGGTTAAGGGTCTGACTCTTGATTTCAGCTCATGTCATGATCTCATGGTTCACAGGTTCTAGCTAGCCCTGTGTCAAGTTCTGCACTGAAAGTGCAGTGCCTCCTTGGCAGTCTCTCTCTGCCTCTCCCTCACTCAGGTGCATGCTTGCTCTCAAAAATAAATAAATAAACTTCAAAAAAATAAATTATTACTATTTAAGCTATCTTAAACTTCAAACTTCCATACACTATGCAGTAAAATATTACAGCCTCCTGCTTGTTACAAAAATGCCCAAACCTTATAGAGAAAAAAGTTAAATTCCCTAATGGGAGAATGGATAATTCCATAACAAAGAAACAAAGCAAATACACAAATTGCTTCTTTAATGGCTCTCAAACTACAATCCATTTAAACCAATCAAAAGAATAATCTTTTAATCACTTGAACACACGACTTTATTTACAGACAAGTGGGCATAATCCCATGTGTCAGTTTATGCCCAAAAGAATAAATAAAGCAAGGCCTCTGCCCTCCAGACACTCCCCCGCAGGGTTCTCAGGCTGTTTTTACCCAACATTTAACAGATAGCAAAGCAAATTTTGTATAAGACAAGTTGTTTACCTGCTCATCTCTTCTCACATATTAAGTGGTTGAGAATACAGGCCACACGTTACTCTTCCTTGTAGCTCCGTCACAGCTCGCACAAAACTTTGCACTTAAAAAAAGTTCTTAAACATTCACTGATAGTGACTAAAATTACACTATAAATGTATAAATAGATTTGTATAGGATTATATGAGTAAAAGTTATTTAAGCAAGGAGAGAAAGAGAATACTTACTAGGTTATTAATAAGGCTTACCCAGGAGGGCAAAGATGATAGTGTGTGCTGAGGGGAAGGAGAGTGTATTTTTATAAATATATCCTGTGTGTATAACCCTATTTGTATAAAATTGTATGTAAGTTTGCATAAAGTAACAAAAATATTTTGGTGCTCTTTATTTTTTACATTAGAGTGGTAAGGTTTTAGGTGGCTTAATTTTCTTCATTATATTTTTATGCATTATTTGAATGCTCTACAATGGTATGTATGAAATAATAAAAGAAAGTCACTTTCATTGTGGGAAGGGGGAATATACCCTGAGAGTATTTTTTAATAATTTTTTAATGCTATTATATTAAGCTCTGTTTATGCAATGCTGGCCTATGGCATATGCTTAATAAATTATATATTCTTAAACAATTTATGCTGCCATGGTTATTGGTAGCCATATCAATTACACAGAAATATTATTTCAAGTACTCGAAGCCATTACAAGTTATTTCACCTCCCTCAGTCTTGGTTTTCCCATGTGTAAATTACACTTTCTAGTATAGTCATGAAAATTAAAATGAGATAGTGTAGGTGGAGCACCAAGCATAGTACCTGAAACAAATGGAAGCTCAAAGGCTGATTTCTATCCCACCCCATCTGTCCTAATTAAAACTCCCTGAGAGGAGTGAGTTTCAGCATTACCACTCAGCATTAATTATGTTATAAAATGACACTATGTTCCTACTTTGATTCCTGAGCATTACTTAATTATTCTCTTCCAAAGTACAGACCATAAAGGTGTGCTATAGAGAAACAGAAACATAAGTTTAAATCACCCTTAAATTAAGCAGTAATAAGTAAATAAATATACATTTGCTTTTTATAATGCCTAGGCATATAATTACCAAAGAAAGGAGCTGCCATCTACTAATCAGCAGTATTAGAATACATACATTTTTGCTAAAGCCAAACATTTTTGCTAAAGCCAAAAGAATTTGATGTCACCCAGTGTTGGATGACTCTGAATTTCTTTTAGGGGTTGATGAGTATTGAAAATGGCTTTTGGCCCTTTGTGGACCAAAAGGGCCTTTGTGGACTTCTAGAAACTAGAATCGTTTTTCGGACTTTGTTGTTGTTTTTTTTTTATACATGCACCAGCCCCCCCCCCCAAATTAAAAGACAGATTAGTAAAAGGAAAAAATATCACCTATAATCCCACCATCAAACAATACTTGCTGTTAACCATCTGGTATATATCCTTTCAATTAAAAAAATCATATATGTAAATCCATATATAATACACATTTGAACCACTTCTAAAGATACACTTTCCAAATTCTATATATTAATAATCTTCAACATTCTACCCATATTGTAATTCCTCAAGTCAACATTTTTAGCTAAAATAAAAACTGGACAATAATAAATGCCTTTTAAAACTTCATACCTTAAAAAAACACTCCACTATTCTCAAGATTAACACTTGAAACAGGAGAAAAATTAGTGCTTATTTTGTAATCTAAAAAGTGATAAACACCATGGAAGATGGAAAATATACTTACTAGAACACTGGATTAATTTTGAAGTTTATGATATATTTATTGAACATTTTTTAAGTATGTTTGATCACCAAAACTTTTCACCATTTCTATATAATTGCTATATCCTATACCATGCTACTTTTAAAAAGGATTAGCAGTTTCAAGATAAAAACATACTTATAAAAGGATGGGGCTTTCATTATTAAAAAGAGCAAATCAAAATGTACTAGTTGGAAAAAAATGAGTACCCAACCGGAATGATTAATGTCTCTTTGGTCTATATAAAGTTTCACTACAAGATAAAAATACATACAAAGTCAATGGGAAAGATAAACATCTTCCTAGGACTGAATAACCAGGAGGAATATGGACAGATCCTGATGTAAAGGAATACTGGTTAATTTAATAGAAACTATCTTTGAGTATAATTTGAGAAAACATAAAAGTTTTATTGTCCCTCTTAAAATGCCCCAGCATTACACAGTAATTCACCTATGTCTTTTATCACAATACAAAAGCAGAGATCATAGACGTCTAAAGAATAGACCATGATCTATTGGTAAATACTAGATAACATCAACTCACAGATGAATTCCCAGTGCCTCAAATAAAGATAGACTGTGCAGCTAAGAACATATCAATATGACTTACATACCAGATATGCACAAAGCACAGCTGCTGTCTTTCTGGAAAAAATTAAGAGCCTAACATTCTTTTAGAAATAAGGACACATCTCACACAGTCGTCATCTATAGAGGAAACAACAGAAAAGCTTAATTTTGCTCTCAACATACTGTGAACTGCTTCAGCACTTTTAAGAAAGACTCAAGACTCCCAAAGTAGTTCTCCATGTTATATGAGAGAAAATTTGGACAAGAAAAACAATTAAAAGCTCTGCTTTGTTTTTGCCAGCTTATAGAGATGTTGCTTCACTGAATGCATCTAAGGAACAACTTCACTGTATTAAAAGTCCTTTTTCAAATGTAAACTAGCCTTTAAAAAAGTATTAGGTTAGCACTATTTCATAATAAGTGTCTGACACTGACATTTATTTTACCAAAATACCACAGTTACACTAAACCTAGCTGCTGTATCTAGCAGACTTTGAACAAGCACCAATAATCTGGGATCTTTTAAAAACCATTTGTTTTGAAGATTGTATCTTCTTGTAGAATTAGAAGCTGATAAGAAATCAACCAATGCTTTGAAAAATCCTGCACTGTCTTCAGCCATTTTGTCAATACAATTAAACAATGTAAACAACGATTAATAGTGGAATTATTAAACCTACAATTCCTGTTGCTCTGAACTGATTCTAAAAGTCTACTTTTTTTTTTCCCCAGAAAGAGTTGTAAAGAACTGTTTAGCAAGTTTATGGGCCTATAATTCCAAGATTACAGGGCCCTTCCATTACTTGTTTGCTTCAGTTTTTTGTTTTGCTTTTCCATTCTTTTTGTTTTGTTTTAAAAATAAGGTAATACACCTTGAGTCTCTAATTAGAGACCACTATCTGAAGAGTCAATGAAGGTAAACATTTTGACAAGGGCAGGAATTTAACAAGGGAAGAAATATCCCAGAGTCCTTTTCAAGTTCAGGCCATTGGTCAGATATTATAAAATGAATGGAATTATACAGAATCTCAACCTGAAAGGGTATATAAAAATAAACAAAATACAGATGTTAAGCTGAAAAAGATAAATCTGTTCCCGCACCAAGAGCAAAGTTTGCTACATATTTCCCAAGCAAAAGTCCCATAGGTGGGAATATTTAATGCCCAAACTTGAGCATTTATTATTAGACTTGTTCACTGAACCGCCCATCTGGCAGATATTAATATCCACATTTTATGAAAGAGTAAAGTGGCCTTAAATTGAGACAACATCAAATTTTTATCAGTGTAAAAAAATTCTCTACTGTACTATACATTTACCAGACTAACCTCTTCCTGATGAGTGAGATTTTGGTAATAAATAGAACACCCAAAACACAAAGAGTTTCTGGGACACCTTACTTATTGCAATATGGTTACTTTTTGCAATCTTCCTTCTTTTCCTACAACTGCTTTCCAAGACCCTAATTCCCAGACATCCTAATTCCAGTTCAGTGTTTCAGTCCTTACTCTCCTTGACACTTCAGGAGTGATAGGTCACCCCTCATTCCAGACACTCCTCATATCTGAGCCTCAGGTTCTCTGGCTGTCCTACCTTTATTATCCCTCTGCGTCTACTTCCTCCTTCTGTCCTAGCCATTGATCTTCTCAAATCACTTAGTCTTTTCCTCCATATTCTAGTAATTTTCAAATCTAGAATCTCATTCTATACCATGTTTGATGCAACACCCCTATGTGAATGATTCATATATCAGCATCTCTACTCCCAATCTTGCTCCAAAATTTCTAGTCTAGCCAACTGAACATTAAGCTAAATGCCTCACAACCACCTCCAACATTACATATTTAAGAAATCAAACTCATCTTCCTTCCAAAATAAGTGACTCTCTGCTTGCTTTTTAATAGGCATTACTAATACCCAATCTTTCTGAATTAGAAGTCATATTTGATTCTCTTTCTCCTTTGTCCAGTATCTTACCAATTACCAAGTTCTGCTGATACTGAAGATCAGAAAGCTGGCAGTGAAAGAAAAATGATTTAATCTAAGTCTGTAAGACACCAAAAAGACAGAGTTTCAATACACTGTTCATACTTTAAAAGGGAAAAGTAAGGAGACACATCATGCACCCTAGATAGAATGGATCCACGAGGCAGAAGAAAATGAAGATTATGGTCCCTAGGATCTAATGATGGTGGTGATGAAAATGGTAATAATAAGTACCAAGAGATGTCACTTACTGAACTCTTGCTAAATGTCTAGTACCCTACTAGGGCCTTTATATACATTTTACCTAGCTAAAGCCTATTACAAGCTTGTAGGGTTGTTACTATTATTAATGTCCACTTAAAACTTAAGAATATGCCTGGCTGGTTCAATCAGTGGAGCATGCAACTCTTGATCTCAGGGTCAGGAGTTCAAGTCTTTCATTGGGTGTGGAGACTACTTTTAAAAAAGGATTTTCTTCTTCTTTTTTTAAAAATGCTCTTAGTTGGGGCGCCTGGGTGGCTCAGTCAGTTGAGCGTCCGGCTTCGGCTCAGGTTATGATCTCACAGTCGTGGGTTCGAGCCCCACGTCAGGCTCTGTGCTGATAGCTAGCTCAGAGCCTGGAGCCTGCTTCAGGTTCTGTGACCCTCCCCTCCTCACGCTGTCTCGCTCTCTCAAAAATAAATTTTAAAAAACACTTAAAAAAATTTTTTTAAATGCTCTTAGTTATTTTTGAGAAAAAGAGAGCGGGAGAGGGGCAGAAGGGAGGTAGACACAGAATCTAAAGCAATCTCCAGGCCCTGAGCTATCAGCACAGAGCCTGACGCAGGGCTCAAACTCGTGAACCATGAAATCATGACCTGACCCAAAATTGGACGCTTAACCAATTGGGCCACTCAGGCACCCCAAAAAGTTTTTTAAATAATTAAAAAAAAAAGAATATTGAGGCTCAAAGATCTGCACAAGATCACGTAGTTAGATTTGGACCTAGGTCCTTGAATGATTAACAATTTTGCTAAAATTCTTCTGCCGTGTTTGTGTACATGCTTTATCTCCCCTGGCAGAAATACGTTTTTAAGAGCAGTATTATGTCTGCATCATCTTTGTATCCTCCCATGCCTATCCAACAGGGTCTATCATAGGTAGGGTCCCCTAAATGTTTGCTAAATGAGTTAATATAATCTGTTGTGCTACAGGTTACTTATACCTAAACCATAGAGTCCCAGGACACTGTGGCTTAAAAAAAAAAAATGGGAGGAAGGAGAGCTTTTCTTTTGGCTGTCATTATTCTTCCCTGCTCCTTTCTGCAATATCTAATCTGCTATGGCTAAATTTACACAAGTCTAGGTCAATGGGCCATGGAGAAAATTCTGTGAGATGAGAGAGTCCCTCACTCCCCACATCGTCCTCCTTCCCAACATCTAATAGACCTTTTATTTTTCACTCTGAATTTGATTTCTAGGATGTCTGAGATCTCAAAAAGACAGGCCACAGTGTAAACTGGTCACTATTACAGATGTGGGGTTTTTTAGGAAGAACTAGGAATATATGCTATACCAGAATTCAGTTTATAAATTCCAATTACATTACAGTTGGAACTAAAACACATGCTTTAAATCAATATTCAAGTGCACAAAAAGGAAAAGACACAGTGGCTACACACAAAATAATTTGGTTGCATAAATATTTTATTATATCCCCTTGAGAAGTTTCAAGGCTAGGAGAAGTTCACAAATATGCTTGCTGGTAATTTTAAAGAAAATGTTAGAAGAAGTGATAAAGTTATACACACACATAATTTGCCAGAAACTATTAATGAAATAGCACAACTTTTTTCTTTTTTAGTCTATCTTGTTATAACAACACTGTTCTGCAAAATTGAACAACAAACAAAAAAGCTCCTCACTGCCCTGTCAATATGTAAAAGGATGATAGAGAAGCCTGAGTTAACTGCATTTAAGACAGCACCTTTAAGTTTTCATTTTGACTTGAAAACAGTTTATTACTTTGATTTCAAGAAGTATTTCATATTTATGCCTAAATGCAAAAACTCATATTGATTTAAGTGAAATACATTAAAGCTACATATTTTCCTTTGACAAAGAGCAGCTGGCTCTTTTAACTTACTTTTTTTTACTTCTGGTAATGATGGTTATCCTAATAACAGATAGAAAAAGTGTATATATCCATTGTATGGCCATACATAACTTGTTAGAATTGGACATGATTCATTACTTAAAGATTTCAAAATACCTACTCAATTCACTCAAGTAAATAATCAAATTTCCCCTTCTCTGCTATTATCTATCTATAAAAGTAATCAGAAAAAAAACTTTGAATTCTAATGCTATAATTATAAAATTCCATCTCTGAATTGTGAATAATCAATATTAAGAATGAACATTTTTGGTAGTGAAGATTTATTAAATCTAGCCTTCTGGAGGAAATTAAGGTTTCTAGAGGAGCAATTTTATTTTTGCTTTAGTAAGTCTACCCCAACAAATTAGAAATTAATCTTTTTCTCTGCAAAACAAACCCAAGAAGAAAATAACATTTTAAGAAATTTTAATTTATCTCAAAAATTATAGTCTACAAGTTGAAATAATTACTTATCTGCAAATTTAAAATAATTTATGTGAAAACTATGTGTTTACTTAAGAAGTATGCTATTTCAGAAAACAGATAAATGAAAGACAAGTCAAGGGTTGCCAAAATCCCAGTTTATAGTTGTAAATTCCTAAGGTTTTAAAGCACAGCCACAGGCTAATTGCCCAAAGACATGCTGCCCACCGACATTTGCGGAGGACTGAAGTTAATAGCAGGGCATGTCAATTTACTACAGGCAGCTCTCACTGTGACATTTTGACAAAAGAACTGGGTCAGGTTACAGCCTGTTCCTATTATCACAGCAGTCTAGATTTATGGTTTCCAACACCAGCCCTACAAGAAATAATGGAAATGATGACAACAACAATCCCTGCTAGACAACAGACTATAGAAAAGCATGCAATAAACCACAATCTGAAGTGACCAGAAAACTAAACATCCCATGCAATACTTAAAACATGAGGCAGGTGTCAGCAAATTATTCATTTAAATATTTCTACAACTTCTCAAAATTTCAATCCAAAAAATCTCAAATCAGAGTTTCTAATCTAAAACAAAGCAAAATTTAAAGGTACTTACCAGTATCGGGTACTGCATTTTAATTCTTTTAATAATCATCAAAGATGATGTGTTTCATTTAAACAGATATATGAAACTGTACCAAGTTAATAAAAAATAAGTACTGATCATTATTTTTCAAATAACATTAAAGTGTATTAGGAAATACACCAAATAATATTTTAAATCTTTCAAATGGAAGAAAAAAAAAGTTTCACAGCAAAAAGTACATGTTTACAACTGTACAAAGAGGCAACGTAACAGAAGAAACACATGTGATTTGTTAATTTAAAACTAAAAGCATAATCAAAATTTTAAACTAGCTTAAAATGATAAAAGATAAGAAAAGTGACCAAATGTTAAAGAAAGTAAGAACCCTGTCAATACACGTACCTAATTTAAAAGATTCTGTCAAGGTACAATTGAAGTTGTTTATGTCTGGAATCCAATACCTTACGTTGAGAAATCCTTACGTTGAGAAAATCAAGTATGTATTCTAAAGAAAAGAAGCAAAGAGAGTCCCACCAACTTTTCTGTGAGAAAATAAAGTATCCTAAAGGTATGCCCTAAATTGCAGTGTTTCTGTCCCTTCTGAAGTTTACAATGGCACATTACCACAAAAGGTGGGCACTCTTTCCGCTCTTACAACAATTTGCTCCCATAAACTTAGGAAGGGGCAGAGCCACAGCCATAAACACAGGTCACAAGTAGTAGGTAGTCAAATGCTCTCTATCTTCAAATGTTTCCCAGCTCTTCACTAATAAAAAAGCTTTTTTTTTTTTTTTTTTACTCTTTGGTTAAATAAGGAATTCATCTAGCCTAGGTGAGATGAGTATGAAATTATATTGAACAGCACCATCATATAAACTGCCTAAAGGAGCCTCAAATCCTTTGCTTTTCACACAATAAGATAGCCTCATTTTTTACATCAAAACCTTTCCACCACATGCCAAAAAAAAAATGCAAGTAAAGGTTTAGGGATGGACATATGTTTAGTAGAAATCATTTAGCATAAAAATCACTATATTTCTAAGGTGGCTAGGGCTTACTTATATCAGACAACATAAAGACAAACTAAACAAAAATGCCTTACTCATGAAAACCAAAGAACATATACACATTCCAAACCTTAGCTGGTTTTTCTAAAATTATTTTCAAGTTATCCAGCTTTAAGAACCACCACCTTTGCTATCTTTTTAAAAATGAGATGTTATCACTATAGTAAAGGCATTTCTATACTTAGAGTAACCAAAGCCCAACTATTTAGAGCCTGGAAAACTTACCACTAAATTATACCAACCTATTCTAACATAAAATAAACAGCAGTCGTTTCTTTCATCTATTTCCCTAAGACAAAAGGATCATAAATATTAAGACCTCAAGCCAGGAAAGGGTGAATTTTTTTCTTTCAAAATCAACATCAGCCATTTTCAAAATTTCCAGGGTTTTGGCTCCTGAAATTAACTATCGCTCCAAATCCTGAGATATTACGTAGTAATTTTCAGACATTAATAATGTTCTTAAAATTCTTAGGGGTCCTTGATTTGCTCACTTCAAAGTACAAAACATCTCCTGGCAATGCCAGACCTATATTCACACCATAGTCTCAGGGTTCTAACACTGATGGCTGGCAGAGCTCACTTTGTTCACATCTTGTGTATCCTAAAAACCAGGAATATGATTATGAGGAGACAATGAAACTCCCAGGGATGTGAACTAAAAGAGAAACTGACCACAGATTTCCATTCACAGCTGGAATCAGAATAGAACTGGCATAAAGGGGAAAAGGGAGACAGGGTAACCTGGCCAAAACAAAAAAAACACTAGAGGTCACTAATAAAACTTAAAGAATACAGGATCTTTTGCATCCTCCAATGTTCCAGTTACTAAAATTACAAATATCATTTCTATTAACTCAAAGAGAGGGGCAGTAAACTATTCAGGCGAAATTTTTCTCCTCTCCCTCCATATTCTCTCCCCCAAGAGCTCAAACTAAAATTGGTATTTGGATTTTCCTTAAATAGAACAAGGGGCTACATCATTTTCATTCAAAAGACTTGGTATTTATTCAGCCTTTTCAACAGCCTTACTATCATCAATTATTTCTCCACAAGGCAGTGCAGGATTACCCTGACCATTTCACTGATGCGGAAACAGTCAATGAACAGCAAAGGGAACAGGGAGGCAGGAAGAGGGGAGATAGGAAGCATCTGGGAGGAACAGGCAAGCAGCTAAAAAAGAACAAACCCAAAAGAAAATAAGAGTCACATCTGGCTTATAGCTGGCCATCTTAACCCTTAGTTATTTTTGAGCTCAGAGATTTCTGAAACATTTTGAAAAAAGCAAGTGCTCTAAATTATCAGTCAGTCACAGTCTAAACTACTAGGTCATAGAAATGACGTTATTTAGCATTAAAAAAGACTCAATCTCCAGAGCACACAGAGATTTCAATTTACACCAATAATTCATTTTTCTTCTCAAGCCTAACCAGTATGTTTATCTGTATGACCTACAAAATAATCTCTCATAAAATGTATGTCTTTATGCAATCATAAAAAGGCACAAAGTTAATATCACACAAATCAGAAATAATTTAGTTACACCAGAATTTGTTTAGAGAATTATGACTGACTCCCTAAATTTGCCTAAAATAAAAGAACTAGTTGTTTTACATTCATATTGATTTTTTAACCTATAACTTTGAAATTTTCAGGAATAAACTACTGATAAGAAGTCTTAAACACCCAAAAGTCAACACACATAGCCTATGAGTAAATGCACCTTGAACCAAACTCTATACTACAGACAGCACAGGCACTTAATAAAGATGTATTGATTGAAACATAAAAAGACTGACCAATTGCCTAACGAGAAAAACTGATACCACCTCTTTAAGACTGACTCCAATGATTTTTGCCCATACCATGACATCATTAGCTTTAAGGTAACCTCACACATAATGTAGTTCAGTTACATTAATCTTTTCTTCCAAATAGTTTCAAAACAAATCAGGATCTCTAGGAAACAGATATACACCCTTCAGCTTATAATGTTGTGTGATACATACGACATTCATTCAAAAGTTTCAAAGCAGTTTTAAATTTAAGGGTTTGAAAAAACCTATCAGGCTGTTGTGAAGACAATGGATAAAACTATAGCAAAACAAATACAAAGCATAAGGTGAGTGCTTATAAATTCACTCCTTTCTCAAAATCCCAACTGGACTCATTTCCAAAAGCTTATTTTCACAATCCTCCCATTAAATATACAAAACCAGACCGAAAATAACACACACCCCTGGAAATACATTATTTCATGAGTAATTAAGAAAAAGAACGGCAAGAAAGGCAAATTTGTCATTTTTGAAGAACATTCCCAAGCACTGCTATTGAAAAGAATTAAATCAATCTATGAACTACTGTTATAATAGAATTGTCTGTCATAGAAAGTTGTAGTCCATAAATGTTATATATCTTATAATACTCTTTGCCCATACAGAAATATGAGTAGCTGTGCGAGTATTAAAAATGCACCATCTGCAGTTGTTCTGGTAAAGAAAACTATCCCTGATAATTTTGTATAAGGAAGTATCCACTTCCCCTGCCTTAGTTTCCCCCTACTAACAGATTCATTCACTTTCTAGAGACATCCTGATGTCACCTTAACAGATAAATCATAAATACTAATCTAGTTCTTCAAGATCAAGGCTAATTTCAAATTATAATCACACTTTAAAATGAACGACCAATGTTTTACAACTTTAAAAAAAATCAATAGTCTTAAATAGGAATCTGTAAATACCGGTGCTGGCCAAATACTTGAGGGCAGGGGGAGGGGGCAAATTACAGCCCTCCAAGCTATGCACAACCTCAAGGTGCAAAATCTATTACATTCGCCTGCTAGCTCTCCCTCTGGCGATTTGGCGATTTTACACTAGGATGCAGCACAACCACTAGTCAGGTGGAAAAACCAAGAACGCTGTCCCTTAAAGAAGGCACTAATGGTCCCGAGCCCAGGTCAGGCGGCGAAAGCACAGCGGCCGCCTGGCCGCTCCT
This sequence comes from Suricata suricatta, assembly GCF_006229205.1. Classification (NCBI taxonomy): domain Eukaryota; kingdom Metazoa; phylum Chordata; class Mammalia; order Carnivora; family Herpestidae; genus Suricata; species Suricata suricatta. The sequence continues at coordinate 13,591,546 of NC_043717.1, forward strand.
TGGGAGAGTTGGAGCCCGGCTCTCCGCGCCCCGCCCCCCCCCCACAGACACGCGAGGAGGGCCGCACCCCTCCCGCCCCACTTCTCCCCCGAAGGCAAGGCACCGGCGCCCCCCACCTCCACCCGCAGCCAACCGCCGGGAGTCCCGGGGCGCGAGTCCGACGGGCACCTGGCTCCGGGACCCGAGCCCGCGCTCCGCCACGGGCGCATCCTTCCGGGCTAACGTTTCCCTCCCAAACTCCAAAAGTTCTCACAAGTCCCCAGAAGGTAACCGGGCGGGCTTCAGCCCAGACCAGGCAAAGTCATCCCTGCTCCTCAGCCCCACCGCCCGCCAGCGCTGCCCCGGGGGCCCCAGCTCGGTACCCCCCAACCCAGCCCCACCCACAGCAAGAGGATGCTCCGAGGAGTCCTGTCCGCGCTTCGGGCCAGGGGGGCAGCTAAAGAGCGACACAACGACCAAACGCCGCCCGAGCGATGGGCCCGTGACCGGAGACGGGGCCCCGGGGGGATGAGAGGGGCTGCGCAAAAGCGGCTACGAGGCGTCGCGGAGGGCGCTAGATGGGGCAGGGGAGTTCTGGCCTCTTAGGTGAGGCTGCCAAAGGTGGGCCACGCGGGTAAGGGGCCAAGCTAAGGCCGGACCCTGCGGGGCGGTAAGGGGGCGTTACTCACGCGGGACGCGCCACTGAGGGCTCCCGGCCACCCGACCGCCCGGGGACAACGACCAGAGACCAGATGCCACGGATCTGCCTCTCTGGTCTTCACGGGGCCCAGAGTCGCCACGCACCTCGAGTCTTGTCAGCGAAAGGAGCGAAATTGTGACTCTGGTCCCGCGAGCCAGTACCGGTCTTCACACCGCCGCCGCCATATTTGAGAAGCCGCGCGCGGAGCCGCGCATGCCCCGCAACCGCCACCGCCGCCCCGCCCCCTCCCCGGCTGGCCCGCGTGCCCGGTGGTTGCGGCAAGCACGCCCTATGACCGCCGCCGCGTGCGGGACCCGAGCTGGGGGCACTGCCGGAAGGCCGCGTGAGCGGTGGCGGGCCATGAGACGCTGCCAGCCCAGGAAAGCCCTTAGTAGTTTTCCTTCATCCTCCCCCCACTATCTGCCCTCCCGCCAAAAAAAAAAAAAAAAAAAAAAAAAAAAAAAAGAAAAAAGCCAGTCACAGCCCTTGCACCCAAGACTGTGACGGGCCCCTAACTGAGACGACCCCGGAATCCGCTTCAAGTTCCATCGCGGGAACTTGCTCCCCTTGGCCCTTGCCTTTGACTCTCTGTCACCACCCACACTGACCACGCACCGAAAAGGCAGGCGATTTCCTAGGAACTGAAGCAAGTTCGATGAGCAAAGAAAATGCAACTCTTTAGAGCAGCTTGAGCAAAGCCACTCCTTCGCGGGTTGCAGCATATTCCTTGAAACAGCTTCCCACCCCCCTCCCCCATGGGTTTGTGCCACGCATTCCCCCAGCTCCACATTCTGAATTAAGTTGTACCTCTGAGCCCTGGCTTGAGCTAACGGGACGAGGTTAACCCGAGGGGAAAGCCATTTTCTCACTAGTTTGAGGCTACTTGAAAGCGTCCAAAAAGTGCATTTTGGGGTCTCTGGTGGATATTCCTCCAGCGGTTGTGCAGGTGGAGGTCGCACCAAGGGGAAGGGGGACGTCGTAAAAATAGCCCTGAACTCGCCCAAGACTCCGCACAAAATGTGGCAAACAGAAAATCCGAGAAAAAATCCCATCCCTCGTTGTAAGGTTGGGTATAAATAAGCAGATTTAAAACTTTTGTTTGAAAAATAATACAATGTGCTGTGTTAGCGAAAAGTAACCCATTGGCAGGCCTTCTCTCTCCAACTCTGAAAAGCTGGATGTAGGTTTTTCATCTGTGATCGGCTAAACTTAGTGTATAGGGCATATTGTATTTTTAAAATCATAATTAGGAAATTGAAGCCTAAAACTAAAAAACAAACAAAAAAATGGGGAAAAAACCCACACACATACAATGGTGGAATATATCCATTTTCTACAATGCAGAATAAAATTATTTTCATACAGAACTTTTACAATATTAAACGAAGGCTAAATTAAAGTGTTTTTTTTAATTGCATCTAAACATTGGCTAATAGCACAAAATCAAACTGCCGAAATAAATGTTCATGCAAAATTCAAGAAAACTTTAAGGTGACATAGAAAAACTAGGCCACTATTACTCAAATACTAAAGAGAGATTTGGTCATACCAGTTGTGTAGTGTACACCACTTAGTAAGGAATGTCGAAATGGTCCAAGATGAAGGTTCAAAAATGTTTTTAAAGGCCAAAAGGGTATCTTTAAGATTAAAGAAAAAGCTTAAGCAGATCCTTAGTAGGGTTTGAAGGGATGAGGGTGCTTAAATTTTTAATTATTGGCCATTGTCTTCCTAATCCTGATGCAATGGAAATATTTGAAATTCATCTTTACATTCTGTGATATCAGAAAGATTTGGGTTGTCACTTATGCATCTTTTTCATCTATAGACCCTTTATCAAGTAGAAATACTGTACTCTGATTATTAAATTGCCTGTCTCACAGGCACCTCATCTGCCTCCCATATTCCTGTTTTTACTATGATATTACTGAAGCCTTTCCTCTAAAAATGTCATTTGCATTATCTCTATTAAAACATCTTATCAATAACTATGTTCATCAAAGCCTTTATAGAAGTGTGACTTACAGTAAGTATGAGTTATTCATAATGGTGACAGCTACCATATGCTGAGAGAATCCGTTAGCCTCTTCGGACTTATAATTGTCAATTTTCATAATATTCTTTCACAAAGTTCTTATGAGGTAAGTGTCCTTATTCCCAATTTATAGATGAGGAAATTGAATATTAAATAGCAAATAAGTGGCAGAATCAGCTTCTGAACATTAATATACCTGAACCTTTCTATCCCTTTTACCCTGTCATAAGCCACATGCTTTCATCATAGACTATGTATAGAAATGTTTAATAATAATTCTTTTATGTACTTATACTCTGCTTTTCCTTTTCCCCCTTTGCCAAAATAAACTTGTGACTGCTTTTTCATGCTGTTAGCATAGGTCAGAACATCCCTTTCTTTTACATTATATGGAAGCACCTTGCACATTGTAGGAGTTTGGTAAAAATTCATTGAATGAATGGATGGATGAATACCTACTATTATGACCTATTCAATTAATTTTGCCTAGAAAACGAAAATAAGGAGAATACCTGAACTGAAAGAATAAGAACTAAGGCTGAGGAAAATCCAAATTTTCATGATTGTTTTTCAAATCTCAGATTTGTTTCTATCCATTTGCTTCTACAGTTCTGGCTCAGTCCAAAACCTTTGATAACCTTAAAAAAGATACCTCATCCTCACCCTGCCCAAATCCAGTGCAAAATACTCCTATATCACAAATGTGTTTGATTACTTCCTTTTGTGTTAGTCCATCAAAATCAAAAGATGGTCTTCTTTCCTGGATAAGCAAAATTTAATCTAGATTTGCATCAGCACACATGCTTATATTGAAATGATATACTTGCATAGGTAAAGTTAACATTTTAGGACAACTGGTGAAGTCTCCCTCAAGTTTTCCCATTCCTTTCTCCCTAAAACACAAAAGCCTAACAGCCTGGCAGAAGCTAGGGATCCAAGGCATCTCTGATAAACTCACCAGTCATATTTCCACCTTAATGGAAAAAATCCATAGAGTAGGTATTAAATAACTAATTAACATAGTAACTGAGTTTACAAACCTCTTCAGATCCTTGTTTCTAACAAATTGCCCATTTTCCCTCATTAAACCAAGAACACGTTACCAGTAAGATATAAATTTTTAGTATTGTTGTTGGTGGTTACAATATACCTCTTTTCCTAACTTCAAAATAGTAAGGTTTTTGGAAAAATATCAAGAGGTGAAGTCCATGATATGAAGAGAGACGCTTGTCTAACAAGAAGACTGTCTTGTCAAAGGACACAGCTGTATCAGGAGGTTTGAACTTTTGTCTTAAATCCCGAGTCTATCATCCACTAACTAGATTTCTGTAGAATCTTACCATGCCTCAGTTTTTCATTTGAAAAATAAGGATAATAAAATCTGTGACACTTACTTCACAGATGAGAAAGTGCTACTCAAATCTAACAGAAAACCAAACCCCGGTCTTTCTTTAATGGATCCCACATTAAAAAAAAAAAAAACCCACAAAAACATAAATTAGTGTTTTACCAACAAAATGTATGAAATTGAAGCTGACTTGGGCAAAATCAAGTGTTTTATATGCTATGAAACTGACATAAACTCAATGAACATTATACACTATACTTGGCCATTTATTACATTCACTCAGTTCTTCATTCAAACACCAAATATTTATTGAATGCTATTGACGCAGCTCTGCTAGAGGTGGGGATGCCAAGATGTGTAAGACAAATTGAACACTCTAGGATCTTATACTGAGTCCAAAGAGGAGAGACGGAGAGAGAGAGAGAGAGAGAGTGTGCTCACAGAGATTTTAAGATCTTCAAAAGAAGTAGGGTTTTTTTTCATACCCTTCAGCAAAATCAAACATTTTTAGAAGTACTCATAAAATATTGTATAACTAGCTGACCAGCTGATGGAATATCCTTTGCACATTTAATTAAAACATTTATTAATTTTGATTTTACACTTTTTTAAATGTTTACTCATTTATATTTGAGACAGAGAGCTCAAGCCAAGCGGGCAAGGGGCAGAGAGAGAGGAAGGGAGACGGAGGATCTGAAAGAGGCCCTGAGCTGACAGCATAGAGTGCCATGTGGGGCTCCAACTCACAAACCATGAGATCGTGAACTGACCTGAAGTCGGATGCTCAACCGACTGAGCCACTCAAGAAGCCTCAATTTTGACTTTACACTATTTGTGCTGGTTATTCTGCATTTGAGCCATCCCCCCCACCCCATGAATTTTCCCCCTTCTTTGCCTTATTCTGTGCCCCAGGGGACTTAACCTTCAGTAGCTATCACTCTCAACAGCTGGTTTGGCCAATGGCATGTACTCTCAGGAGTGATTATAGTCATGTGTCTGAGGGAACCTCTTCACCACTCCCTTCCTGCCTAGGATCTCAGTCTGGCAATAGCCCTGGTTCCATAACACCTCCAGGAAAGGGCTCTCCTTCCAGGGATTGAGCCTCGCTGGGCCTTCAGGAAATGGGGGGAACAGGTACAGCTTCCGTCTTTCAGTTTTCCTAATACCTGGGCAACCTCAATATCTCTTGATAGTTCCTTTAAATCCACCCACATCTCTGTAAATAATTCCTTCAGTTCTCTTCAAAATCACATGTGACTGTACTTTTTCTTCCTGCCAGGACCATTACTGAAATGGTTTTCTTTTCATATTTCGAGCCAACTAATTGAGAAGATAGGGTAGGGTCCTCAAACATTTCTGGAAGTCCTTCAAGAACTTACATTCGAGGCACTGTGTATAGCACCTACAGGGTTTATAGCCTATTATTTGTAACAAGTCACTATAATACTGTGAACTAAAAGTGGATGAAATCAACTGGAGATATTGTCTTAGAGTGAAGGTTAAAGAAGATAATGTGTGAAAAGCACCTAAATGCTGTCTATTTGTTGATAATGAACACTCCACAATTAGTTCCCCATGTGCCTATTTCTTGAGAGAGTAAAAGGTGACATTTGAACTGAAATGAACATAAATGTACAACCCAATTAAGTTTTACACAGGTATGCACCTACATTATCACACCAACATCAGGTTATAATTTTCAGCACCCCGGAAAATCTTATGGCTACTCCCAGCCAAGAACACACTCCGCCCAACCAAGTAACCAGTATTCTGGCTTCTATCGTTATAATTACTTTTGCCTGTTGTTGGATATCTTATAGATGGACTTATTCAGTACATTCACTTTTCCATCTGGCTTCGTTCACTTCGCATTATGTCTCCAAGATTCACCCCTGTTGTTGAAGCATCATCCTCATGCTTAGCAAGTCTTGCAGATGATTTCACTGTCTGCTCTTTCCCATGAGCTGTTCTTTTTTATTAAAGCTACTGTCATTTGTCTTCCAATTATTTTCCCCTTTTCTTTTTTTTTTAAGTAACCTCTACACCCAACTTGGGACTTGAATTCACAACCCCAATATCAAGAGTCGCACACTCCTCCAACTGAGCCAGCCAGGCGTCCCTCTCCTTCCCTCTCTTATGATGAATTCTCTTTAAGGCACTGGTTTGGCCTCCAATTATATTAAACCTCATAATCTTGATAATGAAAGCTTTGCTTTATTCAAAATCAAGGGCAGATTTCACTTACATACCTGTACTGTGTAGGTAAGCTACTGACCCTTCTCTTTTGGGCCCACTATCTCAATAAATACAGATTAGTAAACCAACATGGTGGTTGGTAAAAAATTTTTAAAAAGTAAAGAAAAAAACAAACCACCAAGAGAAGTTGATTGGAAAGGTAGAAAGGCAAACTAATATAGGTGATAATGGAAATAGCAGGAAATGGTATCTGACAAAAGGAAAAGTATAATCAGGGCAGTGTGAGTTCAAGAGAACTGGGAAAATGGTGGACAGAAGTGGTCACCCACCTACCCTTGAGGGCAAAGGTGACTGGGAGTCTAAGAGATAGCGCATAGCATTTTTTGCCCTGTGAAGCATGGAATGTCCTTTACTCCTTGACCGTTCAATTCTTCTGAATTCCCTTTCTGTTCTTTTGCGCATATTGAAATCCACTTCCCTGGGGCCTCACACATTTATTTTGCCTCGAGCCCCTTTCTTGGACTGGGGTCCTTAGGTTCTGGAGTCCCCAGTGCCGCCTTGATGAATGGTCCCTCTCACTTCTGGTCCTGATAATACTTTCACTCTGGCTGTATCACCACTCCTAGTACAGCTTGGATTTCATCAACCTAGGTCTTTAGAGTCTTTTAAGTCATAATACTTAAACTTAACTATTTTTTTTCTTATGTGTGTATATGTGTTTAATTTTTAATACACAAAAGTAGGGGCACCTGACTGGCTCAGTCAGTGGAGCATGAAACTCTTAATCTTGGGGTTGTGAGTTTGAGCCCCACCTTGGGTGTAGAGATTACTTAAAAATAAAATCTTTAAAAATAAACGAAGTAAATTAAAATACACAAAAGTTGAATACTATAATGGACCCTATGCACCCAGCACTCAGCACCCACAATTATGAACAATCCTGCCTCATCCAAATCCCTCTGTAATCTGCCCTGACTCCTATTATATTGAAACAGATTCTAGACATCGTATCATTTATTTTGTAAATATTTAATTATGTGTCTCTAAAAGATGACTTTCTTTATAACATAACTGTATTGGGGCTCCTGGGTGCCTCAGTCGGGTAAGCGACTGACTCTTGGTGTCGGCTCAGGTCATGATCTTCTGGCTTTGGCTTCATGAGTTCAAGCCCCGCATCAGGCTTTATGCTGCCAGCACAGAGCCTGCTTGTGCTGCTTCTCTCCCTCTCTCTTTCTGCCCCTCCTTCATTTGCACAGTCTCTGTCTCTCTCAAAAATAATTAAATAAGCTTTAAAAAAAACCCATAACTGCATTACTATTCTATTGCTGATATAAAAAATTACCACAAACTTCTCAGTTTAAAACAATGGAAGTTTATCATATTATAGTTCCATAAGTCAGAAGTCCAAAATGGGTAGGTAGGGCTATGCTCTTTTTGGAGGTTCTAGAGAAATTATTTCCTGGGGCGCCTGGGTGGCTCAGTCGGTTAAGCCTCTGACTTCAGCTCAGGTCAGATCTCACGTTCGTGGGTTCGAGCCCCGCGTCAGCACAGAGCCTGAGCTGTCAGCACAGAGCCTGGAGCCTGCTTCGGATTCTGTGTCTCCCTCTCTCTCTTCCCCTCCCCGCTCATGCTCTGTCTCTCTGTCTCAAAAATAAATAAAACATTAAAAAAAATAATAGTTTAGAGAAATTATTTCCTTACTTTTCCAGCTTCCAGACACCACCTGCATTTGGCTTGTGGCTGCTTCCTTCATCTGCAAAGCCGGTCTGCCAATCTCCGTCTCTCTCACTCTGACCTTTGCTTCAATCATCACATCTCTTCTGTCTCTTCTAAGCCCTCTTTCCTTTATAAGGACCCTGTGAAGACATTGGACACACCTTGGTAATCCAAAATAATTTCCCCATACAAGAACCTTAACTTAATCACATCTGCGAAGTGCATTTTGCCACATACTCACAGGTTCCAGGGATCAAGATGTAGATCCCCTTTGGGGAAAAGCATTATCCTGTGTACCACAATAACAATTAAAAATAATTCGATTTCAATAAATAATTAGAGATACTGTTTTATATCATCGAATATCCGCGCACTATTCACATTTCCGGTTGTACCATAAAATATCAAACATCCTCCTACAACTTAGGTAAAAGGATGCGAATAAGGTCCTCACACTGCAATTGGATGATATGCCTTTGAGGTCTCTTTGATAGATATTCCTCTCTATAAATTCCCCTCTATAGATTCCTCCTCCTTTCTCATTTTTCCTTGCAATTTATTAGTTGAAGGAGTCTGGTCTCCTATGGTCTGGACTTTGCTAATGTCATCCCCAATGTTTAATGTATTACTCTGTCCCTTATTTTTTTAATTTTTTTAATGTTTTTTATTTATTTTTGAGAGACAGAGAAAGACAGTGCGAGCAGGGGAGGGTCAGAGAGAGAGGGAGACACAGAATCCAAAGCAGGCTCCAGTGCTCTGAGCTAGGGTCAGCACAGAGCCCAACGCGGGGCTTGAACCCACTAACCATGAGATCATGATCTGAGCTAAAGCCGGACACTTAACTGACTGAGCCACCCAGGCGCCTCTGTCCCTTATATTTTCTATAAATTGATAATTAAGAGCTTGGTAAGAACAAAGTTCTATTTTTTTTTTCCTGCAAGGCTACTTCCTGGGTAGTATATAATGTGTTCTTCCAACAGGAGGCACATAATGCCTGGTTGTCTCTTATTTAATGATGTCAGCAGATATTGAGGGCAGTGCCTAGACCTGTTAGATCAGCAGTTCTCAAAGTGTAGTCCTCAGACCAGGAGTGTCTGCTTTACTTGTAAACTTGTCAGAAATGCAAAGCCTTGGGGCACCTGGGTGGCTCAGTCAGTTAAGTGTCTGACTTCAGCTCAGGTCATGATCCTCGTGCTCCGTGGGTTCAAGCCCCACGTCGGGTTCTGTGCTGACAGCTCAGAGCCTGGAGCCTGCTTCGGATTCTGTGTTTCCCTTTCTCTCTGACCCTCCCGTACTCATGCTCTATCTCGCTCCATCTCTCAAAAATAAATAAGTGTTAATAAAAAAATTTTTTTTTTAAATGCAAAGCCTCCGGCCTCACCCCTGACTCATTGAACCAGAAATACTGAGGTGGTGCCTAGCAATCTGAGTTAGTCCTTTAGGAGGTTCTGATGCAGATTAAAGTTTGGAAAGCCTTGCTGTTAGTTCAGAAGTTGCCCAATACTGATATTTAAGACTGACATTAACTAGGGACGCCTGGGTGGTTCAGTCGGTTAAATGTCCAACTCTTGGTTTTAGCTCAGGTGATGATCTCACCATTCATGGGTTCGAGCCCCTCATGGAACTCTGCTTGGGATTCTCTCTCTCTCCCTCTTTGCCCTCCCCAATAAATAAATAAACTTAAAAAAAAGCAGCTAGAAGAGCAAACATACTTTTAAGTGAGTAATTCAAAAGATGTAAATATGGAATCAACACTGCTTCATTGAAAAACACACATTAGAAAAACCAAACTTGGGGCACCTGGGTGGCTCAGTTGGTTAAGCATCTGACTTTGGCTCAGGTCATGATCTCAAAAGTCATGGGTTTGAGCCCTGCACTGGGCTCTGTGCTAACAGTGAAGAGCCTGCTTGAGATTCTCTCTCTCCCTCTCTCTCTGCCCCTCCCCGACTCACACTGGCTCACTCTCTCTCTCTCTCAGAAATAAATAAACATTTAAGAAAAGAAGGAAAGAAAAACCAAATTCACAAATAGAACAAATTGGTGGTTGTAGGGTGGGGGAGGTGAAGGTGGTCAAAAGGCACAAAATTCCAGTTATAAGATAAACAAGTCCTTGGAGATATAATGTACAACATACGGACTATGGTTACTAATACTATATTGTATATTTGAAAGTTGCTAAGAGAATGATCTTAAAAGTTCGCATCACAGAAAAAAAATTGTAGCCATATGTGGTAATGGATGTTAACTAGACTTAGTATGATGATCATTTTGCAATATATACAAATATTGAATCATTATGTTGTACACCTGAAACTAATGTTATATGTCAATTATACCACAATAAAAAAAGAAACAAAAGATCTAAACCTATTAAAAAACAAACAAAAAGCAAATACACATAAAAGAAACTCAAAAATAAAGGCTACTCTTTTAAAATACTTTAAATTGCTTCTTTGGAATAATAGGGTAAATTACGAATGCTTTAGAATCTACACAGTCTCATCAAGATGTCTTAGAATAGAGAACAACAGTAATGTTGAGTTAACGAACAAGTTGATGTGAAGAATAAAAGGCAATGTTTTGGGCACTTTGGCATTCAAATGCGTAAATTCAGAAAGATACAACCACAATTCACATCATTCTGTGCTGGTTTTATAGCAGTACCTCTATTTCCAACATACATGGTTTCTGAATAGAGAACAATAAAGAAAGCTTGGGGAGTCGGGGGATCTGGATTAAATTTGGCTCTGCCCCTTTCTGGGACTGTGACTAATTTAAAGTGCACTGGACTGTAAAGTGAGTGGAAAACAACCTCACCAGCCAGCCATAACCCCCTCTCAGGCTGGTCCAGACAACCTGTCTAAAGCCAGCATCTGGCATTGTAATGCATCTACATGACACCTTGCACGTTCATTTTTCATTCAGGCAAGAAGTATTTACTGGGCCCACTCACTATATGCCAGGTGCTGTGCTAGATCCATACAGTCTGCAAACAAATAAACAAGCGATCTCAAAGGTAAGGCCCATCAGTGAAGTTAACACATTGATTATAGGCACCAATAGGTATTCATTTGTTGAGCAAATGGACCCTTACACGTTTATGTAAATAACTAAAAATAACCCTTCAAGCAAAACCCTGCAAACTTGAATACAGGACACAGTGAAAGTGGACAAGGGAACATGAAATTCACTCAGAGAACATTCTCCTCCTTTTCTTAAAGAACTTCTTTAGCTCCTGGCTTCTGGAAATTTCCACCAAACTCTTCATACATTCTCAGCAAGTTGTCTTTCCAAACCTTCCCTCTAGGCATCTAGAGGGAGGAGGTCAGTCAACCACATGGTCTAAAGCTGGGGGTCCGGCAGGTCTTGAATAGCATAGTGCTCTCAATGGCCTCTCTTCTCCCATCTAGTGCCAGGGACCTCAACCCAGGTGCCTGAGAAAAGAAGATGGAAAGTTGTGGTTTTGTTAGGATGCTTTGTGTAAACCCCCAGTGTGCAAACCTTTTTTATTATATAGTGTCAGCCAGGAAAAGGGGAAAAAATATACCAAACCTAAGTCTGCAAGCTTCCAAAGCACAACACAACACATTAATGGTTTAGTGTCACGAACAATCAAGTCCTTTTCGGCTACCCATTTGCTAGCACAGTTTCCACAAATAACAGGCAAGCTCTAAATTTTCATAAAACATTTTGGCAGCACAGGATGGGCCAGCTTTCTGGCGGTCTCTCTAAGGAAATGACTGCAAATATTTTTTGGTGTGAACAGCCTTAAGTATTTTAAATCCTTGGTAAATAGAGTTGCCAACAGTCCCCAATATGTTTCACTATTTCTGAATTGGACATTCAGGATTCTTTTAGGGGGAGTTTTTTTTTCCCAACAAGTATTTCAATAATCGAGTTATCCTAATTCCCTTTCTTACGTGTTGGTGACTTTGGAAAACTTTGTAAATGTGAAACAAACTTTAGTAGCCAAATTGTAAAGGTTGAGACAAATAAACATTTCCTAGAAAGCATACTATGAAGACAACATGGCTATTGAGGCTTCCAGGAATAATATACACCCACAGTTTTTACTATATGAGAATACCGATTTCTAAATCAAAGTTTTGAGTAACCAGCAGAACTTAATAACCTGAAATGATTCTAGAGTTCTCCCAGGCAAGTTATCCTGAAGGATGTTTGTTCTAAATCTGCCTTCCAAAATGATAGCCACTCGCCCCCTGTAGCTATTTCAATTTCAATCTCAATGATTAAAATGAAATAAAATTTAAAATTCAATCCCTTAGTCATACTAACCTCATTTCAAGCGCTATACAACTGCATGTGGCTACTGGCTGTCATATTGGACAATGTAGAACATTTCTATCTCCAAATAAGTCATACTGAACAAAGTTGTTCTAAATCCTTACTACTCAAAGGGTGGGCTAGCGACTTTAGCAGCATCCAAGAGCTTGTTAAGAACACAGAATCTCATGCCCCACCTCAAACCCACTTCATCAGAATCTTCATTTTAACAAGAGGCCCAGGCAACTTGTATGCATATTTTTTAATTTTTTTAATGTCTTTTATTATTTTATTTTAAAAGACAGAGACAGAGAGTGAACGAGGGAAGGGCAGAGAGAGAAGACACAGAATATGAAACAGGCTCCAGACTCTGAACTGTCAGCACAGAGCCCGATGTGAGGCTCGAACCCATGGACTGTGAGATCACGACCTGAGCCGAAGTCGGATGCTCAAATGACTGAACCATCCAGATGCCCCAACTTGTATGCATATTAAAGTCTGAGAAGCACTGGTCTAAATCACTGTTTTCCAGATTGGCTTGATCATCAGAATCACCTAGTGCACTCATTAACCATTCAGAGTCCAGGGTTTTGCCCTTGACTTACTAAATTTGACTCTTAACAGCAGGTGTATAGGGATCTGGGATCTGTATGTTAAACAAGTATGCTAGGTGATTCTTAGTACTCTGGAATTGGGCATTGATCTGTTTTTAAAACTACCCACAATTCTGATGGGCCACCGAGGTTAAGAATCACTGCTATAAACGATTTGATCTCAAAACTGCTTCTGGTCTTAAACTTGAGTATTAGAGTTTTAAACAGAGGTAAAATGAAATGATATTATAAGTAAATGTAACAGTTTATGCATCTTAGAAACTCAGCTAAAGATCTCCTTATTCTGTATTCCATGGGCTAAAACAACAAGTATTGATATAAGGTTTTTGGCTGAGTATTTTGCCAATTTCTAGCTTATACAATCAGTCAGAATTTTATATAGTATATTTCTGTTTTTGTCATGCTTTATCTATTTTTTTAAATCTTGGCTTTCTGAATAAAATGGTTATTTTCTCGAGGATGAAAATGAGGTTTTCTAATTTTTTGAACCCTATAACTCCTACCATTAAATATACTTATTGACTCTAAGCAATAATAAGACCCAGATAAAACACAGTCACAGTATTTTAACAGCAACAGCAGCAGATAAGAAACCCCCAGACAAAAGACCACCTACCCATGAAGAAATAATAGTCCTAAAGGGATGGATAACAAAGAGAGAAGTGGCAAATTATGCTATTAATAAGGAAGTGTTCAGAATCAGAAAACAAAAGATAAGTGGTTGGTTCCCAAATGTTAATTTTATTATTATACTTTATAACTTAACTTTTAAAGATGCCTAGGATAGAAAAGAAGAAAGATTTAAAATTAATTAATTATCCAACCTAAAACATTTTTTAAAAAAAAAAGGGGGGCACCTGGGTCGCTCAGTAGGTTAAACGTTCAACTCTTGATTTCAGCTCAGGTCACCATCTCATGGTTCGTGGGTCTGAACCCCGCATTAGGCAGCACAGCACCTGCTTAGGATTCTCCTTCTCTCTCTCTGCTCTTCCTTCGCTCAGGCTTTCTCTATCTCTTAAAATAAATAAGTAAACTTTTTAAAAAGTTTAAAAAAAAAGAATAAATCCAAGGAAAGCAGAAGGAAATAAAAATATAAAAACAAGTGAGAATATCAATGAAATAAAAAAGAATGGACTAGCAAAATTGAAAGTTGGTTCTTGAAAAAAAAGGAAACACACTTAGAAATGATTTCCACATTCAATCAATTTTCCTCAGATTAATCTGTAGATTCAGTGCAATTCCAATCAAAATTCCAATAGGGTTCCTTTCCTGATAAGCTGACTCTAAACTTTGTATCAGGGTTTCTTACCCTTGTGTGTTAATGCTGACATTTGGGGCCAAATAATTTTTTGTCCTGGTAGTTGTATTGTATTGCATTGGAAGATGCCTTACAGCAGCCCCGGCCTCTACCTGCTAGATGCCAGTAGAAACCTATTCCGCAACGCCAAGTTGTGACAATCAAAAATGACTATAGACATTGCCAATATCCCTGGGGGAGAAGGTGATAATATCACTCCCAGATGAGAACAACAGCTTTGTAACTTTAAAAGGAAGGAACCAAAAATAGCCAGAATGCTTCTGAAGTAGAACAGATTGGTCTCCCAGATCTCAGGACTAATTATGAAGTTATAGTAATTAGGACAATGATATGGTACTAGAATAGACCAGCGAGCCCAGATATAGTCTTCCTGAATTACAAACCAAGAGAAGATCTTTGCAATCGAGACAACTAGAATATATAAAGAACTTCTACAAATGAATAAGAACATGTTAACTAACCAGAATTTAAATAAAAATTTGAAAAAGAAAAAAAAGCAAAAAACAAATGAATAAAAACACAAACAACCAAACAGAAAAATGGACAAAAGATATTGTAATGGACTAAATGTTTGTGTCCTCCCAAAATTTGTATGTTTGATTCAGGCTCTGTGCAGACAGCGTGGAGTCGGCTTTAGATGCTCTCCCTCCCTCTCTTTCTCTGCCCCTCTCTGGCTCACTCACAGTGAGAGCACCCTCTCTCTCTCAAAATAACTAACTAAGCATTGGGGGGAAAAAAGGAAACAGGAAGCAGGCTCTCATCAGACACTAAATCACTAAATCTGCCAGCACCTTGATCTGGGACTTCTCAGACCCCAGAACCATGAGAAATAAATTTCTGTTGTTTATAAGCCATCCAGTCTGAAATTCTGTTCCAGCGGCCTGGAGGGACTAAGACAGACAGACATTCACAGAAAACACATATGATCAATAGACATGTTAATAGCTGTTAAACATCATTAATGATTGGGGAAATTCAAATCACAAGACCACAATAAGATGCTATTTTACACCTATTAGTTGGCAAAAATGTTAAAGTCTGGCAATAACAAGTGTGGGAAAGGATATACATTAAGAGAATCCCTTACATATTGCTGTGAGGTGAGTATATTGATATAATCATCTTAGAAAACAGTTTGACCTTATATCACGAAGTTGAACAGTCACATGATCTATGATCCAGTATTTCTACTCCTAAATCTATCACAGAGAAACTCTTATACAAATATCTTAGGATACATGTATATATACAGTTATAGTAGCATTGGTCACAATAGCAAAAATCTGAAAACAACCTAAATATTCTTTGACAGAAGAGATTTGGTCAACTGTAGTATATTCATACAATGGATTATTAAACCCCATCAAAATAAATAAACTATAATAACACATACCAACAAGGATGAAGCTTAGCAATATAATACTAAGTAGATCAAGTCTGCAAATATTCCATACAACTTGATGCCCTTTTTATTTACTTATTTATTTATAACTTTTTTATCATTTATTTTTGAGAGAGAAACAGAGTGTGAGTGGGGGAGGGGCAGAGAGAGAAGGAGACAGAATCTGAAGCAGGCTCCAAGCTCTGAGCTGTCAGCACAGAGCCTGATGTGGGGCTTGAACTCACAGACTGTGTGAAATCATGACCTGAGCCGAAGTCGGACGCTTAATCAGCTGAGCCACCCAGGCACCCCTTGATACCCTTTTTGAAAGTTAAAAACTAAGGTGCCTGGGTGGCTCAGTCTGTTAAGCATCTGACTCTTGATTTTGGCTCAGATCATGATTTCATGGTTCCTTGAGATGAAGCCCCGCTCCATGTCTTATCAACGGACTCTACCTTGGCCTCTCTTCGTTTCTGGTTCTACTAACTTTTACAGTATAATGTCTCTTTGGCTTGGGGTCCTTGAACCAGAGAATTGCCCTCTAATTGCCCCGGAACTGCAGCTAGATTGAGCCTTGTTAGTGCCTCCTAAGGATGCTCGCTGATGTTACATATATGCACTTTCAAATTACTGTGACTTATTGAGGATGTCGACTACTTCATCCTGGGTCCCCTATTCCCTGTTTCTGTTAGACTCAACCAGAACTTTTCTTAGACCTCAAGCCCCTTCATAAGTCCGCCCTCCCTGTCGTTCCAGCTCCCCCAAGCTGTTGTTCCACAGCTAGGGAGGGGTCAGCTCCAGGCCCCACCTCCGGACCAGCCAGGTATAACTGTCCCTGCCCCCACTGAATACTAGCATGACTGTAGATGCTGGAACAGGTGTGGGTCAAGAGTGCACAGAGTTAAGTAAAGGAAGAGAGGGATTTCTTTCTAGACAAAAGGACGCACCAGGGAAGACTTTATGGGGAAGCTCCAAAGGGCTTTTTTAGGCAAAAGCACAAAAGTGAAGAAATTGGTGAGATGCATAGGAAAGAGATATCATTCATTTGGCTGGAGCAAAGAGCAGAGAGCAGGGTGAGTTGGTAAAACAGGCTGATTCCATTTTCTAGAGGACCTTGAATGACAATCAATGGAGTCTGGATGTTACTCACCAGAAAATGCGGAGCCACTATAGGTTTCTGAGAATGATATGATCAAAGGTACAGTATATGGAATATGTATACAGTTTATATACTGGAGACCTGTAATGAGTAGCCAACTTAAAGCAGTCATAATGGGAAGGGTCAGGGAGGGACAATTACAAGAGTTGTAGAAGAAACAAAATTAAGATAGGACATCATAACCAACACTTCCCTCTTTTTTGGTTTCACTATTCATAGATGACTTTGAGACTTGCAGAGCAGGACGATGGTACTGTGTTTGACAGAAATAAGGAATTCGGATAATTAGGGTTCTGGTAATCAGTTTCAATGTGTGTGGGTAGATTCCCCCACACCAACAAACTATGCACTGACACCAGCTGGGTATCCCACAGTTTAACTCGATTCTGACACGACCTACATGGATGGAGATAGCACTGATTCCACAGGTTAAGGGTTCAGTCCTACAAGACTGCCCATTCCCCACACTTCAGATGCCACACGTAAATCCAGATTATCACCAGTGCTTCTGACTGACCGGCCACAGATTGAAGGCCCCAACGACCACCTCCCATTAGGGATGCTAAATGCAAGTCCAGGTTGTCACCTGTATTTCTGATCAACTGGCTATAAATCAAAGGTTCCCAGGACCCCCTCCTTGGTTCGATTAATTTGCTAGAGTGGCTCACCTAACTCAGGAAACATGTTACTTACTAGGTTGCCGGTATATTACAAAAGGAGGTAACTCGGGAACAGCCCGCTGGAATAGGTGTACCAGACACGACCCGGGGAAAGGACACAGGGCTTCTATGCCCTCTTCAGGGCGCCACTATCCCCGCACTTCCTCACCAAACTGGGAGCTCTCTGAACCCAGTCCCTTTGGGTTTTTATGGAGGATTCATTATATAGGTATGATTGATTAAGTCAACGGCCTAAGGCCGTGGATGCAACTTCCAGCCCCTCTCCCCTCCCTGGAGGTTTGTGGGGGGTAGGTATTACAAGTTCCAACTCTCTAATTACAGGTTGGTTCCCTCAGCAACTAGCACCCGTTTCAGTTACCTAAGGGCTTTCCAAAAGCCACTCATTAACATAACTAAAGACACTTTTATGGCTCTTATCACAGGAAATTCCAGGGGCTTTAGGAGCTCGGTGCCAGGGACTGGTAGAAGACGAAATATATATTTCTTATTATAAATCACAATATCACAGCTGGAGGAGGTCGTGGAGGAAAATCAGAGCCAGCTTACAAGTGACCATGCTAAGCTGGAATCTTAGAGAAAGGTACAAATGGAGATATAAATGTCAAAGTCATGGATTTGGGAAACGATTTATAAGGGGGAGATATAGAGAAAGAGGGGTTTAGATCAAAAGCAGAACCTGGGTCTAGGCAGGAAACAGGAACCACACCAGTGATCCTAACAGTGAAAACTGAATATAAAGATTGTTAACCAAGCAAAGGGTGGTTAACTACTGAAATGTAGAGACCTCAAAGATGTGACAAAAATAACTACTGTGGAAAGGGGCTGCCACTTGCTGGGCTGAGGGAAAAGTGAACAAAGAAGTACCTTGGAAAATTTGAGGAGCCTCCCAACTCCCGCCCCGGCAAATCGGAGATTGAGACCTCCGGATAGGTGGTGCCACTGCTGCAAGAACACATCATCCGCCGCAAGACTGAGAAAGAAACCCATTGGAGGCAGCTCCGCAGAACTGTTAAAAGTAGCCCACCCCACAGAGAACCCCAAAGGGACCTGAGCCAGTCAAGCCAATCACAGCAATGGGAAGATGAAACAGAGGAGCAATCAGGAAGCAGAAAAGTCCTCCAGCGCCCCCTATTGGCAGAGCCTAACCTCGAGCCAGCTGCCAAAGGAAAAAATGTGGTTTGTAGAGACCGGCTCCAATTTTACAAAGTGGAGGAAAGAAGAGTGGGCTTGAAGCCTGGAGTCAATAAATTGATAACCCGGGATATTGGTGGAGCGCCTCGGTGGCTCAGTCGGTTAAGCGTCTGGCTCTTGATTTCAGCTCAGGTCATGATCTCACTGTTGGTGAGTTCTGCAAAGCATTGGGCTCTGTGCTTGGCAGTGTAGTGCCTGCTTGGGATTCGCTTTCTCTCTTTCTCTATATGCCCGTCCTTTGCTCGTGTTCTCTCTCTCTCTCTCTCTCTCTCTCTCTCTCTCTCTCTCTCTCTCTCTCTCTCAATAAAATTAATAAACATTTAAAAAAATAACCGGGACATTGGTATTCATCTAAACTTAGAGGATGGGAAAAAGAGAAGCTGTACAAGAAACAAGATAAACTTGACATTGCAAGTAGAAGGCATCCACCAATCAAAGTCCTAGAACACGCCACCATATGTAGGTGACTAGAAGGTTATCAGAGATATCTGGGGCTTTTCCTTTCTAATTTTTTTTTAGACAAAACTAATCTATAGTTTCGGCAGTCAGAATAATAGTTAACCTTGGGAGATGGTATACTGACTGGGATCACAAGAGAGACTTCTGAGGTTCTGGAAACATCCTGTGTATTGATCTGGGTCGTGGTAGCACAGGTGTAGACATAAGTAAAAATTAATCTAGCTATACACTTAAGATTTGTGCACTGTATGTATATAATATCTCAATTTATTTTTTTCAACACTTATTTATTTTTGAGAGACAGAGTGTGAACGGTAGAGGGGCAGACAGAGGGAGACACAGAATCCGAAGCAGGCTCCAAATTCTGAGCTGTCAGCACAGAGCCCTATGCGGGGCTCTGTTGAGTTGAGTGCCAACTTCGGCTCAGGTCATGATCTCACAGTTTGTGGGTTCAAGCCTCATGTTGGGCTCTGTGTTGACAGCTCAGAGCCTGGAGCCTGCTTCAGATTCTGTGTCTCCCTCTCTTTCTGCGCCTCCCCTGCTTGTGCTCTCTTTCTGTCTCTCAAAAATAAACAAACATTAAAAAAAATGTAAAAGGAGCAAAAAAATAGTAGAAAACTTGATAAAGAAATGTCATCCACAGGTTGACCCATGCAGTGATTTACAACCCAAATTCTCATCATTGGGCTGTCAACAAAAACCTCAAGTCATGAATATAGTTTACAGCCATCAGATACCAGACTCCTAGTGCCCTTAAGCCCCAGGCAAAAGAAAAGCAAACTCTCACTGGAGGGAGTTTCTGTCATCTTAGACCATCAGGGAATCCCTACCAATAAATGTTCAGGAGCCCCAACCAATGCCCAGCCCAAAATAATCAAGCACACAAGGAAATAAGACAAAGGAACCAGAAACAGCAGAAACCAACTTCAGATGTTTTGGTCATCTGGCACTTATTTTTTTTTAAAGTCCCTACTTTTTTTAAAAAAAGAAATAACATAAAATTTAAATTAGCTCCAGAAAAAAGGGAATCATTGATAAATGAATCACAGATAATAAAAAGAGCCTTTAGAAATGCAGAATATCATAAATGAGATTAAAAGCTCAAATTGGACAGTGATTGGACACAGTAAAAGAAAAACTTATTGGATAGAACAGGAGTTGGCAAACTGTGGTCTGTGGGCAAAATCTGGTCTGCCTATTTTTATAAATAAAGTTTTATTGTAACAGAGCTTACCTATTCCTTTACTTGTCATCTATGGCTGCGTTTGTGCAAAGATGGCAGAGTTGAAAGTTGTAACTGACCCTGCGTGGCCTATTAAGCCTAAAATATTTACTCTTTGACCCTTTACAGAAAAAATTTGCCAATTCCTGAGCTAGAGTAAATATCAGAAGAATTTATCCAGAATTTAGCACAGAGATACAAGAAAGTTTAACAGAGGTGTAGGACAGAGTAAGAAGATCCAACATACATTTAATTATAGCTCTAGAGGGAGAGAAAAAGGAATGGGGTGGAGTGATTATTTAAAGAGATGTTGGCTGGGGCACTTGGTGGCTCAGTCAGTGAGCATCTGACTTCAGCTCAGGTCATGATCTTACAGTTCGTGAATTCGAGTCCTGCAGGAGGTGAGCTCATGCCCCACTTCGGCAAAACAGGAGCTCTGCTTCTGGTGAGCCTCACTTCTCTCTCTCACTCTCTCTCCCCCTTCTGTTTTCTGCACCTTATAGGATTCTCTCTCTCTCTCTCTCCCTCTCTCTCTCTATCTCCTCTTCTGTCTCTCTGTCCCTCCCTCACTTGCAACCTCTCTCTCTCTCAAAAAAAAAAAAAAAGTAAGAAAGAAAGAGAAAGAGAGATTGGCTAAAAATCTTTCAGACCTGTTGAAAGATAACAACCCACATATTCTAAAATCTCAGTGAATCCTAAGCGAGATAAAAGAAATTCAAAGCAGTCACATCATAGCAAAACTCCAGAAAACCAAAGACAAAGGAAATCTGAAAAGCAGCAAAGAAAAGGAGATAGACCTTTGAAGTAATAGCTAGATTGATAGGTGACTTTTCAACAAACAAACAAATGAAAACCTGGAAGGCAGATCTTTTCAATGTGCTGGAATAAAATAACAGCCAACTTAAAATTCTATGCCCATTAAAAATATTCTTCAAAATTGAAGACAAACAAAAACTGAGAGAATGAGTTTCTGGAAAACCTGCACTAAAATAAATACTAAAGTGAGTTCCCCAGACAGAAGAAAAATGATCCCAGGGGTACCTGGCTGGCTCAGTTGGTAGAGCACGCCACTCTTGATCTCGGAGTCATGAGTTCAAGCCCCATATTGGGCAGAAAGAATACTTAAAAAAAAAAAAAGATTCCAGAAAGAAGACCAGAGATTAAAAAAAAAAAAAAGATTGAAGGCTAATAAAATGGTAAGACATGGGTAAATCTAAGTGAAGATTGGCTGCATGTAACAGTATCATAGTGCCTTATGGGACATCTATAACTGCTACTTAGCTTGGGCTGCGTAATAAAATACCACCGACTGGGGGTAGGGGACTTAAACTGCAAAAATTTATTTCTCATAGCTCTGGGGCTGCAAGTCTGGGATCAGGATGCCAGCATAGTTGCGTTCTGGTAAAGTCCGGGCCCTCTCCCTTACCTGAGGATGGCCTCCTTCTTGCTATGTTCTCACATGGCAGAGAAGAAGCTCTGGGGTCTCTTCTTCTTAAAAGGGTAACAATCACATCCTGGTGGCTCACTGTATGTGTTTGTCTTCTTTTGGCTTTAAAATAGAAAGCACATATGTATGAGATACATTTTTATGTAGGTTGTATTTCATTATTTTATTAAGGCAAATACAGGAAAGTACAAAAAAGAGAAATCTTGGGGCACCTGGGTGGCTCAGTCGGTTAAGCCTCCGGCTTCGGCTCAGGTCAGATCTCACGTTTGCGAGTTCAAGCCCCACATCAGGCTCTGTGCTGACAGCTAGCTCAGATCCTGGATCCTGCTTCCAGTTCTGTGTCTCCTTCTCTCTCTGCCCCTCCCCCTCTCATGCTCTGTCTCTCCCTGTATCAAACATAAAGAAAACATTTAAAAATTTAAAAAAAAGAGAGAAATCTTGTGTATCATCCACTGCTTGGGAATATACATAGTTTCGCATTTGAAGAGATTTCCTTCCTGGTTTTTTTCCCTGCTTTTCCTGGACACAGGCGCCCCTTCTGTTTTGTGAGTCTCAACAAAATTGAGATTATACAATAAAATTTATTAAATTGAGATCAAAATTGGTTTTTTCCCTCTTTATTCATATTTTACCCTGATCTTGCTGGAATTCTTTGAGAGGACAATGTCCCGTAGAGGTAGAAGACATTGCACAGGAGGTAGTCTGGGTGATCGGCAAGGTACTGGAGAAGGCAGTTTACTTTGCTCTTTCAAGAGGCTTAAACTACCTAATATCTTTTAGAATAAGTATGACTAACACATAACGTGTATTTGGGTTAAATAGGACTTTGTGGGCACATCTCATCATCGACCCAACAAAATATGCTGAAGCCTGGTACGTTTGTAGAACAGTGAAAAGTTAATTGAGAGTGGGGCATTGGATATGTAGGAAGTGGCAGAAAATTAGTGTGAGGTAGTAGATGGGGACAGATTGGGAAGTGTTTTCCAATGCCAATAATATTGGATTTGGATTTATCCTAAAAATAAGATGTAGTCAGAAGAGGTTGTGTTTTTTTTCTTTTTAAAACTTTTAAAATAAAGGTTTTATTTTAGAATAGTTTCAGATCTACATAAAAGTTGTGAAGATAGGGGTACCTGGCTCAGTCTATAGAGCACGCGACTCTTGATCTTGGGGTTGTGGGCTCGAGTCCCATGTTGGGCATGGAACCTACTTTACAAAAGTTGTGGAGATAGTAGAGTCCTCATATGCCCCATACCTAACTTTCCCTATTGCTAACATCTCTCATTGGTTTAGCACATTTATCACAACTAAAGAACCAATATTGATACCTTAGTTTGTTGGGATTACCTTAGTTTTTACCCAATGTCTTTTTCTTGTCCCAAGAACCCATCCAGAATACCATATTACATTTAGTCATTATATCTCCTTCAGGCCCCATTGTCTGTGACAGTTTTTCAGACTTTCTGTGTTTTTGATAACAGTTTTGAGGATGACTGGTCAGGTATTTTGTAGAATGTCCCTCCATTCGAATTTGTCTTGTGTTTTTCTTTTTTTACTAATTTTTTTAATTAAAAATTTTTTATGCTTATTTATTTTTTGAGAGAGACAGAGAGAAACAAAACACAAGCAGGGGAGGGGCAGAGACACAGGCAGACACAGAATCTGAAGCAGGCTTCAGGCTCCAAGCTGTCAGCACAGAGTCCCAGGTGGGGATCAAACCCATGAACCGTGAGATCATGACCTGAGCTGAAGTTGGACACTTAACTGGCTGAGCCACCCAGGCATCCCACTGTCTTATGTTTTTCTCATGAATAGATAGATGTTATGCATTTCTATGGGGTAAAATACCTTTATTTTACACATTATTATTATTACCACATTATATTAAGGGAACATGCTATCAACATGACTTATCACTGGTGATGTTAAACTTGATCACCTGGCTGAGATAGTGTTTGCCAGGTTTCTCCCCTCAACCCTGATTCCCACAATTTCCATACTCTTCTCTTTGGAAAGAAGTCAGTGCAGCCCCACTCTCAAGGTGTGTGTGTGTGTGTGTGTGTGTGTGTGTGTGTGTGTGTGTGTGTGTGTAAAGCTTTACCTCCCTGAGGGTGGAGTATCTATATAAATTATTTGGAATTTTTCTGCATGGGAAATTTGTCTTTTTTCTAGGGAAGGTTATTAATCAAGGAAATTGGACTACTAGATTTGGTTTTGGAGGGAACTCAAACATCAGTGTGAAGAATGAGCTACAGAAGGAAAAGACGTGGGGCACCTGAGTAACTCAGTTGGTTAAGCATCTGACTCTTGATTTTGGCTTAGGTCATGATCTCACAGTTTGTGGGACAAAAATCCTCTCTGTGCTGACAGTGTGGAGCCTGCTGGGGATTCTCTCTTTCCTCTCTCTGCTCCTCCCTCACTCTCACTCTTGCTTCTCAAAATAAATAAATAAACATTAAAAGAAGAAGAAGAAGAAGAAGAGGCAGCTGGGTGGCTCAGTGGATTAAGCGTTCTACTCTTGATTTCGGCCATGATCTCATGGTTCTTGGGATTGGGCTCTGCACTGGCAGCATGGAGCCTGCTTGGGATTCTCTCTCTCTCCCTCTCCCTCTGTCCCTCCCCTACTTGTGCTCTCTCTCTCTTTCTCTCAAAATAAATAAATATTTTTAAAAAAAATTTTAAAAAGAGGGAAAGACAGGTGACTAAAAGATCAGATAAGATGCTATGAGACAAACTAGGCCAGAGATGAAGATCTGGACAAGGTAGTGGGTCTGGGAATCCAGAAGAAGTTCCTACAGGACTTGTGGAGGGCACTGGAGGGAGGAGATAGAATGTCAGTACTGGGGGAAATAATGAGTCCATGTTCAGTTTTATTGAGACATCAAGAGAACGATACCAAGTAACCTGAGAGAATTTTTAGGAAAGAGCTTTGATCACAGCTAGAGTTAAAATGTTGGCAGTTTTGTGGGGGAGGGGGGAATAGAAAAAATGTTGGCAGTTCTAAATTGGCACCTGGAGAGCCATCTGGGTGGCTCAGTCAGTTAAGCATCCGACTGTGGCTCAGGTCATGATCTCATGATCTGTGAGTTTGAGCCCCACATCGGGCTCTGTGGTGACAGCTCAGAGCCTGGAGCCTGCTTTGAATTCTGTGACTCCCTCTCTCTTTGTCCCTCCCTGCTCACGTGCTCTCTCACTTTCAAAGATAAACAATAAAAAAAATTTTTAATTAAAAAATAAAAAAGAATGGTCATTTTTGTCATTTTGTCTATTTAAAAGAAAGTTTTCTATGTTTCACATTAAGATGCTATTTGCTTTTGTGGCGCCTGCCAACTCACTCAGAAGAGTGTATGACTCTTGATCTCAGGGTTGTGAGTTCTAGCCCCACGTTGGGTATAGAGATTAAAAAAAACTTTTTAATTTAATTTTTTAATGTTTTTTTTTTGAGAGATAGAGAAACAGAGCACGAGCAGGGGAGAGGCAGAGAGAGAGGGAGACACAGAATCTGAAGCAGACTCCAGGCTCTGAGCTGTCAGCACAGAGCTGGACGCTAGGCTTGAACTCACGAACTGTAAGATCATGACCTGAGCCGAAGTTGGAAGCTCAACTGACTGAGCCACCCAGGTGCCCACAAAATAAAACATTTTTTTTTTTAATGATGAGGGGCGCCTGGACTGTTCAGTTGGTTGAGTGTCTGACTCTTGATTTCAGCTCACTTCATGATCCCAGGGTCGTGGGATTGAGCCCCATGTTAGTCTCTATGCTGAGGGTAGAGCCTACTTCAGATTCTCTCTCTTTCCCCCTCTGCCCCCTCCCCTGCACTCTCTTTCTCTAAAATTAAAAGTAATCTATGCAATTTGCTTTCAACTTGTTTTTGTAGTTGCAAGATGGTTTTTAATGTTTTTTTTTATATTTTATTTTTGATACAGAGAGAGACAGAACATGAGAGGGGGAGGGGCAGAGAGAGAAGGAGACACAGAACCGGAAGCAGGCTCCAGGCTCTGAGCTAGCTGTCAGCACCGAGCCCGACGCGGGGCTCGAACCCAGGAACGTGAGATCTGACCTGAGCCGAAGTCGGAGGCTTAACCGACTGAGCCACCCAGGCGCCCCTCAAGATGGTTTTTAAAAAATATTTTATTTAAGTAATCTCTACACCCAATGTTGTGCTGAAATTCATTACCCTGAGACCGAGTTGCATGCTCTTCCAACTGAGCCAGCCAGGCACCACTCTATGTTGTTTTTATTGTCCAAATAGACTATATTAAATCTCTGTAGAGTAGAAGATATTGTAGAAAAGGTGTCATGTCATGGAAAAAACATTAGAGTAGTCATGGTAGTCATCAGAAAACCCAGGATCCATTTCTGACTCTCTTACTAATTGGGAAATCTTACGGCACTTGGCATTTCTGGATCTCTCTTTCCTCATTGATCAAAATAAGAAGATGGGCCCCTGCGTGGGTCAGGTAGCTGAGCAATCAACTTCAGCTCAGGTCATGATCTTGCAGTTCCTGAGTTTGATCCCCACATCAGTCTCACTTGCTGCCATCAACAGGAGCCTGCTTCGGATCCTCTGTCCCCCTCTCCCTGCCACTTCCCCCCTCTCAAAAGTTAACATTAAAAAAATTCTGATCCACAAATAAATCAATGTGCTACATCACATTAATAAAAAAGAAAGGATAAGAACCACACGGTCCTCTCAATAGATGCTGAAAAAGCATTTGACAAAATATAGCATCCTTTCCTGATAAAAACCCTTGAGAAAGTATGGATAGAAGGATCATACCTGAGATCATAAAGCCCATAGGAAAAAGACCCACCACTAATATCATCCTCAATGGGGAAAAACTGAGAGCTTTCCCTCTAAGGACAGGAACACAAGGATCTCCACTCTCACCACTGTTGTTTAACATGGTGTTGGAAGTCGTGGCATTAGCAATCAGGCAACACAAAGAAATAAAAGGCATCCAAATCAGCAAGGAGGAAGTCAAACTTTCACTCTCTGCAGATGACATGATTCTCTATGTGGAAAACCCAAAAGACTCCACCAAATAACTGCTAGAACTGATCCATAAATTCAGCAAAGTCGCAGAATATAAAATCAATGTACAGAAATTGGTTGCATTTCTTTACACCAATAGTAAAGCAACAGAAAGAGAAATCAACGAATTGATCCCGTTTACTATTAAAAAATTATTTTAATGTTTATTTATTTTTGAGAGAGGGAGAGACAGAGCGCAAGCTGGGGAGGGGCAGAGAGAGACAGAGAGAGAGAGACAGAGAGACAGAGAGACAGAGAGACAGAGACACGGAATCCGAAGCCGGTTACAGGCTCTGAGCTGTTAGCACAGAGCCCAATGCAGGGCTTGAACTCACAAGCCCTGAGATCATGACCTGAGCCAAAGTTGGACACTTAACCAACTGAGCTACCAGGCACCCCTTGAATTGATCCCACTTACAATTGCACCAAGAACCATAAAATTCCTAGGAATAAATCCACCCAAAGAGGTGGAGAATCTATACACTGAAAATTATAAAAAGCTTACCAAAGAAATTGAAGATGCCAAAAAATGGAAAAATGTTCCATGCTCATGGATTGTAAAAACAAATGCTGTTAAAATGTCGATACTACCTAAAGTAATCTACATAGTCAATGAAATCCCTATCGAAATAACACCAGCATTCTTCACAGAGCTAGAACAAACAATCCTAAAATTTGTATAGAATAACAAAACATCTCAAATAGCCAAAGCAATCTTGAAAAAGAAAATCAAAGCTGGAGGTATCACAATTCCAGACTTTAAGCTGTATTACAAAGCTGTAATCATCAAGACAGTATGGTGCTCACACAAAAACAGTCAGATCAATGGAACAGAATAGAGAACCCAGAATAGACCCACAAACATTTGGCCAGCTAATCTTTGACAAAGCAGGAGAGAATATTCAGTGGAAAAAAAGACAGTCTCTTCAGCAAATGGTATTGGAAAAACTGGACAGTGACAGTGACATGCAGAAGCATTAAACTGGACCACTTTCTTACATTATACAGAAAAATAAACTCAAAATGGATGAAAGATTCAAACATAAGACAGGAAGCCATCAAAATCCTAGAGGAGAAAACATGCAACAAGCTCTTTGACCTCAGCTGCAGCAAATTCTTACTCGACATGTCTCGAGAGGCAAGGGAAACAAAAGCAAAAATGAACTATTGGGACCTCATCAAGATAAAAAGCTTCTGAACAGAGAAGGTAACAATCAGCAAAACTAAAAAGCAACCAACAGAATGGGAGAAGATATTTGCAAATGACATATCAGATAAAGGGTTAGTATCCAAAATCTATAAAGAACTTATCAAACCCAACACCCCAAAAACAAATAATCCAGGGAAGAAATGGGCAAAAAACATATAGACACTTTTCCAAAGAAGACATCTAGATGACCAACAGACACATGAAAAGATGCTGAACATCACTCATCATCAGGGAAATACAAATAAAAACCACAATGAGATACCACCTCACACCTGTCAGAATGGCTAAAACAAACACACAGATAACAACAAATGTTGGTGAGGATGTGAAGAAAGGGGAACCCTTTTGCACTGCTGATGAGAACGCAAACTGGTGCAGCCACTCTGGAAAACATTATGGAGGTCCCTCAAAATATTAAAAGTAGAATTACCCTACAACCCAGCAATTGCACTACTAGGTATTTATTCAAAGGATACAAACATGCTGATTCAAAGGGGCGCATGCACTCCATTGTTTATAGCAGCACTATTGACAATAGCACAAGTATGGCGAGAGCCCAAATGTCCATTGACTGATGAATGGATAAAGAATATATATATATATATATATATATATACTTTTTTATTACTTGGCAATAAAAAAGAATGAAATCTTGCCATTTGCACCACGTGTATGGGACTAGTATATTATGCTAACAACATACGTCAGTCAGAGAAAGACAACTATTATATGATTTCACTCACATATGGAATTTATGATACAAAACAAGAACATAGGGGAAGGGAAGCAAAAATAATATAAAAACAGAGAGGGAGACAGACCATAAGAGTCTCTTAAATACAGAAAACAAACTGAGGGTTGCTGGCGGGGTGTTGGGTGGAGGGATGGGCTAAAGGGGTGAGGGGGAATAAGGAGGACATTTGTTGGGATGAACCCAGGGTGTTATATGTAAGTGATGAATCACTAAATTCTATTCCTGAAATTATTATTACATTATACTTTAACTAACTTGGATTTAAATTAAATTAATTTTAATTAATTATTATTATATGCAATTATAATTTATTATAATACATTATAATTATACATTATAGTATATGATATATTATATAACATGATATAATATATTATTATAATATAAAATACATGATATATAAAACAAATTATATAATAGATCATTTATAATTTATACTATGTAAATTATATATTATAGCATATTTATTATAATTTATTATAATAAAATTATTTATAATTTAATTTAATTTAAATAAATAAATAAAAGATTTTTAAAGATTCTGTAAAATGGGGAGATGGAGGATCTACCTACCCATCAAATGATAGTTGAGGGGCGCCTGGGTGGCTCAGTCACTTAGGTGTCCAACTTCAGCTCAGGTCATGATCTCAGACTTCGTGGGTTCGAACCCGGCGTTGGGCTCTGTGCTGACAGCTCAAAGCCTGGAGCCTGCTTCAAATTCTGTGTGTGTCTCTCTCTACCCATCCCTTCTCTGCTTGTGCCCTGTCTCTCTCTCTCAAAAATAAATAAATGTTAAAAAATGAAGAAAAAAGATACTTCAAAGGCTGAAAAGAGACAGATGAATGAAACTACTTTAAAAAATGCAAAGCACTGGGAAAAATAATACATTATTATTATGGAAAACATTCTGAGAGCATATTAGGGAAAAAATAAGGACTGGAATATCAAGAAGAGAAAGATAAGAAAACCTCAGCTTTTCATATTTCTTCATCCATTCAATTTATTAAGCACAACTGTGGTGAAATATTGTTTGGTGCTGAGGAACTCAGCTTTGAAAGGAAGGTGAGTGAGTAAACTGATCCAGAGAGAGGGAAAGATGGTCCACTATGAGAAAAGTGACTAATTCTTCCTGAGAAAGTAAAAGTTGGCTTCTCAGAGGAGGTAACATTTGAACTGGATCTTGACAGATGCATTGGAGTTTGCAGGCAAGAAAATTTCAGGCAAGAGACAAAGAACTTGCCGTAGCCCCAGTAAAGGACCGAGGGGGGGAAATGTACAAATATATCATGGAATTCTGTAAGAGAGGGCAAGATGAGTTTGGGAACTTGTGAGGCATTCAATGAACATGCAAATGACTTGTCTCATTAGTATGTAAATGAGTGCTTTCTTTAAAAAAGCTCCTTTTGTAAAATGAAGTCTAATTAGTTTCAAAATTCTGTACATGCGGCAGACTCCAGGCATGAAGGATTACTGACAAAGGCTATTTTTATAACTAATTTCTATTGTGGTTTTTCACGTTTAAAAAAATCCTTACAATAGTTAAAATGATAAAGATCTTGATGAATGGTGAAAACTTTTAAAAGTCACGCCTTGATTAGATTAATGTCATGCTATTTTTTTTCAAGTTAAAAGATGTTATATTTCATTTTCCCAGTTTAAAAGAATGCATTAGGCAAGTCTTAGCAAACAAGACACCCCTCTTTTTCTAGCTACAAAGTTAGGTTCACATAAAGCTTTCCCTCACACAGATACCTTCTTAATGGTCTGAAGGCACTGAAAAACATTTTACTAAAAGCAACCCAAAAGTTGCTTCAAAATCAGACTCTTTTGCTCCTTAAATTCTAACAGTGGGGAAGAGCTTGCTACCTGTCAGAACAAAAGCAAAGCTGGGGCGCCTGGATAGCTCAGTCCGTTAAGGGGGGCTCGGGTCATGATCTCCACCCCTTCCCCCACTCATGCTCTGTCTCTCTCTCAAAAATAAATAAGCATTGGGGCGCCTGGGTGGCTCAGTCTGTTAAGCGTCTGACTTCGGCTTAGGTCATGATCTCCCAGTTTGTGAGTTTGAGCCCCTCGTTAGGCTCTGTGCTGACAGCTCGGAGCCTGCTTCAGACCCTATCTCCCTCCCTCTGCTTCTCTCCTGCAGGTGCTCACACACTCTCTCTCAAAAATAAATAAATATTTTTTTAAAAAGACAGGCAATAGAGCATATATGTGACATATATTACAGTCAAAGAATTAATATCCATCATAGGAGCGACTGGGTGGCTCAATCGGTTAATCATCTGACTCCTGATTTCAGCTCAGGTCCTGATCTCATGGTTCTCAAGTTTGAGCCCCAAGTTGGGCTCTGCAATAATAACAGTACTGCTTGGGAGTCTTTCTCTCCCTCTCTGCCTCTCCCCTGCTCATGTACTCCCCCCTTCTCTCAAAGTAAAATAAAACATTTCCTGAATGTGCAAACAAAAAAAATGTATGCTGATTCTGTCTATTCCCTACCTAGAATCTCTCCATAGCTTCCCATGATGCTTCAGGTAAAGACAAAAGTCCTTCCCATGGTTTATAAGGTTTTCCATAAGCTGCCCTCTTCCTTTCTCTCTATGTCATCTCATACCACAATCCTTGCCTTTTAGAAATTAAGAATTCAGTTGGAGAAGTGAGGTAGACATTTGGCATCACATGGTCAATTTAATTTTGCAAGACTACCTTATAAAGATCGCTTTTAATCATTTGAGTGTCTTAATAGGGGTCCAGTGGTTAGGCACTCCAATGTGCACAATGAGAGGTATGACAAAATCCGCAGTTCCACTTGCATGATTTTTAAAAATTTTTTTTAATTTTAAGAGGGAGAGAGAGAGAATCCCAAGCAGGCTTCACGCTGTCAGTGCAGAGCCCAACACGGGGCTTGACACACAAACCGTGAGATGATGACCTGAGCCGAAATCAAGAGTTGGACGCTCAACTGACTGAGCCACCCAGGTGCCCCCTTTCACTTCCATGATTTTGAAAGAGAAAACTAACTTTTTAGAAGAATGGTACAAAGGAATGTCTTGAAGATTCCTCTTTGATAGGTGTTTTTCATCTGTTTCAATGCCATCTGCCACTCCCCGGATCTAGGCCATCGATGTCTTGTCCTTGGCCTATGCTAGCAGCCTCCCAGCTGGTCTCTCAACCTCCAGTTTCATCCTCGGTCATCCATTTTCCATATGGCGGCCAGAATAACTTTCTGCAATGCAAATGCCATTGTTCACTGTTCTGCTTAAGCGGCTTCCTGTTGCTCCTCAGAGAAATCATGAACTCCTTAACAGGCTTGGAAAGCCCTTCCAGGCCTCATTCTCTCTCTCCAACTTGATCCCTCCCCATTTCATCCTCTTCTTCCCCACCTTCCACTCAAAGGCTTTAGGCATACTGAACTCTCAGTTCCTCAAAGAAGCTGTCTTTCCCTCACCTCTGAGCCTTTGAACTGCTCTTCCAGCTGCCTGAAAGGCTCTCTCCACCCGTTCACCAGGCCAACTCCCAACTCATCCTTCCGTTGTCAACTTAAATGTTGTTTTCTCTGGTTGTTCTGGTTGTGTTTTCAGAGTATCCTCTATTTAGTATTTACTCTGCTGGATGGCCATTTCCTGCTTGATTACTGTAAGCTTCTCAAAGGCAGGGGCAGTCTGGCTTTGCAACCGAACCATCTGGTGCAATGAGTGGGGAGTAACAACAGCTCAATAAGTATACAGTGAATGACTGAATGCACAAATGCGTTATGAAAACAGCCTCCCACATAGCTTACCTGATGTCACCTTCTTCTCCTCTAATTCTTGATATCTTTCTAAAACACCACTGTGCATGCTAGAAACACTTCATTTCTCCTTGTTTCTTACAGATCAAGTACAAAAGTGTTCAAGGAATCCATTGGTTTTTTTTCCTACTCGATCTAACGTTGTATTATGAGGAAGATAAATTTTTTTTTCCTCCAGAAATGATGTATGGTTTTGGGTTTTGGGTTTTTTTGCAAGGAAAGATTTAGATCGCCCAGGGCTCCCCACCAGCTTTCATTTGCAGGGGGCAGAGGGGCAAGGAGGGCGTAGGGCCCTGGGTCCTCCAGCTGTCCTAGAGTAGCCCAGAGTAGCTGACATTGGGAGAAAGGAAGCGTAGTGTCCACTTTTGCCTGGGAGACTAGACAACCTAGTACAGTGAGGAAGAGACTGAAGAGTAGAGGCTGCTATTGTAATGATGGGATGCACAACTGAAATCGAGGGTCCATGACTACAATGGCATCTTTACACTCACCAGGCCAACTAGCCCCCAGGTCTCGGGTTCATAAACCCCACGTTTTCAGGATCGTGCTTGTAAGTGGCAGTGCCGAAGCAGCAGGAAGGTGGCTCCCATCTCACTTGCACCCGGGGAATGTAGTTTTTAGCTTTTTAGCTTCTGTGGTACAGGATACACACAAGAAGGGGGTTGAAATGTCTGCCGGGGCCAATTGATCAAACCAGCCAAACTGGTGTAGGACAAATAGTTGGCAGAATTCGAAGCGGACAGAGCAGCAGCAGGAAAGTGCCAGTGACTTTCAATTTTCTTTGTACCCAGGAAATAAACTGTTCAATCTACGACACTAAACTGAATGTCACCAGATGATGTGTATTTCCATCACTGAAGTTTTGGAGCCTCAGTTTACTAACTCATAAAATGACATGGTTAGACTAGACTCCTATTATTTTAGAAATAGTCAAATTTAATAATTATAATGAAGTAAGAACAGCATATTTGTTTGGAAAATAGTAGGAATTGGGGGATCGAAATCTAGTTTTCATGTTTTCAAAAACGTGTAGCATCTGTAATTGGACTAATAATGTCTTACCCAGGAAACCAATTTTAGCAAACAGATAAAAATGTTTGCCATCAGCATACTGATTTGGTGCTTATATTTGGCATATCAAGTGTTTCTGTATTGTTTATAAGTGGTTGCCTCTAAAGGCATTGAATACAGCCTTTCCACTCACTAGTCTAGTCTACACAATTAATTTGTTTAACAAAGTTTTCATTATAGAAAATACAAACATATGTTTCAGCTCAACCACAAAGTCAATGTTACTTGTGTAGTCATTAAGGAAGATTAATTGTAATTATTAGATGCAGTAACAACTACAGTGATCATTTGAGAAAAAATTATTCTATCACTGTAACCGACAACCTGCTTCCTCACATTGCCTCTGAATATTCTAATGAGTAATAGGTTACATAAGTAAATCTGTGTCCTGCCTTGTAGGCAGGCAGTGTGATATACTGGAAGGATCTTGTTGGCTTCAGGGACTACCCTTTCCCTGACTACCTACCAAGTATCTTCTCCCCTTTAAAAAAATTTTATCTATTTATTTTGAAAGAGATCGCAAGGAGAGGAGGGGCGGCTAGAGAGGCAGAGAGAGAATTCTAAGCAGGCTTCACACTGATGTAGGGTTCAAACTCACAAACCGTGAAATTATGACCTGAGCTGAAATCAAGACTCCAACACTTAACCAACTGAGGCACCTAGGCACCCTGAGCAGTTATCTTTAAATGTAATTTTGTTTTCAGTTTAGGGGGACCTGTCTGGTTCAGAAGGTAGGGCATGTAACTCTTGATCTTGGAGTCGTGAGTTTGAGCCCCACATTGGGCACTTAAACTAAAAAAAGAGTTGGGACACCTTGGTGGCTCAGTCAGTTAAGCGTCTGACTCTTGATTTCAGTTCAGGTCATAATCTCATGGTTCCTGGGATCAAGCCCCTTGTTGGGCTATGTGCTGACAGCATGGAGCCTGCTTGGGATTCACTCCCACCCTGCCTCAATAATAAATAAATACATAAGCTTAAAAAAATAAATAAAAGTTAAAAAAATCTTTAAGTATAATTTTATTTCAGTTTAGAACAAACTGAACATGAATCCAAAGCAGACTCAGCTGCAGAAGATGAAGAGCAGAGCGTGCATTAGGCCATACGTGAAAAGTTATGATAAAACATCATCATCCACGAGACAAAGGCATCGAGACCCACACGATCTAAACACTAAAAATCATCATATACCATCTGACGTTTACAAAGATCTCACATTCAGATCCCGTCCTCCCGAGGACCTTGGCCTCGCCATCTACCACAGCGGGCGCATATGTAATGGGCACATGGGCTGCGGTCCTCTCTTTAGTCTGCTGCTGTTCTGCTAGGTTGGTGCCTCTCACAACCACTTCCTTTGTCATTGTGTCACATGGTCATGATAATTTTAAAGGAGCTCAATTACTGTGAAACCAGGATTTTTAGGTTCTGGAAGTTTTGACATTTGCTACATTATTATGTCATTAGTGGGAAGCCACGAATGGAGAGGTAGAATCTGCTTTCTATTTTTGGTGTTCACACACAACAATTAAGTCAGTGAGCAGCAGGAGTTCTTGTGTCTGGGGCTGTACCATCTGGGGTTTTGTCTGTAGAACACCCAGGCATCTGTGTCCCGCGGTTTTACATACTTGGTCCAACACCCAAGATAAGGTAGCTGTGAAGCTGGCTTGGTGAGAACCCAGATTTTTTTTCAAAAAATTTTTAAATGTTTATTTATTTTGAGAGAGAGAGAGAGAGAGAGAAAGCATGAGCTGCGGAGGGGCAGAGAGAGAGAGGGAGACACCAAATCCAAAGCAGAATCCGAGCTGGGGAGGACAGAGAGAGAGAGAGAGGGAGGGAGACACAGAACCCAAAGTGGGCTCCAGGCTCTAAGCCGTCAGCACAGAGCCCAATGAGGGGCTCGAATTCACGAACCGTGAGATTGTGACCTGAGCATGATTGGACG
The DNA here is from genome assembly GCF_006229205.1 of Suricata suricatta. Lineage (NCBI taxonomy): Eukaryota > Metazoa > Chordata > Mammalia > Carnivora > Herpestidae > Suricata > Suricata suricatta. Next base: position 13,627,068 of record NC_043717.1, read on the forward strand.
CTCAACCGACTGAGCCACCCAGGTGCCCCAGTGAGAACCCAGATATTAAAGCTACAGATCTCCCATCAATGGGAGCAACATTTGCTGCACATAGTCTCTCAGACAATATGAATTTTAAGGCACAGATTCTGACTCTGTACACCAGAACTGCCTGCAGCTCCTCCAGGAGGTGATGTTCATGGGAAACAATCAGTGCCAGGCTCAACTTAGGAATATTGGGGCATAAGGGGTACGAGAAAGACACAGCGTAGGAATTTTAATTAGATGGAGCTTGTAATTAATATAACATTGAAATGGAATCCACAGAAGAGATTGGCCAGCAGAGATTATATCCAGTGAGAATTCAAGCTGCAGTAGTTGGTTTTAATTACATTCCTGAAATAGAAGCCTGCAAACAAGGATTTGAATAAATGGCTTAGATAAATCTTTGCTCCATTTACAAATTTTACTAGAAACATTCTCAGTCTAGCAAAATTTGACGGTGATAACAAGTAGGTAAAGAAGTATTCTAAAGAGGATTGTTAGAAAAGAGATAGAAAATTAGTGTGTGAATATAATTTAAAGATTGTTTTACGATGGTATGCACCTCAGAAGTATATGCTATTGGTAGTAAGGAAACATAAGTACCATTTAACAATTTTTTCCCCAGGGCGCCTGGGTGGCTCAGTCAGCTGAGCATCTGGCTCTTGGTTTCTGCTCAGGTCATGATCTCAGGGTCCATGGGACTGAACCCGGCATTGGGTTCTGTGCTGATAACATGGAGCCTGCTTGGGATTCTCTGTCTCCCTCTCTCTCTGCCCCTCCCCTGCTCGCATTCTCTCACTCTAAAAATACATTTTTAAAAAAATTGTAAAAAATAGAATTTAAAAAAAAGAAAAAAGAAATTACATTTTCACCCCTCCTTACAACTTTCAGGCCAAATTTTTTGCCAGATGCTTAGCTCTTTAGCTTGCCAAGTAGAAGTGAGCATCTGCATTTAGGCAATACAGGATATTTCTACATATTTCGTAGGAAAGGTCTGGAATGGTGGAAAAGTCTACTTTGTAAACCATCCCCGTTTCTACATCTTTTTTTATATTGCCTGCCATGGACTGGACAGCGGCAGGTTGCTGTTTAGATAATAACACTGGACTACTTTCCTATGGCTCTTGTGACAAGTTACCACAAACTTGGGGCCTAAAACAACAACAATGTGTTCTCTTACCGTTCTTAAGGCCGCAAGTTTGAAATCGGTTTTACTGGGTCAGTATCAAGGTGTCAGTAGGGCCATGCTCTCCAGAGGCTCCAGCCGGGAATCTGTTCCCTGCCTCGCCTTTCTCGTCCTCCCCCCTTCCCCTCCTCCTCGTGGCCGCCTGCGCTCCTCGCCCCACGACAGCATCACCTCTGCCTCTGGGATCACGTCCCTTCTCCTCTTCTGTGTGCATAATCTCCCTCTGCCTCTTTCTCATAAGGACCTTTGTGATTGCAGTTTGGGTCGATCTGGATAATCCAGCCCCACCTCAAACTCCTTAGCTCAATCACATCGCCAAAGTCTTTGCCGTAAAAGGCAGTATTCCCACGTTCCAGGGACTGGATCTGACACAGTCAGGGGGCCTTACTTAGCCTGCTATAAATATCAATAACACTAACAGCAACATATATTGGGATTCATCACATGAGAGGTATTAGGCTAAGCATATAAGTTCGCTTCATCATCACCACACCCCAAGAGGTGGGTACAGATGAGTCTTAGAGACGTAACTTGCCCATGGTCACAGAGCTGGCACCCAAGCTCCACCTCTTGGTAAGAGAGACAATGAGGACCAGGAATAACTTAGTCCATTTGATAATTAACCCTCTGGTAGTGGTAGTAACAGGAGTCAAGGCCCAGTCCACCCTGAGCTGCAGGCCCCGCTGGGCAGGTTCGAAGGCCTAGCAGGCAAGTGAATTCCTACTCGTATGAGGGACGGTATTGGAAAACATCCTTTCAAGTATCAGCACAACCTCCATTCTCCCTGGGCTCCCTGACCACAGAGTTGGCACATGTACTAGCCAACTAGGGATACATAACACAGTCGTCTGCAGGATCGACTGGGGCTGGACAATCTGCTTCCAAGCTCACTCACACGGCTGTTGGCAGGCCTCAGTCATTTGCTGGTCGTTGGGCAGAGGTTCCTTACCACGTGGGCCTCTCCTCCAGATATGCAACTGGCTTCTGCCCAGAGAGAATGATCCAAAAGAAAGACCAAGAGGATGCTACAGGGCCTTTGAGGATCAGAAGTCACATACCATCACATCTGCCTTCTCCTAGTGGTCACACAGACCACCAGACTGATACAATTTGGGGTGACATCATGCTATGGTGTTAACACTGAGGGGGGCGTTCACTGGGGCCACCTTGAAGGCAGTCTACTGCGGCATTCAACTTCATTACCCCATCCCTTTGGCCACCGATTTGTACCAGGGCTGGGCATATGACTCAATGAGGCTTGTCAGACCGCATCTCGGAATCATATATACGGATGCTGGAAGGAGAGTCACTTTCATCCTCCTCACATCGGGAACTGTGATGCCATAAGCCCGAAGGTCTTGATGGCCATGCTCCCAACCACGTGAGGGAAGCCCTTATACCGTGGGAGAGAATGAAGCCGACCAGAGAAGGAAGCAGGGCTGAGAGTTGGAAATAGAGAAATGCCTGCTAACATCTTGTGGGGCCCTGGATCCCTCCACGTCTGAAGTTCACCCCTGTATTTACCAGGAACACAAACTATTCCATATGTCCTTTTTTGCATAAGTCAGTTGACTTGAGTTTCTGACTCTTGCGACTGATTGGACCTGGAATCGGGCACAGCTTGAGAAAGCTCCTGGGACCAAACTCATCCTATAGGAACGGACACCCAAACTTGGAGCCCTGACAGAGCCTTCACTGGGTAAGAAGTAATTCCCAGAGAGGAAATGGTCATTCATATTTATCTCATGGCCTCTCTCCCTTAGAACCAGGCCTAAGCCCTGTGGGTAAAGGACTTTTTGCTGGTTTGTTTTTGTTTTTAGGTAGTAAAATGGTTTCACTGTATATTCTGTAGAAGTTTGGGTCAAAAGCAATCCTGACTTTGTGCCCTTGTGACAATGGGTCAAACCAAGCGGAGAGGGAGGTGCTTCCTAGATTTGGCACAAAACACAACGCGGGTTTTGCAGTCTGGAGAACCCTGGCTTACAACCACAGCCGATGCTGTGTGTGTGCGTGCCGGTGTTTCTGATGAGTGCCCTGATGCTGGATGTGGCCTGTAAATGATCCTGCCAGAACGGATTCCTTCCCAGATCCTGGAGGTAGGCACATGGCCCTCTCTGGCATTCTCCCACATGGCAACAAGGAGCCCCTTAGAGCTCTCTCTCTCAGGGGGAAGCTCAGCCCTCCAGTAGCTCCCTCGGGCCCCACCTTATTTTGCACTGGATCTTGTATTGCTCCAGTCCCATCTCCAGAACTCTTGTTACACGCATGTCCCTGCAAAAGTCCAAACACGAGTTTTACCCCCAATTGACACTCCGACAGTATTGATGGGGTGAAAGCCTTGAGGGCAATAGAATGTACCACTCCAAAGTAAGCCTCCTTGGCGTAGGATTATTTTGAGCTGGTTATTTTTTTAAGAAACAGCAGGCATGGAAACACTAAGAAAACCAAGTAGTAGAAGTTACCATTTTGTAAGAGACATTGACATCTTTAAGAGAGGGATGACTCTCAGTCTCTAGAAACTCTTACCAGCGCAGAAGGCAGTGACCTGAGTGTGCATAGCAATCACATCCTTGTTTATTGTGCTTCGCCAGCTAACCTCCCATAACTTCCCCACCCCCACCCCCCCCATATACACACCTTCTCCTGTCTGTAGCTGGAGATGACATTTAACGTGGTGGCTTGGGCCATTTTGCAGGGTTACTCAGTTTTCCTGGGTCTGTCCTACATATATAGGAGGTATACATGTTATTAAATTTCTGCGTGTTTTCTTCTGTTAATCTTTTATTACAGGAAAGTCTCAGCCGAGAACCTATAAGGGTAGAGAAAATTATTATTTTTTTCCTCCCCCAACACCCTACTTGGATGAAAACATCATTTCTGACATCATCAAAAAATAAAAATCAAAACTTTAGGTCATTCAAGTGTTCAAAGAAATTCTAAAATCCTTATGTAAATGCTTCTAAAGAACTTTGAGGCTTTAAAATGTTTTGGTTACATAGAACTGCGTAAGCTTATTAGTGTTACAAAATAAAACACACTGAGGACACAAACAATCTTGAGTCCCTTCCAGAGAAGGAACTGTTGTAAGGGGTGCCTGGCTGGTTCAGCGGGCAGAGCGTGTGACTCTCAGCATCTGTGAGTTCAAGCCCCACCACGCTGGGAGCGGAGCCTACTTTAAAAAAACAAACAAAAACCAAAACTACTTCATATCCTGAAGAAGGAACTGCTGTGATAAAATACAGAAAGTAATTTTCACGTGCCTTCCAGTTTCAGACAATAGATGGCACTGTGCGACAATCATAAGCGATCATTTTCCTCTTCCCTCTAAGAGCCAGCCTGGGGAAAGAAACAAACACACTGTAATCTTACCCCGAGATCCGGATCCATTTAAAATCTACGTCTCCAAGGAGGGTTGTCTATAAAAGTCCCCTGCTCGGGGGCATGTGCTACTCTGGTCTATCCCCTTGCTATTCAAGCGTGTTCTTGGCAGGAGGAGCTTGTTAGAAATGCAGAATCTTGGACCCAGACCCCCTGAGACAGAAGCCACTTGCTTGGGCAAGGTCTTCTTAGCCGACAAAAGCTTTTGGAAAGTTTTTAGTTATGTAGAAGCGCAGATGTTCATCAGCGTTACAAAACAAAGCAAAGCGAACCAAAATAACCCTGGTTCCCTTTAAGAAAAAAACTGCTTTTGTAAAAAATACACGCTAAAGGAACATGCAGTGCCCGCTTCCGGGCAGCAGATGGCACTGTGGGACAACGCTAAAGCAAAGATTTTTCCTCGGGCTTGGACAAAGTCTTGGAGAGGAACTCGAACAGAACAGTTTTCTGCTAGATCTGGATCTATTCAATATCTACATCTCCGAGGTCAGAAGATTAGGAACTCTTCTGGATGAGGGAAAATAAAATAAGCGTGTAGAGGAAGTGGTGAAAAAGAAGACAAGGACTTTACAAGAGAAAGAAGTCATATCCACATATGTTCAGTGTCAGAAAGGTTCTCTGAAATTGTCTCTTAAAATCTATTGTTAGAACTCCAGCCCTTTGAATTACCGCTTAAGGCACAAAGGCCCCTAGGAGGCAACACATTTCACCATCATTAATGCCTTTCTGGGCATTAGTTTGTCAGTTTGCTTTGTAATAAAGGTCACTCCCTGGCAGCCAAAAACCTGCTACCTCCTCCCACTTCCCCCACCTCCCCACTCTGCCCCAGCCCCCCCTACATAAGAGAAGATTAAGCATGATGCTCAAGGGTGTGAATCCAGGTGGGATTTCCACCCTGTCCCCCAGGGGTGAGGGGGAATGAGGGGACTCTGGAAGGGAAGGGAGCTGGGCTCCACATGTGAACTCCCACTGGCCTCTTCAGAGGCTTTGGGCATTGGAGGGAGTTATGGGGAGGCTGAAGCTGTTAAGTCTAGAGTTTGAGACAGTAACATGATCCTGAGCTTCCTTTAGGGACAGGCCTCGTTTGTCTGTCTTGCTCAACTGCACCTGAGAGTCCTAGGTCTGCTTTGTGAGGTCATGGCCTCCCCCACTGTCAAGCCCTATTAAAGGAAAACCCAAGAAGACCGGGGAGGGGGTCCCGATGACCGAAAACTACCTTAAGGGGCATCTGAAGAACCTGAAACCATTTCATCACATATAATTTACAGAACCCAAGCCACGTTGGAGACATTGTTTTAGGAAGGACAATATTCACACAGGCATTCCCCTCCCCAGATAGAGTGGCTGGATTTAGCAATGACAAAAGCAAAACAGCACTCTCACTTAAATGTAATTTTCAGGTAGACAATGAGTGATTGTTCTTACTATAAATAGGTTCTGTGCACTATTTAGGATAAACTTAAAGTAAAAAATTATGTAATGCATTTCTGAAATTCAAATGGAGCTGGGTATCCCATATTTGATCTGGCAACCCTACCACCGCTGAAATTCTCACATGCAGGTCAAACAGGCACACCTAGTCGCCTGCCACAGCCTTGTTACGTAATAGGACGCAGAATCAACTGAACAAGGCCTATTGTGAGGAGAGAAACACTGTGGGGTGGATCATTTTCCCTTCATCTTTCTCCTATCTTGGCTGAGACCCTCCTGTAATAAAAGTCAGATTAACAGGAGAAAAACAAGCAGAAATTTAATAACACGTATACTTCCTATATATGTAGGACAGACCCAGGAAAACTGAGTAACTCCGCAAAATGGCCCAAGCCACCACGTTAAATGTCATCTCCAGCTACAGACAGGAGAAGGTGTGTGTATGGGGGGGGTGGGGGTGGGGAAGTTATGGGAGGTTAGCTGGCGAAGCACAATAAACAAGGATGTGATTGCTATGCACACTCAGGTCACTGCCTTCTGCGCTGGTAAGAGTTTCTAGAGACTGAGAGTCATCCCCCTCTTCCTGGTGCAGAGAGGGAGACACCCCTACAAATGGAGATTTCCGTTAAAGATGTCAATGTCTCTTACAAAATGGTAACTTCTACTACTTGGTTTTCTTAGTGTTTCCATGCCTGCTGTTTCTTAAAAAATAACCAGCTCAAAATAATCCTTATGCCAAAGAAGCTTATTTTGGGGTGGCAGATTCTGCTCCCTTTCAACAGTCACAGCCCAACCACTGCCTGTCAGGGCGGGGAGGCAGGAGAGAATGGGGGTCTCATCTACCTTCTCCTAAGGATCCTGACTAGTTCAACTGTTATAATGAATGACAGGTATAACGAGTTAAGGTATCAACATGAAGAAATCTCACAACCAGGTGAAAAAGAAGCCACATCAGAACAGATAAATACAATACGACATTTGTGTAAACTTTTAAAACACGATTATTGATATTATTTACAAAAGCATCTCTTAAAATTTTTTTAAAATTTATTTTATTTATTTTGAGAGAGAGAAAGGGAACACACGTGAGCGGGGGAGGGGCAGAGGGAGAGGGAGAGAATAGGATCCACACTGTCAGCACAGAGCGTGACTCGGGGCTCGAACTCACGAATGGTGAGATCATGCCCTGAGCCCAAATCGAGAGCTGGACCTTAACCTACTGAGCAGCCCAGGTGCCCTTCATATCTCTTAAAATTACACATATTCATCGGAATGAGGACAGTGGTGGCCTCTGAAGAGGGGAGGGGGGTGGGCTTTACGTGCTCTCCATACTGTTTTCATTTTGTTTTTCTTTTAAGAGTTCTGAAACAAATTTTCTTAAATATTGACATCTGTTAAATTGGGGTGTTTGGTAAACTGGTTCTCCATTATACTGGTGTCTTTATGCTTCTGTATGTGTGAAATATTTAAAATTTTAACAATGTTAACTAGGATGCATGTAACTGTTGAATCTAACTTCTTATGTTGTATGTCAGGGCTTGCTTGGCACTGACTGTCCAAAGATGTAGAGAAAGCTTACAATTTGGCATACCAACACAGGAAACATATCGATGCTAATAGAAGATTAATGTTCACATGAGAAGTATTAGACATAGACTGCTTTACAGATATTCACAAGAGGGAAAGGACACTGGGGAGGTCCTGGGGAAGCTTTGTAGAAGAGTGGGAACAGAATGGGGTCTTGACGCTGGCTAAGATCTGTGTAGTGGATGGGCAGAGGGTTAGTACTCCCAGCAGTGAGAACCAAATGTTGTGAAGCACTGTGGTCACAGAGTGGGGCATTCTGGATGGCCAGCGGAGTGTTGGCGGGGGGGTGTCTGCACTTCTGGCCCAGGAGGGTGAGTTGTTGGAGCAGGACTCTTTCAAGCCTGAAGCTTCTCCCCATCTGGATCATTCTTGCTCATGCCTCTACCTTCCAGGCAAAAAGCAGCCTGCAAAAGGCCTCCAAAGTCCCTTGAGGAGCCTGGATCTTTCTTTGTAGAGCGTGGGCAGTCCTAGCTTTTCTTAGCTAAGCAGAGATAGGATCCAAGCTGTGATTTAAGCAGATCAGCTTGGCAACTCCACACAGGATGGACTGAAGGGAAGAGACAGCTAGAGGAGAGAGAAATTATTGAGAAGTCAAAATCATCGGTGAAAGATATGTGGAGGCAATGGGCTGAACTGGGACCATGGCCCAGGGAAAAAGGAAAAAGAATCTTGGAAATCATTGATAGAACTTTCCAACTGTTGCATCCAGAAGACTAAGGAGAAATTGAAGAGGCCTCCAAGGGTTGGGAGAATAGTGATGCTCTTAAGGACAATAAGTGGCTTTGGGAGGGGCGGGCAGGTTTGAGAAGATTAGAAGTTCCCATGTATAAATTTTGAGCATAAAGTGACATCTAAATAGCCGGTCTGTTAAGTAGGAGATTTGAGACCTGGAGGCTGGGCCAAGTCAAAGCTGCCAATTCAGATTTAGGCGCTGTCTTAAAAGCCGCGGGATTGTACCGAAGCCCTTTTCTCGGAAAGTAGTGTAGGAAGATGCAAAGAACCAGGGAAAGAGAAAGCGGTAGAACTGGATGAAAGGGAGAAGCAGATGAAGAGTTTCTAATGGTCTCTAGCAAGTCGCAGGCACCCAGGATCTTTGGGTCTTGACCAGTCTTTAATTCTCTCAGGAAATTATCATTTTATCACTTCTCTTTCTCACCTATCTTGAAATGACACTAACAATGAAGTGTGTCCTCCTCCACAACCCCACAACACATTTCTTGCCCTGTGACCTTGAGCCAATTACTAAACCTGCCATATCTGGTTCAGTTTGTATCCTGGGGGCCTAACACAGTGACTAATGTGAATATTTAGTGAGTTGAATCAGATTTTACAAATCTTCTGGCTCCACGTGTCACTCCTACTTTGTGTCCCTGTTTTCATTCTGTCCGCACCATGAAGTTTTCAGCAGAAAAGCAGGGAGTACCGACCACACGCTAGAGCAGTAAAGAACGGAGAGAAATGGGGTGGTAACTAGAGGAGACTAGGAAGCCTTTTCCAGAATAGTGAAGATCTGCCTGTAAATGAGGAGCAGAGGAAAGAACCGCTATAAGTTCAAGGGCTGGAAGAGAAACGAGTCTTGTTAGCGCTGATGACTGAGGAGAGGGTGGAAGGATTTGAATCATGAGGGTCAAGGGGAGCAGCTTGCCTTTCTTTTACTAAAAATTTTTTTTATTTCTTTGCAAGCAGTAAAAATCTTCTTAAACAGCAATTAGCAGTAATTATCTGAGAAAGCCATCATGCCAAATGTATTATTACTTAAATTGATCCTTCACTGAATCCTTGACATTTTCATGCACGAACTGATAAAGGTATATGCATTTGTATTGTACCTGTATGCCTAAAAGGGATTAAACAAACTCATTCAATTCAAGTGATTCTATCGAGAAATTCTATTCAAGATGAACTTCACAGAAGCTAAATGAGCTACTGAATTCACCTGGAGTACAGGCAGGTTCTTCTGTTGGTTCTTCAATTAAAATTTTATTTTGAAAACAGTTCAAAACTATAAGAAATGTTGCATGAATATTACAGTGAACCCTTGACTTCCTTTCCCTCTGATCTAGCCATTGTTAGCATTATGTACTGTGCATTGTATCTTTCTTCAAATATCTGTATACATAACAATATACACATTCCTGTTTATTATTTATGTAGATGTATACATATTGTTTTTTTAAGCTGTTGGAGGATGAATTATATATATCATACCTTCTCTTCTAAATACATAAGTATATGTCTCCTAAAAACCAAAATATTTCCTTATGTAAGCATATTGCAATCATCAAACTCAGGAAGCTGAATATTGACACAGTGCCTAATCAACATATAGATCACATAAAAATTTCAGAGATTGTCTCAATACTGTTCTTTATAGCAACGTTTCCCACCCTGTCCCCCCACGCAAGATCCAACTCGGGAGTATGGATTATATTTCATTTCATGAGAGGTTTCCCTTTATTTTATTTATTTATTTATTTTAAGTTTATTTACTCATTTCGAGAGAAAGAGAGAGAGTGAGCATGGGAGGGGCAGAGGGGGGAGAGAATCTCTCTCTCTCAAAAAAATATATAACCTTTGGTTAATAAACTTAAAAAAGTATTTTTTTAAAAAAGAAAAATATCATATAGGTTAGCTGTTGCAGAGAGATTTTTTAAAAAATTGAAGTGAAGGGGTGCCCTGCTGGCTCAGTCGGTAGAGCATGGGAGTCTTGAGCTCAGGATCATGAGTTCAAGCCTCATATGGAGCATAGAGCTTACTTCAAAAAAATCTCAAGTGGAAAACAAGGGATTCGTTGGCACTTGCATGATGGGAGAGATATTGCAAGTGAAAGGAAGGAGAAAACTGGATTATAAGTATAGTGAGAGTTGCAAATTGGGCCTAACTTTTCGCTCTCTCAGGGACTCCAGTGAAGAGTAGTTACTTTTGGAGGCTGGGCTGGGCTGCTCTGAATGTCACTGACAATGCAGACTGGACTGTGTGAGGTGCTGACTTTTATGTGGGTTACAAAAGAAGCAAGGAGCCCAAAGAAGGTGTGAGGCCAGGCTGTTTTGCCCATGATTTGCACATTTTTATGACTTAGGTATTTGAGTAATGGATGTCAGTACAACTGGAAGCTTTCAACAGGACAAAGAAAAGAAAGAACGAAAGCAGTAGAAAAGAAAAGAAATTAAATATAAACAGAGGATCTCCCAAATGATGTCAGTTTGGCACCACTGCTCCCTCAAATTGTTTAACAATGACTAATTCTTTCCCCCAATTTGACATATTGAATCTGAAATAGAGGCAAAGAAACTTTCAGTTGCTGAGTGAATACAAGCCGGGTTGTAGTCCCTTCAGTGGTGTTCATATTATGGTAATAAAACCTGGTACTTTTTTTTTTTTAAGTTTTCTTACGTATTTCTAGTAATCTCTACACCCATCATGGGGCTCAAACTCACAACCCTGAGATCAAGAGTCCCTTGCTCTTCCAAATGAGCCAACCAGGCTCCCAAAAACCTGATTCGTTCTGAGCTCTAACTAATCTAAGGAAGGTGAAATTATGAGGAAAGCAAGACTTAAAGAGGAGAAGTCACCTGCCCAGCAGGTGAGCTGCAGAGCTCACGGCTACGGGAGGGCAAGTGCATGTCGGCTGAGTGCCGGGCCACAGGCACGGGCCTGCATGCAGGTTTCCTTCGATGGTCATTCTGTCCATGGAAACTTGCTGCAACTTAATTAATGAATGACAGGATTTCATTCACATGATCTGAAACTCATATTTTTAGCAACTTGCATGGGTTATAACCTTTGGTTAATGCTTAATATATATAAATGTATATGTGTGTGTGTGAGGAAGAGGAGGAGGAGGAAAAGACAGGAGAGGAGGAGGAGAGGTTTCAATACACAAAGAGGTTTTGCTCCCAACGTTTATTTTTAATTTTTTTCTTTTTTTTTTAAGTACTAGATTGTGTGTGTGTGTGTGTGTGTGTGTGTGTGTGTGTGTTAAAGTAGGCTCTATTCCCAACATGGGGCTTGAACTCATTACCCCAAGGTCAGGAATTGTATACCCTTCAGACTGAGCCAGTCAGGTGCCCCCCAACAGTTTATTTTTTAAATCAATGGCATTTCCTCTCAGAAACAGGGTAGAGGTACCTGGGTAGCTCAGTCAGTTAAGCATCCAACTCTTGATTTCAGCTCAGGTCATGATCTTAAGGTTTGTGAGATCGAGTCCTGTGTCGGGCTCTGCATTGACAGAGAGAAGCCTGCTTGGGATTCTCCCTATTTTTCTCTTTCTCAATCTCTCTCTTTCTCTCTTTCTCAATCTCTCTCTTTCTCTCTTTCTCAATCTCTCTCTTTCTCTCTGTCCACCCACCTCAGAATAAATAAATACACTTAAAAAAAGGGTTGTAGAACTTGATGAAAGGCACATTTAACCGATGTTCCAGAAGCTCAGTAGTATCACAGAGCCCAAACACTGCTCTGTACCAGCAATGTTTCTGTGGGAAAATGTGTTGAAGACTCTGACTTGGAATGCCAGGGATGAATCTCCCTGTGGACCCTCCCCTTCGGCCCTTCCCACCCGCAGGGCAGTGAAAGTGGTCATTTCCCCAACATCAAGGTGCAGATGGAGGCTTCTTCGTCCCGGAGCAGAGGTGTACAATATGGCAAGTGGCCTGGGACAGATAGATGGGGCTAGGAGCAGGTCTGGGACCGTTGGGAAAAGTGGAGAGTTGTAACAGGCACTTTATACCGTGCGGGATGTAGTTGGACCCAGCAATGGCCCACCTGCTTCCCTTATGGCTACTACCAACCGGTGCTTCCAAAAACTGTCTTTTTTCCCCGGTCCATTCTGGAGCAGCACATGGCCTCCATGTTTCTTCTGTATATTCTTGTCCTTGAAACAAGTATTTACCATCGTAGAAATTTGGTCCACTTTAGACAAATGCTCAGACTTTGGCTTTCCTTGCATTTTATTTCAAGAGCTATAAGGATTTCTTTTGGTGACAAGTTGGATAATGCCTGAGGCCACTGGGTAGGCAGATGACAGAAATGGTGACATCGCTGTGACCAGTAGGAAGATTTGAGTGGCATAGAAGGGCCACTGGTCCCAAAATATCTTCAATAGATTACCTTTTTTTTAGGGAAGGTGCAAGCTAAGAAGGTTCTTCCTTTCCAGATTCCGTGGAGAGTAGTGATGCTTTAGACATGGTCTTAGCCACAGTTGCATAATGATAATGGAGCTTTTTGGGTTTATGGAAGAGCTCACTGTACTGATGTCTTACTAAATTATAAAATGCCCTTCCGCTCCTCATTTCCTCCTATAATGCTCTACTTTCTCTGTTGAATATGAGATGGATTTTTTTGTAAAAAAATAAAATAAGAATTGAGATTTGTCAAAGATTGGATTCCCCAGGAAGTAGACTCTGAAATGGACACGGAATGTTTATTAGGGAGTGCTCTAGGGGGCAGCTCCTGTGGAAGGGAGGGGTAGAAAGCAGGACTGGGAAGAGAGAGAAGTCCATCTGTCACTCAGGCCCAATCCGTCAGTCATTGGAGGCAGGCCACCAGGGCCAGGTGGCTCTGTGAAGCAGAGGCGGTTCCTTAAATGGCCGACAGCTCCAGGCTTCCTGCCAACAGCACTGCCAGCTGCTGGGGCAAAAGCTTCACTGAAAGGGGCTTGGCTTGGTGCAGCAAGGCATCTATTGAGATGCTCAAAATAAAAAAGGACAGGGCACCTGGTGGTTCAGTCTGTTAAGCATTTGACTTCGGCTCAGGTTATGATCTCACAGTTCATGGGTTCAAGCCCGCGTCAGGCTCTGTGCTGATTCTGTCTCTCTCTGTCTCTCTGCCCCTCCCCAACTTGTGCGTGCACGTGCGCTCTCTCTCAAAAAAGTAAATAAACATTTAAAAAAGTTAAAAAAAAAAAGGATGGCGGGGCACCTAGTGGGCTCAGTTAGTGGAACATGCAACTCTTGATCTTGGGGTTGTGACTTTGAGCCCCGTGTTGGGTGTAGAGATTACTTAAAAATAAAATCTTTTTTTAAAAAAGGATAACTAGGACTCTATAGTGTAAAATCAAAAAGTATACTTGCAGGGCACCTGAGTGCCTCAGTCGGTTAAGCATCTGACTTCCGCTCAGGTCATGGTCTCATGGTTCGTGGGTTCCAGCCTCGCTTCGGGCTCTGTGCTGACAGCTCAGAGCCTGGAGCCTGCTCAGATTCTGTGTCTCCCTCTCTCTCTGCGTCTCCCCTGCTCACTCTCTGCTCTGTCTCTCAAAATAAAATAAAGACATTAAAAAATTTTTAAGAAGAGTATACTTGCTTAAATTGCTATTCCTGTCTGCACTAATTCATTCAATAGGAGGAGCAACAGACTACATTCCATGAGCCAACCAGTTCACCTACCTGTGGCTGCATACAGGGTCCAGCCTGAGACCAGGTCCTTTTGATTTTTCCTACGGCAACCTGCAATGACAGTCAGGAAAAAGAAAAGGCTGCCTCTCTTCAATATTTATTTTTTTAATGCTTATTTATTTTTGAGAGAGAGAGAGACAGAGCGCTACCAGGGGAGGGGCAGAGAGAGACGAAGACAGAGAATCAAGACAGAGAATCTGAAGCAGGCTCCACACTGACAGCAGAGAGCCCGATGGAGGCTGGAACCCACGAACCGTGAGACCATGACCTGAGCTGAAGTTGGACGCTTACAGACTGAGCTACCCAGGCGCCTCTCTTCAATATTTATTTTTAAGAAAAAAGGTGAATTGTATTACTGATTTTGACTATAAAAGCAAATTATGTTTGCTGTAAAAAATATATATGTATATATATTTATAGTACCATAAGCCCAACAACTAGAAGTAATCGGAGAATCATTGTCAGCATTTTAGCATATTTTCTCTAATCTTCATGTAAACAAACAAACAAATATTTTTCCCCATAGTTGAGCTCATGCTGGACTTCTGGGAGGCAGCAATGTATTGTGATTAAGAACATGAACTCTGAAGGCAGGAAGACCTGATCTGAATTTGGTCTCTGCCCCTTATTAGTGGTGAAGCTTTCATTCCTTCAAAAATTAATTGGGAATATGTGGGTGAAAAAGAAAGATACCTTCCTTCATGAATTCACATGTTAATGAAACTTACCCTTTCTTAAAGTATCCACTTTCTCACCTGAGTAGTGGAGATAATACCTATATCGTAGGGTTTTTGTGAGAATTATTATCTTGTTAAATGAGGTAATGTTGCAAAATACCTACAGCTGGTAATCACCCCCAAATGGCAGTTATTTTATCATGTAAGTTTCGCTTTTTTTCACTAAAAATTATATCATAGTTTCCCCATGTCATTAAAAAAACCCTTTGCTGGGGTGCCTGGGTGGCTCAGTCAGTTAAGCTAAATTCGATTTGTTTTTTTAAGTTTGTTTATTTATTTTGAGAGAGAGAGAGTGAAGGTGAGAGAGAGAATCCCAAGCAGGCTTTGCACTGTCAGCACAGAGCTGACGGGGGCTCTGAGTCATGAACTCATGAAACCATGACCTGAGCCAAAATCCGGAGTTATATGGTCAACTGACTGAGCCACCCAGGCGCCCCAAAATCCAACTCTTGATCTCAGCTCAGATCTCAATCTCAGGGTGTGAGTTCAAGTCTCATGTTGAGCTCCACGCTGGGCAAGAATGCCTACTCAAAAAAACAAACAAAAGAACCCCTTTGTTGAGGTCATCATAGGATTCCTGCAATGTCAGTGGGAATACAGGGTCTCAGCTTCCTTCAAGGAGCATAGCATTTAGAACTCCAGCCACCAGCAGCACAGCCTTCTGGGTTCAGGGGCACCCCATTTGTCCTTTTACTTTCCAATCTGTGGAGTGGTAAGCTTCCTGATTACACATAACATATTAACACCCATATATAGGCTGGTTTCAATCATTCATCAGGCGTTTTTCTCAGAGCTACTTTTGAAAAGGAGAGGGTAGGAGACTACAGGGGGCATTGAATGTGGAATGATGTGGAGGCTAGAAAAAGGAGCAGGAAAGGGAGGTTGGGGCTCCTAACATGAATACAATTCCTTGATCTTGCCTTGTGTAAATGCATTCTTTATTGACAAAGTGTTCAAAGGGGAGCGAGACATTGCAACCATTTAATGGATATATTTAATTAGATATTCTTTTGCTTGGAAGCCAGCGAATACACAATAAGACACACTGAAATCGCCTATCAACAAAGTCCTGAAGTTTTATCTCCTACATTAGTGAAATTGATTAGTTAGAAAATAAACTTAGGTTTTGTTTTTATCTGGTTAGGTTATGCAATGTTTTCAGGAGTTGATTGCCTTGCTTATGAATCATTAAAGTAACAGCCTTTTCTTTCTTTTCTCACAATTACTTTTTGATTATGTCCATGTTTACTAGCAGTTTGGAGGAGAAATAATAAGGTAAATATAGCTTATGATGATTGGCTGCTCCATTTGTGTATCCCCACTGTGATAAGTACAGTGTTTTCTATCTCACAGGCTCTCATTAATCTTTGTTGGATGGATGAACTCAAGCCAACCTGGCCATTTGATAGTAATTTTCATGGAGAAAAGGTTTCACATGCGAGACACTAACAAAATTGGTTTAAGGGAAATAGCTGAATTATTGATGTCAGTTGGTTGCAAATTCTCTGTCTCCTGTTGCTGCATGACAAACCACCCTCAGATGCAGTGGCTTCTGATTATTTACTTTGAGTCTAAATCTCAGTTTGAGCAGGACTTGGTGCAGACTGGTTGTCTCTAATTCAGGCAGAATCAACTAGGGTGGCTTTTCTAGGGCTGGAGGATACAGTTCCAAAGGTGACTCACTCACACACATGGTAAGTTGAAACTGGGTGTTGATTCTTCTCCATCTTTGTAGGGTGGCTTGAGTTTTCTCACAAGAATGAAGCTGGATAAAGACAATGAACTCCCCAAAAGAACCAAGCAGAGGCTATATTGCTGTTTTTAATTTGACCTTGGAAATCACACGATGCCATTTTCACCATGATTACAAGCCAGCCAAGATTCAAGGGAGGGGACATAGACCCCCACTGCTCTGTGGGAAGAGTGTCAAAGTCACATTGTAAGAAGGACATGTGGGATGAAAGGTATTGTTGCAGCCATCTTTGGAAAATATAGTTTGCCATGGGGATTATTTATGATCCTTCTTCATACCCCCAATTTCCTACATTTAAAGATTTTTTTTCTATTTGTCTTTTTTTTTAAGATTTTGTTTTTGAGTAATTTATATATCCAACATAGGGCTCAGCTCAAACCCACAACCCGGAATTCAAGAGTTGAACATTCTACCAACTGAGCAGCCCAGTGCCCCTTTATTTGTCTTTATGATCTTTTTTCCCCAACCTCCTCCTCTAAACTTTCTATCTATAGTATCTCAGAAGCTAACATTTTTTTTTAAGTAAGCGCTATGCCCAACATGGGGCTTAAACTTATGACCCCGAGATCAAGAGTCAACATGCTGTACTGACTGAGCCTGCCATGCACTCCTCAGAAGCTAAGAACTTTAAAATAACTTATACGTGGAAGATTGTCTTTCTGGTTCACTAAAGGCATATGCTGAGCAACTTTCTAGGATAGAGGTGTATCCAGCTAGGTTTATTCTTCCATATAATTCTTACCTCTATCTTGTTTGGAGAAGAGACTAACATATAATAAAAGCCCTGGAGAAGGCTTGGAGAAGCCCTAAGTATAATAAATAAAATAAATGAGAATCTAGATATAGATATATTGCCTGGGAAGCTTTAAAGTCAATTCTTAGAAGGTTCTATAGTACAGGTGATGGGAGGATTTGGCTGAAAACCTTCCAGATGTATAGAATAAAAAGTAGTCTATATTTTGGAGTTATTATAGCAATGCAAGTTAATGATTTATGTCGTGTGTGTGTGAAACTGGTCCTAGTTAACTCGGAATACTAAAGTTGGTTAGCAACAATTTGATCATAACTTTGAGTGAAATCCTGAACTTGAAATCATAAAGCAACATACAATATTTCCATCAAAGTAGCATTTTCCCTGACATTTTTATCAAAAGATTCAAAATATTAAAAGTTGAAAGAGTTGCACCGTGAACATCTCTATACCCACCATCCAAATTTCACAACTAACATTTTAGTTTATTTACTTCATCACACACCTATTCATTCACCCATCTCTCCATTCAACCACAAATCCGTCTTGGTTTTTAAGTCATTGCAAAGTACTCAGCAGACATATTCTGAGGTCTTTTTAGAGGTCTTCTTATTCAATCTGTCTTGTAAAAATTGTATTTGAGAAATATATAAAATCACGTGGACTCGATCTTTTGTCACTGTATTAAAAATGAAATCTATGAGAATTTAGTGGAGAAGTTGCTGGAGAAACAAACTGTAAAGATTGTGCTCTGTGACACCTCTTATTTAATGTGCTTCACATCATATCTTTTCCTTTGCTTGAGAACATAATAAAAACTTATACATTCTGAACTGAATAGTTGTGTCCCTTGATAGTGAAAAGGCTATCGTTTCATTTTCTTTGCATTGTACCGTTTCATTTCCTTAAGCATGTTGGAAACCATATTGGGTTTATAAAGCTGGAAGAGTTTCTTTTAGAGAAATGAAAGCTGGTCACGAGTTTCTTTTAGAGAAATGAAAACAAGACTTGAGGCAATTGTGCAAGTAGATCCGGTTCACACCATATTTTCCACACTTTTTTTATTCCAACTTGTCTCCTCCAAAGGGTATAGCTTCAGTTGACCTAGCCACTTTTATGTTTATCCTTCTTTTTTCTTCGGGTAATTGTCTAACGCCTTAGTTTTCCTCTATTGTGCATCAACGCAGTACAAAATGATGGGGGAACTCATTGATCAGATCACTGATTCGTTCACTCATTGAGCAAATGCTTAGTGAGCATCAGGTCCTGTCCTAGGCATTGACAAGAACAAAAGTGAATAAGACATAATCTTTATTTTCAATGCAAAGTCATTAATATGGTATGTTGATAAATACAGGTGACAAAACTAAATAACTGAGTGTTAGAAGATTGTTTTCCACTTTTCCAAGGACAGTAGCTATTGCGATTTACCTAATCTCTGCTTTATGTTGTGTAGGTACCGAATAAACGTACACACAGATGACCAGTGTTTGCTAATGATTCATTATTACATTAGAACATTTCAAGAGAGTGAGAATTGTTTTATGGATTTCAGAAGAAGCAAGATCATTATGTTTTCCACTGTGTGTGTTTTTATATAACTAGCCCAGAAGTTCAAAGTAGCTTATAAGAAGTCTGCAAAATTGCATTGAATGAGGTCTGATATTAAACCGAGGAAATGAAAAGCACAACCATTTTATTACTTTTTGAATACTCAGACTATATGAACTCATTTATTTCCTTTACAAATTAAATGCTGTGTGTTTTTAATTTTTAATTTTTCCACTTTTAATTAAATCTTGAGATAAAATAATATAATTATATATATAATATAAATTATTATATATTATAAATAATGTAATATATATTACCTCTAAGTCTACTTGCATATATTCAAGGAAAGGACATCATTTGAGGTCATTTTAAACTTTCAAAACTTCTTGAGGGAAAGATATTAGTAAGGTGCTAATCAAGTCACCTCACACGTAAGCTGAGCGAGTCGTCAAAGGGTGAACATGAAGTGGCACAGCACTACCTCCCTTGCGTTCCTTCATTCACGCCAGTATCACTTAAATTCTCATGAGAAGATAGTAACTTACCTTGATGCCTTTGAAAGGCAAAAGGCAAAAGTCTTTCCTGCTCTGGGAATTAAAAAGAGGGTGGAAGGCAGGCTCCGGGCACCTAGCGCCATTACATGAATGGTTTCTATTGCTGAGAGGGTATAGCTCAGTGGTTAAGGATTAGGCTTCCGGGGACCTGGGTGGCTCAGTCACTTGAGTGTTCGACTCTTGATTTCAGCTCAGGTCATGTGGGATCAGGTTGTGCGCTGACAGCACAGTCTGCTTGGGATTCTCTTTCCTCTCTCTCTCTCTCTCTCTCTCTCTCTCTCTCAAAACAAATAAATACAATTTAAAAGGAAAAGAGAAAAGGATAAGGCTTCTGAAGTCAGTCACCTGGCCTGCATCTTGGTTCCACTGCCTACTGACTGGGCAAGCTTGGGCAAGTTACAAAAACCTTGTCTATAAAGTGGAGACAGGATCCACTTGCATTGATTAGCCATTCCTGCATAACAAATTACCTCCACACTTAGGGGCTCAAAACATAAACATTTGTTGTCTCATAGTTTCTGTGGGTCAGAAATTCAGGGGTGGCTTAGCTAGGTGGTTCTGGCTCAGGATCTCTCATGAGGTTGCAGTCACCTGAAGGCTGGAGGAACTGCTTTCGAGATGGCACACTCACATGGCTGTTGGCAGCTTCTTTCTGGCCGTCGATGGGAGGCTTCAGTTCCTCACCTGGTGTTCTCTCTGTAGGAGTCTTGAGAGTGGCCCCACATGTAGCTGGCTTTCCCCATAGCAAGTGACCAAGAGAGCAAGAAGGAAGCCGCAAAACCTTTTATGACTTGGTCTCAGGTCATAACCATCTATGACCATCACTTCTGCCATATTTTATTTGTTGGGAGTGACTAAGTGTAGCCTACACATAAAGGGAGGGAATTTAACTCTATGCTTTGTGGGGATATCTTGAAACCACTATATGACTTCATAGAGACATTGTGAGTATTTTTTTTAAATGTTTATTCATTTATTTTTGAGGGGGAGAGAGAGAGACAGAGAGACAGAGAATCCCAAGCAGACCTCACACTGTCAGAGCAGAGCCTGACATGAGGCTTGAACTCAAGAACCGTGAAATCATGACCTGAGCTGAAATGAAGAGTTGGAAACTTAACCGACTGAGCCACTCAGGCGTCCAGCAAATGGTGAGGATTAAATGAGATAATCCATGTAAAACGCTCAGCACAATGCCTGGCACACAGTAAGTACTCAGGAAATGATGATTAATATTATTTCTAGAGGAAGATGAACAGACTGCTGTTTAGTTAGGGAAATATGGTTTCATCTGGATTAAGACATTAACATAAGAAAAAATAATTTATTGGTATTAAAAGTTGTATAGAATTATGAATGTTCAGTAGAAAGAGGTATCTGAGGCAATAAGTGTTTCTGACAAACTCCTCTGGCTTTAAGTCTCTTTCATAATTTATTGTGCATTGTGTTGGGGAGGAAGGAGAACCGGGTGTTTGGAAACCTGCCTTTCTACCTAAAATCATCAGGTTGGGGATATATAGAACTATTAAATTATTTAGGCCAGATGGAAAGATGCTAGAATTAAAAAATTTTTTTAATGTTTTTTATTTATTTTTTTGAGAGACACAGAGAGACAGCACAAGCAGGGGAGGGGCAGAGAGAGAGGGAGACACAGAATCTGAAACAGGCTCCAGGCTCTGAGCTAGCTGTCAGCACAGAGCCCAAAGTGGGACTCAAACCCATGAACTGTGAGATCATGACCTGAGCTGAAGCCAGACACTTAACCAACTGAGCCACCCAGGCGCCCCAAGATTCTAGAATTTTTAAAAAACTTTTAATTGTATTTTATTTGGGAGAGAGAGAGAGAGAGAGAGAGAGAGAGAGAGAGAGAGAGAGAGCACAAAAGCACAGGAGAGGGGCAGAAGGAGAGAGAGGGAGAGAGCGAGAGAGAGAATCCCAAGGAGGCTCCACTCTCAGTGCAGAGCCCAGTGTGGGGCTTGATCTCACAAACCTGGGATCATGACCTGAGCTGAAATCAAGAGTCAGACGCTCAACCAACTGAACCACCAGGCACTCCTAGAATTATTGTTCATTGTGTGCCCTAATTCTCACTATTTTCCTGTTGCTATCTATAAAATTAGCTGGCTCACTTCTTACAAAGCTAAAGACAGTACATCTCCATTATTTTATTAGATATTCGTCTTGAAATAAAAAGCCTTTCTACACCAGCAACAACATCTATTAGTACAGAGACAATCCAGCTCCCTGGATACCATTGATTGCAGATGATCTGGGTAGATGAGACTAAGGAATCCATAGCTACCCTATGGGGTTGAAAATAGGGCAGGGAAGGGGTGGTGGTTTGGGAGAAGCTTCTAGATATAACTGCTATCTTAGAGAATCCTCAAAGTAGCCAAGTTTCAGGCTTCTTCCTCAGAGGTTTAAATCTTTCCAAAATCCCTCATCAAATGTGGAGCCCATGGTTTTCTCCACTATTTCTTCTGATAGCCTGTGGTTGGAGAAAATTCTTTTTTAAAAAATTTTTTAATGTTTATTTTTTTTGGGGGGGGCAAGGGTGAGCGAAGGAGGGACTGAGAGGGAGGGAGACACAGAATCTGAGGCAAGTTCCAGGCTCTGAGCTGTCAGCACAGAGCCTGATGTGGGGCTCGAACTCATGAACTGCGATATCATGACCTGAGCTGAAGTTAGAAGCTTAACCAGCTGAGCCACCCAGGTGCCTCGAGAAAATTCTTAAGATGACTACAATTCTGGGGCATCTGAGTGGCTCAGTTGGTTAAGTGTCCAACTTTGCTTTAGATCACTGTCTCACAGTTGGTGAGTTCAAGCCCCGAGTCTGCACTGTCAGCGCAGAGCCTGCTTGGGATTCTTGCTCTCTCCTCGTTCTCTGCCCCTCCCCCACTCACACTTTCTCTCTCTCTCAACAATAAATAAATAAATAAATAAATAAATAAATAAATAAATAAAATTCAAAAAGGCAGTAAGTCAACATAATCTTTCCTTTAAGAAAATAATGACTATAATTCTGAAAAACATGTTCTGTAAAATGGTCATAATAGTGGGCTCGGTAGTGTGGCTGAGTGGTAAAATGGGTAAAATAATACTCTTCCCTGGGAGACATACGCTTGTTAGCCCAACTGTATCTCTGTGGCACTCACCTCTACCTGCCCAAGGCTGCTTATTGTGATAACTTGGGACTCTCTTCCCAAAGGTTTTTTTTCCCAGGCTGAGGCAGCACACTCTGCTGGCACATTGGGAGAACTAGAAATGCTGGGGGTTAATACCTGGAAGACCTTTCAATATGGTGAAGAAACATCTCGGCTTCCTGGAAGGGAAGAAGTTTCTACATCATCTCCCAGCAGTCCCCAGCAAATCTTGCTGAGCTCCAATTACCCACAGCAGTAAGTGGCTTGATAACACACCTATTATTGGCTTCCTTTTCTTCCCTGTCTCACTAGCCCACTCATCTTCTGGTGTTTCTTGGGATTAACTCTCAAGTAACACTACTAACACTCACATTGTTGTCTCAGGGTCTTCTTTTAGGGAAACCCAAACTAAGACATCACTTATAGGGTCAATGTGAGGATTAAAAGAGATAACGTATGCCCTATGCCTGATCTATAATAATAGCAGTTAGCATTTATTGATCAGTTTCTTTGTGCCAGCACAGCCTTAGGCACCTTACATGCATTAACTCATCTAACCCAATGTTAATCTTCATAACAACTAATTATTATTTCCCTACTACAGATGAGGAGACCAAGACAGAATCTTCAAGATCACGTAGTATTCGAACCATTGGAACCATTATTCAGACTCAAGCAGTAAAAGTGGATACATTCTTTCAGGATGCTGGAATGGTTCTCTGAGTTATTGGAACTCTGACTTTTATTGAGTTAACCTTGGGAGATTCTGGCTTGTTTTCGGTGTGTTGTTAATGCATGGGTGAAGTATCTTGAGAGAGATTTTTCCTGTTGCCTCCATTTAGGAGGGCTTCTGTCAGAGAAGTGACAGCCAGAGGCTGTGGGTGGTGGCTCTGCAGACGGGAGCTGGAAGGAGGATTTACATCTGTCATTCAGATGCCCCCTACACAGAGGTCAGCTATGGCCAGGATGAGGGGGTGGGGAGAAGAGCATAGGAAACAGGCGCGATGTTCATGAGTTGTTAAGAGAAGAGCTGATGGTTTCTTCTCCTCTGCTTCCTAGGAGCCCCTGTGGTCAGGGGAGTTAGGTTTGGGGTGGGGACTGACGGTGCTCTCGGAGGAACCGAAGTAGAAGCAAAAGGGCTGACCGCAGCCCTTGGTCACTTCAGGTGCCTTGAGCCTCAAGCCTGGCAGGTGATGATGGTGGGAAGCATTGTGGGGGAAATAAGATTTAAAGAAAATGTAACATTCGAGTTTTAAACTGGATTGATTTTAAATAGCTGAAAAAGACCTAAAAATTCAGAAAAATTATCCAAGATGTGAAGGGCCACGAAGGGCAAATTTACCATAAAAACATGATTCTTAGGTGAAATAGGGAAGGAGACTAAGAGGGACAAATCTCCAGTTATAAAATAAACAAGTTATGGGGATGTAATGTATAGCATAGGAAATATAGATATATATATACATATCACAGTAATATTGTAATAACTGTGTGATGACAGACGGTAACTAGACTGTTGTGGGCATCATTTCACAAGGTATGGAAATATCAAATCACTATGATGTACACCTGAAAATAATGGATATTATATGTCACTTATACATAATAAAATACATGGTTCAAAATAGTGATTGGAGAAAAACAAACTGCTTCAAGTTCATATTCCCTGGACTTGAGCCTGCTCAGTAATAGCTAATCCTTATAAAATCCTTACCATGGGCCTGGTACTCTGCTAAGCATTTCACAAATAGTCACATAGATCTACCAGGTGAGAACTATTATTATCATCCCATTTTACAGAGGAAGAAACTGAGGCACAAAGAAGTCGAATAATTTGCCCAAGGACATAACTAGAGCTGGCATTTGAATGCAGCAATCTGGCTCCCAAGTCTATGGTTTTAGCCTCTAAACTACACTGTCTTGCCAACCATCCACTTTTATACGGTATTCTATTCTGGTGTGGTTTTCCCTCTGGGTCTTTTGAGGCTGACATTTCTGTTCTTTCTACACTGTTTGTGGTTAAACTTAGTGCCTGGAGGATAGGGATAGAGGTTTTAATAGTTTAAAATGAGGAACTGGACTCACATTTCTAAAATGACATTTTCCCAAATGGCATGAACTTTAAATGAAAACATGTAAGATCTGACAGACTGATTTAAACTCTGATCAGGGCCATGGAACAACTAATGCTCACCCCTTCCTACAAACTCTAGAAATTTACACGTTGATTTTATTCTTTTTTTTTTAATGTTTATTTATTTTTGAGAGAGAGAGAGGCAGAGAGATAGAGAATCCCAAGCAGGCCTGAGCTGTCAGCACAGAGCTTGACACAGGGCTCGAACTCACAAACTGTGAGATCATGATGTGAGCCAAAGGATGCTTAACTGACTGAGCCACCCGGGTACCTCCGTATTGATTTGATTCTTAAGCTTTTATCATAGATCTTTTTTTTAATTAAAAAATTTTTTTATTTATTTTTGAGAGAGAGACAGAGAGACAGAGAGACAGTGTGAGCAGGGGAGGGCAGAGAGAGAGGGAGACACAGAATCTGAAGCAGGCTCCAGGCTCTGAGCTGTCAAGCACAGAGCCTGAAACGGTTCTCATGAGCCATGAGATCATGACCTGAGCTGAAGTCGGAGGCTGAATTGACTGAGCCACCCAGGCGCCTTCTCCTAGATCTTGACTGCATTATGAGGTCTAAGCCCAGTAGGCATTTTATACGTGCTTCCCCTGCCCCCCTGCAAATGCAGTCCTTCACCAATAGAAATTGCTGTCGAGTTTTCTTTGTTTGGGGAAATTGCCTGGGTCAGAGTGACCTGAGTGCAGTGGATGAAACTTACCCTGCCAGAACCACTTTCATGATCAAATGTTCCCTGCTAGGTAAGTACCATCATAAATGCTTTTTGACAACGAAAGCTTATTTGTTCTTCCACACCTGTCCCACATGTATCCGGGTTAAAAATGTCTTACATCTTGATGGCCACTTATTTATTTACTATTGAGATGCATAATGAGTAGCACACATAGGCTCTGTAGTGGGACACTTTGAGGCATCTAATAGAAACTTTGACCCCAACTGTCTTAAATGCAAGGAAAAGGCAGAATTTGTTTAATTAAGTAGCTAGGTGTTATCATCAAGAAACCAGGTTTTTTGTTTGTTTTTTTTCTGTCTAATTTTCAACTTCGCCTTAGGTAGGTTTCCTCTAGTCACAAAATGGCTGCCATTCACAACCTAGGTACTTGCTTCCTTGTTCATCCAGAAGGATAGAGGGGAAAACCTCTCCTGCAATTCATAGGATGTTAAGTCCTTTCCATAAGTCTAAATGGGCCCTAGCCATTGATTGATTAAGACTAATAAGCACCCACCACCTTGGAAGTGGGGATACCTGAACACCATGGGGGTTCTATCAGAAGGAGGATGGAGAGAACAGATGCGGGAGAACCTCTGAAGCTATTGCTTCATCCGGACAAAGGTGACCTAGGAGAAAACATTTCAGAGAATCATGAGCCTCAGAGATAATGTATGTAGGGTTGCCAGATTTAGCAAACAGAAATATAGGATTCCAAGTTAAATTTGAATTTCAGATAAAAAGCAAAAATTTTTTTAGCATAAGTATGTGCACCTCTTTCTACAAACATTACACATTTACACTCTGATTTGTTTCTTAAGCTTTTCTCCCAGATCCTGATTTCATTATGAGCTCTGGGCCCAGAGGGGCAATTTCAAAAGTGTTTTTTTGGACAATGATTAGAAAGCTTATTTAGTCTTCAACCCTTATTCCACATGTATCCAGGATAAAAATACATAGTTACCCTAAAAAATTACTTGCTGCTTATCTGAAATTCAAATTTAACAGGCCTCCTGTATTTTATCTGGCAACTCTAAATGTATGTAAAATTCTTGGCACATAGCAGGCATTCATTCAGTGGTTAAGTATTAATGTTCTTTCTACATAAGCAAGGAGCTCAGTTAAATGGCGGCATGGCACTTTTTAACTCTTACTGACCTAGAAAATACATGCTTTTGATCAAAATTGCAATTAACTGAACTGGATGTGATTCTAAGAAACCCTTCGCCATCTCCTCAAAACCAGATCAAAGCAAATGTCGCGAAGTGGAAGGTCATGCTTATATATATGGGATGGTACATTATAAAACTCTTAGTATTACTACCTAAAACTAAATTGGACCTCTACCAATGAATATTCAGTTATTGCTTTTTCTCAGTCTATACAGATAAACCACTCTTCATTTGATCCAGAAGGAATGCTGCTGCAATTCCTGGCACAAAGGCACTAACACTCAGGGATGAAAATGCCATAATTGGCCCAGGAATGCTGGCTCCACATGGGTGAAGCTTGAGGTCACAGCACTGTTCCTTTGCATCTGGAAGAGGCAGGAGACTCTGCAAAACTGTGCTGTTGCCTCTAACTCCATTTCCCCTCACTGCCAATTTACTCTTCCTACCTGAAAATTTTTCTAATATGCTTCCTGAAAAGCTGAAGAGAAAGCAGGCACCTTCATTTTCTCATCAAATATTCACCATGTTATGAAAAAGAAAACCCTAGTGGCTTGGCACCAAGTGGTCAAAGCCAGCGTATTGTTACATATTGTTACCAGATTCATGACAAGAATAGATTAAGTGGATTTAATCCAAGATATCTATTTACCATTACTCTACAGTATTGCTTATTTCGAATTTGGTAGCTGCTATGACCTCATACACTTATTTTCCGTGCTTTTCCAAAAAACCAGAAAAAACCCCATTTTTCCTCTTTGCTTTAAGTGGAAATTATTATGCAGCTTTCCATAGATTTGTCCACAATGCCTTTAAACACGATTATTATTTTTCTTAATTTTCAAAAAGTGGCTTTGGAAATGTGTCTCCTTCCATTTCATCACCTCTTCATCCTCATTGGAAACCTGATCATTGGTAGGTATTTAGAGCTTTACATTTCTACTGGTGGAGGGATGACTTCATTGCCGGCTGGGGAATCTTGTGTGGCGGAGCATAGGACCAAAGCAGAGCTGTGGGTTGATGATGCCGCCGCTGGCACTGCTGCAACAGCTGTTTGCATGCATCCAGCGGCTGTGTAAGGAATCCTCAGGCTACTAGTTCTTTACTCCTAATTCACCCAAGGGATCGCAGGCTGATGGATGAGTGTACGTGTAAATGTGTGCATATGTGCCTGTGTGTGCACACACAGCTGCAACAGTTGGACGGCAGCTGCAATAGACTATGATATCATTTTTACCAAAGACAGAGATAAACTGTCCTCTATCCTGTATTTCCAAGCAGTACCTCGGCTCCCTCCCCAAATGTGTTCTCCCCCTCTTCCACGACCCCTCAACCCTTCGCACGTGTCCCTCTGGAGTGAGGCCAGGCTAGCTGAGCTGCCGGCAGGATTCCCCCTTTTTTTCCGCAGTGAGAGGCGGATTCCCGGGCCTCTACGGCCCTCCACCCCGTCAGCTGCCCCTTTCTTAGTCACGATCTTCCCCGCCCCTCCCCCCGTCCCCCACCCGGCTCCCCCTGACCCCCCCTCCCCCTGAACGCTCGAGGCTTGGGCTCCGCCCCTCCCAGACACCCAGCCCAGGTTGCTAGGGTCTGGCCGGGCAACCAAACCTGGCCCGCGAGGAGGTGCGGTGCGCGCGTGCACGCGCAGGCGAGCTTATACAAGGAACCAGCCTTCTTAGGCTTCTGGGGTCCGAGCACGAGCGGCGCGGGCGGGGCGCGCGGGCCCGAGCTCGAGGACGAGCGCTCTCTCCGCATTGGTTTCTCTCAGAAGTGGGCAGGGCAAAGGCGGGACCTGGTGGAGCCTTAGAAGCCTGTTCATTGGCCTGAACGGGACGATCGGGGCGGGCCAGTTAGCAAATTAGGCTGCGCGTTCGCCTCTGCGAGAGGGCGGGGCCGGAGGTTTCCATTAGTTGTCCCTGCCACTGGGAAAGGTAAAGCGGCGACGGCGGCCTCAGGAGCTGTGGGGTCCCCGGCTGGAGGTGGGGGACTCGGCGGGGTGAGTAGTTGTGCCGCCACCCGCGCGTCCGGCCTTCCTGTCCCCACGTCGGCTCCGCGCCCCCCAGCTTCTCCTGAGAGAGGGGACCCACCCGGTCCCCCCGGGCAGACGTGAGAAGGGGCGGCGGCGCGGGTCCCCCCAGAACAGGGCGACGCGGCGAGGGCGCCCCAGCCTGGAGCGGCCCCTCCTTAGCGCCCCATTGCGCCACTGGAAGGGCTTCCCCGGCGACGGGTTTTGGGACTGTATTTTGGGAGGTGAGGAGGCGCGAGGATGTGAGGAGGGGCGGCGAGTCGAGGCCGCCCGGCGGGGCTCCCCTCAGCAGCGGGTCTGCGGCGTCCCCGCCCCGCCGCCCCCGCGGCGCGAGCTCCCCCGGGCTTGCGGCGAGGGAAGCCCCTTCCCGCCGGCGCCGAGGAGGAGCCCGTGCGCTGGAGCCCCCAGCCCGAGTTCCGAGCGAGTCGGGGACTCGCCGGCGGCTGCGAGCCGGGGCCGGAGTCCCGGCCCTGCTGACTGACCTTGGCTGCCCGCAACGGTGGGCGAGTGACCCACCGACTGCCCCGCAGTTCTTCCAGCTTCCTCCCAAGTTTCGGGCGTTGCTGTGAAGTTCACCACTGGCATAGTGGGGAGAAGCAGGAATTGGCCCCTTCCCAGACCTTCGTACCCTTTGGACCCTCATAGAAATGAAATCCTAGGATTTGGAACCATTTCCAAACGAACAGGTCCTGCTCGCAGTGACACGTTTATGCCCACGTTGGGGAAAAAAATAACCCGAACGCATTTCTGTGTAAAGGCAGATCTTCCTTGAGATTTTTTTTTTCTTTTTCTTCTTTGCTTCACTTGAGCGTTAAAGCACAGATGCTTGAATGAGAAAAGCCTGACCTCAGTATTTCCACCGTGAGATTAGACGGATGCTGTGATATTTAAGTAGTTGCCGATCAGTGTTCTGTTAACACAATCTATTTTAACCGGCTGAAATTTAGGCTGATTTTAGAAAGTATTGCAGATACAGGATAATTTCTTCCCGTGAATCTGCACTAGGTTTGTTTGGACGTAATGCTTATGTAGTTAATGTCAAAGATTATACAAATTAATTTGTCTGAGAGTGTCTGACTGAAACGGGAGACATAAATATGTATAGGATTATCGTTTTAGGTAACGTTTCCAGCTTGTTCCTTTCTCGCTGTAGGGTTACAAAAAAGGCATCTTTTCAGAGGCGATTTGGATTTATATGTGAATGACATTTAGATGTAAATTTTGTTTTAATTTAAGTCTTTTAAAATAATTTTATTCATAAAATGTGAAGAACCCGTGTTTACTTGTTCCTGTATGTTTAGTGTTGGGGGGGGGGTCAATATACTCTTCTATTTAACAACCCAGTTAGGGTTCATTAATATGATTTTTTTAAAGGTGTGCCTCTTTTTGAGAACGTGGTACTTGAATACCTTAGCAATTCTTTTAATTTCTTTATTACAAGCACTATTATAGGTTTGAGCATTTTTGGTATTGACACTGGAACAGGAGTAAGGAAGCCTGCAGCAGTATTACCAGTTTGACACCACCAGTGGGTGTTTCGTTGACAAATGCAGAGAAGAGAACATTTGGGAAGGAAATCTTTTTTTTGGGGGGGGTTTGGGGGGTTGAGTGAGGAGGGGGGAAGGCGCCAGAAGAAAGAAGCTGCAGAACTAAAGCTGCCAGCACAGAGTATGCTGAGCATTTCACAAGTACAAGAAAACCTAATTAGGATGAAAAAAAAAACATTCAGTTTGGCTGTATTAAGTAATAGAATTCCAGAAGAGGCATACTAAATAAAGTTAATCATCCCAAGAGTGTTAAATAATCTACCATTTCAGAGGAGTTTGGAGGGTCTTCAACTGGAGTATCAAATCTTTTTAAATTGTCTTGTGTTTTAAACATAATGCAGTGATTAATTTGATGTGTGTGTGTGTGTGTGTGTGTGTGTGTGTGTGTGTGTGTGTAAGTTTTGTATTCTAGTTTGCTTATTTAGTATGTTTCCTAAGCCTCATTTTTTGGGAAATGAAACTCGGTATGTTAAAAAACATTAGAAATAAACATTCTTTCTCCAGAGAAGATTTCTTTTTTCCTGCTCAGATTTATAATTTAGTCATGATTTAGGGGCTTTAGAAAGATTTTTTTTATCCCTTATCTCAGATTTTTGATATTTTTACTTAATGTAAGTTCTCTGGACTAAAACTGCCATTAAATCTGCCATTATTTTCATCGTAATTTTCTTGTAGTCATTTAAATTGGAGTGTGGCATTTACTGTATTCCCTGGGGTTTTAAAAGAAAAGGCTCCCAGTTGAGGGAAATTGCAGGGCCATCGCGCATAGATGAGTAATAGAAGGTTGACTGATTGCGAATCAGATGTATTCTGTCCCAAATATGCTGCATGGGGTGAAAGCAGTCATTTAATGAGAACCAGATTTTACATGGTATTTCTACTTTGAAGGTGCAGTATTGTTCCGATACGAACTGAAATACAGAGGTGGAGAAATTCCTTCAACTATGCTTTTCCCCCCCAGCCTTGCTTCACCACTGTGTCCAAGAATCTGTGAGAGACTCTCTTTCAACAATAGTTGCATTGTTGGAAATGACAGTGGCTTCTGTTGCCGAAATTTAACCTTTTATTATGATTTGTGTTTCACACTACTTTGTGATAGAAAATTCAGCTATATGGCTGTAGGAATATGGCTGTAGGAAATTTGTAAGGAAGTGAACCAAAAACAATAAGCCTTCTTTGGCGTGTCTGTTAAGAGTTCACCTTTTTTCCCCTTCCATTTTGATAACTTTGCTGGGTATCTCTTTTGTTTTCTTCCAGATATTAGAAGGTACGCACACTAGCATAGTACTTTATTTTTGGCAGGAAGTGTGGGCATAAGACTTTTTTATTTAATAAATTGATACCAAATAATAAGGCATTTGGAACAAATGAATCCACCCACATATACACAGACCCAAAATGTAAGGGAAATCTTTTAGGTAACCCTCAACTTTGGTACAAAAATAGCAGATTTTTAAGTATTCAGTTGCTTTCTAAGTAGAAAAGGCTGTTTACTCAGAATTTGATGGTTTTAGATTCCAAAGGTGGTTTTTTGTTTGTTTTTATTTGCAACATCAAATTCCTTGGTAGAGGAGGAGATGGAATCTCAAAGGTTCTTTATCTTCTGTCTGATGTTGTCAATTGGGTCACATTATTTCAATTTAGGAAAATACTGCAATTAAAAGACTAAATTTAAAGTTTTTTGTTTGGAAGGGTTTTCCAATTTACTTTCTATCTCAAACTCAACATTAGAAATCTTTTGTGGACAATACATCGCTTTAGTGTTTGGATTTAAATTCTTGATAGTTTCTAGAATGTTTCCTTCATATAGAGCAGCGCATGGATGACTGGATTACTTAAAGGTTTGGCCTCATTTCTCATTCAAGTTTGTACATTTACTTCATAGTACTGAGACATGAGCTTGGGTGCAATTCTGTCAGTGGGTATGAAAGCTGAGAGGGAGGACTTTATACCTAAAAAGCCTGATAACATTTAGAAGATTAAGATTTGGGAATTAACAGAAAGTTACTTATTAGGTTAAAAGGACCTAGCCCATTCAAGTCTTTGAAATTGGTTGTCAACATTTTGAATTAAGCTCTCAGAAATATTTGTGTTCAAGACAGGTCTAATTAAGGTCAAGTTTTGGGAGTGGTCTCTCTTCTGGGCAGTCTTTATAATAAACTATAATATGCCACTTTTTGAGCCTTACCGAATACCAGATATTTGGTACTGAATACCAAATAATTCATTTGCATGAAGAGATGCAAAGTGTGTTCTCACAACACTTCTACGACGTAGATGTTTCTCTTATTTCTCAGCACATTTCATCAAATGGGCTGAGAGAGAGAAAATAGTTTGCCCAGATTACCCCAGCTAGTCAGCAGCTGAGGCAAAACTTCCATCCAAACGGGTCTGACTTGAACCCATGTTCTTCAAACCATGCTCTCTGCTTCTCTAGGAATCTGATTGCCCAAACATATTTTGAGGTCCTACTGTAAAGTCACTCCTGGGGAGGTTCTAGAGGTATATACACGCCTCCTGGAGTTCACAGGCTACACTGGTAAGGCTGCCTGACCTTTAGTCACATGGTAAGCTGGACTCAGATTCATCAGCCCTGCTGGATAGGACAACTGCAAGTGTGGAGTTTTCTAACAGAGTCATTAGTTCATAAGTGAAGGTTGTACATGATTATTTACGTCCAAAATGAGGTAGTTGTTTCTAATTAACTACTTGGTGTTTCATGTTTCTGCATGTTCCACTGTTAACTTTTGACTGACTTTGATTAAATTTGCTACACTAATAAAGGTGATGAAGATATTCCTGGAATTCAATTTTGTGGTTTCGATGTACTCTAAATGGCAGCCATTACAATTTGCAGATGGGTATCTCTTCTGTAATTGTAATGACTTAAGTGAAATAAAACCTGGAGGTGATTGAAGTACACAGAGGTATGTTATTGCCGCTTCTTAATACATGGAGGTTGGATTCGGACAAAAATGGTTCTCCTTGAAAGTAGAATTTTCTTCTAACTTAAAGCCTCTTGTGAGTGTGTGTGCATCTGTTTTAAAACAAGACCCATCATTCAGAGAGCTAAACAGTTGCTTAGCCCAAAGGAATGCTCAGAGGTCCAGGATAGGGAGGAAAATGACTTAATGTTTTATGCTATAATTGATGAGAATCACTTTTGTCACTTACTAAGGTTAGAAACAGTCTAAATATTATAGAAACTCAGGGTTAGAAATCATCTTGGCCAAAGCAGGAGAGTTGTTCTATGAAGAGGGACATATACATAAATTCTTGTGGATTTATTTCTTTACCAAGTGCAGGTTTTCATTATTTATTTTTATTTATTTCTTTTTTTTACATTTTATTTAATTTTGAGAGACAGTGAGAGACAGAGCATGAACAGCAGAGGGGCAGGGTGAGAAAGAGACACAGAATCCGAAGCAGGCTGCAGGCTCCCAGCTAGCAGTCAGCACAGAGCCCGACACGGGGCTCGAACCCACGAACCATGAGATCATGACCGGAGCTGAAGTCGGATGCTCAACCAACTGAGCCACCCAGGCGCCCCTTCATTATTCATTTTAAACGGCATTATTGAGGTGCACTTTACATACTGTAAAATTTACCTGTTTAAGTGTACCATTCAGTGATTTTTTTTTTTGGATAAATTTATGGAGTTGTGTAAACATCACTACAGTCCAATTTTAGAACATTTCCATTACCCTTAAAAGAATCCTCCTGCTAACGTGCGTTTTTAAAAAAGCTTATTTACTTGCTTCCACCTAGATCTCTTTATCCTCAGACACTGATAAACAAAATGATGTGGCTCTTAAAAGATAGGTCTTTTAAAAATATCTTTTTACATATATTACAATTTCTTACTGCTTTTTGTATTTCAAAAAACTTTTGCCTAGGAGCACCTGGCTGGTCCAGTTGGTGGAGCGGTTGGTGGAACGTATGGCTCTGATGTTGGGGTTGTGAGTTCAAGCCCCATGTTGGGTGTAGAGATTGCTTAAATAAATAAGAACTTAAAAAGTTTTTGCCTAAACATAATATATAGCAGAATATAAAGGACAGCAGTGCAAATGGTATGTTACCTTGTCTTTTGATTTGATTTTTTTGATCTTTTTTAAACCAACAGATAAAACATAATATTCTTAGTGATATGTTGGAAAAGCGGGAATAAGAAATCAAGGAAGGGGTGTCTTAATGGACTCAGTCCATGAAGCATGAGACTTCATCTCAGGGTCGTGAGTTCAAGTCTCAAGTTGGGCATGGAGATTCCATAAACAAACAAATCAAGGTAAAAGTAATATAATTGTTGGGCAAGAAAAAAAATCCTTTAAGATTTAAGACCATGGGTAAAATAATTGGTTTTCTTGATTTTAAGCCAATAACATTGTGCATCTTAGTGTTTGAGCTTTAATCCCCCTTGAGAAATTCATGCCAATGGTGCATGCCCATCTAGCAGGCTTCATTAAATTGAGGTATTCAGACACATTGTCTCCTTTCTGTGTTTTTCAGACTGGATTGTTGTGGGATTTAGAAATTTACCCTGCAAGGTACTATAGCTACAGCTGTTTTCCTGCCTGCATCAGTTTCTTTTCAGTTACCCTTAAGGGTGGGGGTGGGAGTAAAGCTACTTTGGGAATGAGTTGTATAGTATTGGCTGATCTCCAGGCTCCCAGTTGCTCTCCTTTGCTCAATGTACTGCATGTATAGATAGATGGGCGTTGCTGATAGGATAGCTTAGGGTTGTTATTTTTTGGGTATACATAATAGAAGAATGCACTGGTTTAGTTGGAAGTAAAGTGTTTTGGAAACCATGTCTAACTTTCATTGCTTTTAGATGAACGTTTCTCTATGGAAAGTGACCCTTACATGTGCCAAACAGGTAAATCAATAACTCCTTGTGTGGTAGATTGTGTCTGGATTTTTAATAACAAATTGGATACAGCACTCCTCTGATAATAATAGTTTACTGTAAATTCAATCATAACTGGTTTGAAATAGGCTTACAAAAAAAAACTGTTTAACAGCTATGGCTGCATGATTCTGTTGTTACTTTGTATCCTTTGTAAGAGAAAGGCCTAATATCAAGTCGTAACATATGAAGTGCTTTCAGACACTGTAACCTTTTTGAATTAGAGGGAAATAGTGATTTTGAAAGTAACAACTTTGATTTCTGGAAGTGAACAAAATATATTGATGAATATTTTTAAAGAGTCCTTCTTTATGTAAATTGCAATTTTATTTTTTTAAAGTTTATTTACATAATTACTACACCCAATATGGGGCTCAAGCTCACAACCCTAAGATCAAGAGTTGCATGCTCTTCTGACTGACCCAGCTGGGGCCCCCTAGGTAAGTTGCAAATTTAGATTTCCATTTTAGATTTTCTATTATGCCCAAAGATTAGGTTCTTGGCAGTGTAAGATCATATCATAATATTCAGATTAAACACACACACATTCACTTGTGGAAGATATGGCAGACAAAAAATGGTGATAAGTAGTAATAGTTGAAGCACAACTCACTGATTTGGCTTTGCCCAATTACCCTGATACTGGCTAAGTAGAAACTAGTTTCCTGATGAATAGAATTTTTCAGAGATTACAAAAGTTGTTTCAGGTGTGACATATTCTAGAATTGATCCACACACCCCACCTGGTTTGTTAGCCTCTCATATAATGTATTAGCTTTAATTACTAGTACTATAATTTTTTTTTTAAAGTAAGCTCTGTGCCCAATGTGGGGTTGAACTCACAACCCTGAGATCGGGAGTTGCATGCTCTACCTCTGAGTCAGCTAGGCACCCTACTGTTACTGTAATTGTTATTAGTAATATTACCACTAAAATTTAAGTTTAGTGATTGCAGACAAAAAGAAAGTTCCATTTTAACTGGTAATAATTGAAAATAGTTGAGGTAAACAAAATCTAATTTTGTGCAAATTGGTGTTTCCTACTTTTCCAATTATTTCTTTTCTTTTCTTTTCTTTTTTATTAAGTTTTATTTATTTGAGAGAGACAGTGTCAGTGGCGGGAGCGGGGTGCAGAGAGAGGGAGAGAGAGAATCCCAAGCAGGCTCATTGCCACCAGCAGAGCCTGGGGTGGGACTCAAACTCATGGAACCATGAAAACATGACCTGAGCGGAAACCAAGAATCAGATGTTAAACCAACTGAGCCACACAGGCGCCCCTCAATTATTTCTTTCTAAAATAACCCTGTCCTACATCCTGTGGATCTATCCTTCATTTAGCAACTGCTTATTGAGTATCTGCTGTGTACTAAACTATGATAGAGGCTGGATGGAGTGGTAGATAAAAGGTAAGGAGGCCTTGCCCTTAAAGAATTTATAGTCTTGAATTGGAGTCAGAGGCGCAGTATAAGGTACTATCAGATTACGTAACTGGGTAGGGCTTGGGATCTGTCCTGAGGGGAGCAGGCAGGAAGGCCACACTGAAGAATTACCATTTAAGTGAGACCTGAAAGATGAGAAAGACATGGTCTAGTAGGGGGGAAATAAGTTTTCCTGGCAGGGTGAGAGAGAGAGGGAGAGGGAGAGGGAGAGGGAGAGGGAGAGGGAGAGGGAGAGGGAGAGAGAGGGAGAGGGAGAGAGAGGGAGAGGGAGAGAGAGGGAGGGAAAGAAAGGCTTCTGAAACCCGTTTTAACAAACTGAGAGAAATCCACAATGGCTGGAAAGTAGAGAAGCAGGTGAGGAAACAGAGGCAGGGGCCAGGTCCTGAAGAGGCTAAATAGGCAATCTACCGGACTTTTGAGCTTGTCCTGTGCCTCCTGGGAAGCCATTGAAGGTTTTAAGCAGGGGTGTGACATGAAATGAAATGCTTCCCTGCCCTCCCCAAACCCCAAAACAAAACCCAAGAGTTTAGCTCAATGGAACCTTGATAATTTACCAAAAAGGTCATAATCTGTGCAAGGTAAAATATTCTTCCCTTATCTCAGTAAAAGTTTTGCATCTTTGATACTCTTTTCATTGTTTTTATAGAAATTACCTTTAATTTTTTTAAAGCTCCTTTTATCCTTCACCATTCTTTTAACCTTATATAGGAATGTCATTTCTATTTATAACTGAGTTAAAATATTTACTAATAGTGTTAGTTCTCTTCCATATTTAAACTTAAAATTTCTCATTGCTCCCCCTTAATCTGCTCCAGGTATTTAATGTTTTAATGAAGTGATTCATTAAATATCAGCATTAAATTTGCTTTATTGTTTAAAAAAATTTTTTTAACACCTATTTATTTTTGAGAGACTGACAGCATGAGCTGGAAAGAGGCAAGAGAGAAGGAGATACAGAATCTGAAACAGGCTCCAGACTCTGAGCTGTCAGCACAGAGCTCAACACGGGGCTTGAACCCATAAACTGTGAGATCATGACCTGAGCCAAAGTTGGATGCTTAACTGACTGAGCCACCCAGGCATCCTTATTCTTTTTTCCCCCTTAAATATAATGTCTTATATTTAGTTTAATGTTTTTCAGCATTTATGCTATTTCATATTTTATGAAATCTCATTTGGACACCTGTAATGTTTTTAGGGGATTTTGTTACTATTGTTTAGGAATATGAATTTTTGGGAGAGCCAGGGTGGCTCAGTTGGTTAAGTGTGCAACTCTTGATTTCAGCTCAAGTCATGATTGTGAGATTGAGCCCTGCATTGGGTTCTGTGCTGACAGCTTACAGCCTGCTTGGGAGTCTCTCTTTGCCCCTCGCCTGCTCACTCACACTCCCTCTCTCTTAAAATAAATAAATAAATATTTAAAAAGAAAAAAAATAAGGAATCTTTGGCCTTAGTACCATTTTTCAAATCAGGTTCACATACTATGACCTTATATTTTATATTAAACTGGTCTCTGTTGAGCTTCTTATTATATTCAAGTGAGCTTATGTGTATAAAAGTGCTACAAAGGTTTTGTTTTATATATGCTGATTTCTTTTTTATGCAGTTGTGTGTCCTTACAGGCTTCCCTCTTTTTTGGAAATCAATAGCCATGCTAAATTTTTACTTGGCTTTATGATTAAATAATGAGCATTTATTTAGGTTTTCCTTGGTGTAAAGTTGTTAGTTTGTGCCTGCATAGAATGCTGTTGTGCACTTTTGCCATCCATATATACAAAGAATAGCCACAGTATCACTTCCTTCTTCAACTATTTCCTTTGAAATCTATTTTGATTTTGAGCCTCTAAATTAATTAGCTCACTTTGGCCTTGCGTTCTTAGGCTTTTCTGAACCATCCTGTATCTGCTCTGTGTTTTTTCCTTGTTGCTTTAATCGTTTTTTTTTTTGGTTTTTTTTCCCCCCTTGTGCTGGTAACTTGAAGTTTGCAATGCTTTTTGTGTTACTTTCTTTGGTTCCTGTTCAGCCCAAGACATTTATTTTACAGTTGCCTCATTTTAGATTTTAGAGTTTGAAAGTGATGTTTTTGTGCTAGCAGTTTCTCTAGCATTCAAGTGACTGTCCTTGATTTGGAATTGTGCTTTTGAGTCTGTCCTTCTGCCCAGGGTTGGTAAAGGAAGGCCATATTTGTCTTTGGCTGACTTTATGAATAGGGTGATGATTTGGGCATCTTGGTGTCAGCATCATGTTAGGTGATGCAGATACAAAGCCAAGCTGTGGTGTTGTGCTGTTATGGATCCAGCAGAAGAGGCAGAAAGCCACCACTGAAGTGCAGGATGATATGCATGTTCAGATGGAAATATAGGGCGCTGGTACTCTAGGCCAGAAGAGGTGCACTTAACACAGTCCTAAGGGGACTGGAAAAGGCAGTGATTCCTGAGTGTTTGTGAAGAGTGTTAAAGGAGGCCCAGGATGTCAGGTGAAGGGAAGGGGTTTTCCAGGTATGGTCAAAGGCATGGGTCTAAGGACAAGCATATAAAATTGGGAAAATAGCAAGAAGTAATGTGGACTTATGTATTGCATGCTTTGTTTTGATGCTTTTACTTCAGCTACATCCCGGGATCTTGATTTCTTTATAGCTATCTTTTGGCTTTTTTCTGTCCATTTTCACTTTGACATGGGAAAATACTATGTATATATAGGAAATACTGAAACCAGGGATTTAAATAGGGGTGGACCTTTGGTAAAATGGATAGGCAGATGGTATCGGTTTTCTGCGGTAAGCTCCTGGAGGCATGGTGTTGACTATTTTTTTTTTTTATTTTTGGAGAGAGAGAGAGAGCATGTGAGCAGGGGAGGGGGCAGAGAGAGAATGAGAGGGGCAGAGAGAGAGAGAGAGAGAGAGAGAGAGAGAGAGAGAGAGAGAGAGAATCTTAAGCAGGCCCCATAGTCAACCTAGAGCCCATCTCGGGGCCTGATCCATGATCCTGGGATCATGACCTGAGCCTAAATTCATGAGTGGACACTTAACTGACTGAGCCATGCAGGTCCCCTGTTGACTATTGTAGCCTCAGCAGCTAGTCCATTGCCTGGCACATAGGAAATGTTCAATAAATACTTCTCTTACGAAAGGTATCTCTTTTCTGCCCCTCTTCCCTATCTCCTCATGTCAGTGCTTTCTTCCTTGTCTAGTGGTTTCTCTTCTCTGTCAGGTACCTATCTTGTGGATCTTCCTCTCTACTTGCCCAGTAGACATGCTTGTCCTGTATCTAGTCACTGGTCTTGGATATAAGTGTGTTATAATTCGATCCACATTGGTATATAACTAGGTGCTGATGGCTCCCTGTAGGGCCCCTGAAACTTTTCTACTCATCTGGCAGGTGAGGGGGAGACCAAAGTTGGTAATGAGAAGAGTGACATTTCTTTTGAGTTTTTTCATGATTTACTGCAAAAATTCATTGAAATCCTAAGTTCTATTCCGTAATAAACTCTCGTGTGTACGTGCAAATGTGTGCTTGTATATATCTGTGTTGTACATTCCTTACCATTAAGCAAAACTGACATTCTGCAAAGATGGTTGATTATTTATCATATGGCTTTACACACCTCCAGATTACTGCTCATGTCTCTCAGATTGGGAGGCCAGTTTTATTTATTTTTTTAAAGTAATCTCTGTGCCCAACATGGAGCTTGAATTCACCACCCTGAAACCCCAAGATCAAGACTGGCATGCTCTACTGACGAAGCCAGCCAGGCACCCTGGGAGGCTGGTTTTAAATGTATTCCCATAGTGGGGCACCTGGGTGGCTCAGTGGGTTAAGTATCTGATTGTGGCTCAGGTCATGATCTCACAGTTGGTGAGTTTGAGTCTGCTTTAGGCTCTCTGTTGGCAGAGAGGCTGCTTCATATCCTTCGTCCCCCTCCCTACCTCTCCCCCACTTGCGCGTGTGCTTGCTCTCTCTCCCAAACATAAACAAAAACATAAAAACAAACAAATAAATAAGTGTGCTCCCATAGGGAGGTAAAATATGTGCCTTGCAGAAAGGCCCTCTAGAGATGCAAGGACTTCATCAAAGAATTCACCATACAATATTAGCTG
Source organism: Suricata suricatta (assembly GCF_006229205.1). Lineage (NCBI taxonomy): Eukaryota > Metazoa > Chordata > Mammalia > Carnivora > Herpestidae > Suricata > Suricata suricatta. Next base: position 13,667,580 of record NC_043717.1, read on the forward strand.
GTTGGTTAGATGAAGAGTTTTGTTTTTATTTTTTTTTTTAAACATAACTTAAAAAAAAAACCCCTTTTTATTTATTTCTAAGTAATCTGTACACCCAGTGTGGGGCTGGAACTCATGATCCTGAGATCGAGTCACACGTTCTTCTGACTGAGCCATCCAGGTGCCCCTGTTTTTGTTTTTTAAAGCATGCTGTCATAGACTTTTAAATACCTTCTTTACATTTTGGTAATTTCTCATAATCGGAGTCCCACCTGCCCAGAAAACTGACATCACCAGTCTCTTTTACAGCTAGGTTACAGGCTTCTGACCTAGGATTGAACAGTCATTTACACAGAGTGAGATTTGTTTATCGAAGTGAGCATAGTGAGGTGGCCATCATGTGTAGGTGAATTGATGGTCTGTGATTCCATTTATCAGTATGTTAGAAACTGATATTTTCGCATGGCTCTTGAATGTTTTTGTTTGGTTTTTCAACTCTATTTTCTCTGTGTTTTGGTTGTGGTAATTTCTGTTGACTAATTTTCAAGTTCATGGATTCTTTGCTTGGCTGAGTTGAGTCTAGTGAATGGAACTCTTCATTTCTAACAGTATTTTTCATTTTTAGCACTTTTGTTTTCTTCTTACAGTTTCCATCTCTGGGCTGAATTACCCCTGATTTTGCATGTTGTTCTCTTTTTAGGTTAGAGCTCTATTACCCATAATATTTTAAATTTCATTATAGATATTTCCAAATCTAATTCCGTATGTAGATATGATATGTTTTGTCTTTTCTGAGTGTTGTTTTTTCATTGCCTTTTCTTACACCTTGTGATTTATTTTCCTTGTTGCAAGCCTGATTTATTTTTGTAGAACAGTAGAGACTGAGGTACATAACTTTTATGTCTGTAAATGGGCATATGTTTCCTGTGCTAGGCCTTTGGTACAGGGATTTGAGTTAGTCTAGTTAGGATTTGGGCTGGGTTTGAGTCTGATTGTTGCTGTGGTTACCCTAAGTGTACCTCAGGCTTCAGATTCTTGTTAGAGATAGCTTATGATTAGGGCGGGAGTTGGTTTATTTTGTGTTTCAGGTGTTTTTTTAAAAAATTTTTTTTTAATGTTTTATTTATTTTTGAGAGAGAGAGAGAGAGAGAAACAGAGCATGAGAGGGGGAGGGGCAGAGAGAGAAGGAGACACAGAACCGGAAGCAGGCTCCAGGCTCTGAGCTAGCTATCAGCACAGAGCCTGACGCGGGGCTCGAACCCACGAACGTGAGATCTGACCTGAGCTGAAGTCGGAGGCTTAACCAACTGAGCCACCCAGGCGCCCCTCAGGTGTTTTTTTTGAACTGTGGTTTAGGGAGGGTCTCCTTATATGCACTTGTTCTTCTCCTGTCCCTCTGCCAGTAGTATTCTGCCATTTACTAGAAGTTGGTCACTGGAAGTGGGTTAGCTTGGAAGAGGGGAATGATGCTGGGGTGTCTTTTGTTCTGGTTAAACCTCAGGTTTAGGCCTCCATCAGTGTTTTCACAGTCTTGCCCCACCCTTAGCTATTGTAGTGGCCTCAGTGTGGGATCCTGCCCCTCTACTAGGAGTAGGGTGCCCACCCCTTTCTCCAGCTGCAGTGAGTTTTTACCAGTGCTGTAAGGGTAGAAGCACTTATTGGCCTTGATGAGGGATTTTCTTCCTTAGTGGAGATGGGGAGATAGGGACCTGGGTGTTTTCTTGCTTCTGAGGCACAGGTGCTTTTTTCCCTTCCCCCAGGTCTGCATCACAATGGGCACCCTCAGTGCCCTTTCCTTCCTGTGAGTGCCTGGTTGGGTTGGTGGAGGAAGATCCGGCAGAAGGTTGGGGTCTCCCCAATTTCTGAGGCCCCCTCAGTGGTTTCATACTGTCCCTTCAGCAAAGCCACGTCGGGTTTTTATCACCTTGCCAATTAGTCCAGCTGTACTCCTCTTATCTGTGACCGGTGGCAGTCTACCCCAGGTGAGCACAAGGTTATCTCCTATCTCCTTGAAGGTCCTGTCTCCTGAGATTTTGAGCCTGTCAGTTGTTCTATGATGGGTTTAAAAACGATATGAATTTGGGGCGCCTGGGTGGCTCAGTTGGTTAAGCTTCTGACTTCGGCTCAGGTCATAATCTCATGTTTGTGGGTTCGAGCCCCGTGTCAGGCTCTGTGCTGACGGCTTAGAGCCTGGAGCCTGCTTCAGATTCTGTGTCTCCCTCTCTCTCTGCTCCTCCCTCTCTCATGCTCTGTCTCTCTGTATCAAACATAAATAAAACATTAAAAATTTTTTTAAAAAGTTATGAATTTGAAATTAGTCTAGGTCTTTTTCATTGTAAGGGTGGGCAGCTATATTCCTTCCAGCTTGCTTTTTCTAGGGTGGAAGACAAGTTTGGTTACCCTTACCATTTTAACATGCACATTTAACTAAGTCTGAACTTAATTTTTATCCCTAACCTCCTGAGTAAGGGAAGGATTTTTGAATGGCTTACCTTTTATCCCCCATCCCTTCTTCCATGTTAGTTATTTATGCTTTAGTTTTGCTTAAGTCACCTTAAGCCTATATAAAAATAGTGAATGTTTACTCATCAACATGTTTTCCAAATTTCTTTCTTTTACCATTCTTCACCCATTTTTGCATTTTGGGCTTAGTTTCCTTTTTTAATAAATAATGTTCTTATGTAATTCTTTCACTAAAGGCCTGTTAGTAATAGACTTTATCTTTGTATTTCTGAAAGTCTTGACTTAACTTTTTCTCTTGAATGATTGTTGAACTGGGTACAGAATTTACATTGATAGTTATTTTCCCTCAGCACTTTGATGTTATTCTCTTGTGTTTTGACAAGTCTTGTTAATGAGAAGTCTTTAGTCAGTTCAGGTATAATTTCTTTGTATGTAGGTAATTATCTTTTCCCTTGGGGTACGTTTAAGATTTTGCTCTTTGTTTTTGATCTGCAGTTGTTTTGTGTGTGATATTTCTACATGTGGATTTGTTTTTATTCTGCTTTTATTTGCCATACTCCATCAGTCTGAAGACTCCTCTTGCCTTCAGTTATTAAAAAAAAAACCCTTAGCCCTTAGCTTTTAAAATGTTGCTTCCCATTTTCCATTTCTTGAACTATTTAAATAATGTGTTGTATCTTTTCATTGTAATGTTTTCCTTTTTTAAAAATCTGGGTGATTTCCTGACAGCCATCTTACAATTGACTAATTTCTCTTTAGCTGTGTCTAATCATTTGGTTAAACCATTACTTGAGAATTTTCACTAAAAACACTTGGCTATTTTTTTAAATGTAAACATTTCTGTGTTTGTACAAATCTACTTTTAGATTTTCATAAGGGCATTTTCTTGTCATTTCTTTGAACATTTAAAAATATACATATGTTTGTCTCCTTTGGATTATTAGTTGTAGTTTTTGAGTAGTGAGATCTCTGATTTATTTGCCTGCTCTCCCTCTAAGTTTTGCTTGTCAGAGTTTGCCACATCTGACAATTTGGGAATTATTTGCTTGTGCCTGGCTTATGGGATGCTTCTTTTGAGTGGTTTTGGGTCTCTCTCTGAAGAGACTCTTTGGGGTCACTGTTCCAGGAGAGTTTTCAAACTATTCTGAGATGGATTTCTGAAATCCAGAGAGTGGTGTGAATTGGACTCCCTATTTGTGGTGGAGCAAACTTGGGTTTTCCCTTTTTGCTTTGGTCATTCCTACAATACACAGCCCTGGGCTTCTGTTTGTAAGTTTTCTTTTTTCTTTCTTAAAAAAATTATTTCAAAAAATATTTATTTATTTTTGACAGTGAAAGAGGAAGTGCATGCATTCCTGCGTGGGGAAAGGGCAGAGAAAGGGGGACAGAAGATCTGAAGCAGTTTCTGTCGGACAGCAGAGAGGGTGATACAGGGCTCAAACTCATGAACTGTGAGATCATGACCTGAGGTGAAGTCAGATGCTTAACTGACTGAGCCACCCAGGCACCCCTCTTTTTTCTTATATATCCAAGGATAGCCCTTTGTATCTCTTGGCTTTATGCTGGTGGTTGAGTCCATCTTCTTTCTCATGCACAGAGTTTAGGCTGGTTCATGTCTGGTTTCCTGGTCCCATAAGCATTTGAGTTTGTGGCCCTTGGTTTAGACAGCAGGGGTGAGCAGGCTTTGTCTTATGACAAGGAAGAGAAGGGTCTTTGTCCTGTGTTAAGGAAGAATTTCGTTTAATAAGCTTTTGTTTTTGCAGTTACTCCTTTCTATTCTGGTCTCCCTGTTGGTCAGGAAATAGTTCATCCATTTAAGAACTAGGAAGTAGTTGCAACCACAGGCATCCTCTAAGTTGAATAGATTATTCACTGAAAGTGCATTTATACATTGGTTTTGTAGAACACAGTTCATATTCTCTGATAGGAACTATGCATGTTATTTTAAAAAATGCATTAGTTTCCCATGTAATCCTTGGGAGTCTCTTCTTTTCATGATGTAGTTGAAATTTGCAGACTTGTGAGCTCTTTGGGATCATAGTCAGTATGTAGTAGGTGATTTTTGTGAGGAGGTACATTTTAACATTCTCAGTGAGAGAAGGGAGTCTGGTATTTTCTAACCTGATTTGGTCTTCTCTGGTTGTGACCTGCCAGCTACCAGTCCCTGTTAATTGTTACAAACTCTGGCTACTGGGGCTCCTGAGTGGCTCAGTTGGTTAAGCGTCCAACTTCTGCTCAGGTTGTGATTGTGTCATGATCTTATGGTTCACGAGTTTGAGCCCCACATCAGCCTTTCTGTTGTCAGCACGGAGCCCCACTTCGGATCCTCTGTCTCCCTCCCTCTCTGCCGCTCCCCTGCCCGTGTGCGTGAACACGGTCTTTCAAAAATAACTGGACTTTGAAAAAACAAACAAACTCTGGCCACTGTTCTCAAACCTGCCACCAAATCATCTTCTCTTTTACTCAGCACATAACCTTGCCTCCACTCCACTGAGAATATTGAGGGCCCTTTGGCAGATTTTCTGCATCTTCTAGCTCCATCTACAAATTTCTCAGTCTGTCTCTCTCCAGAGCTGTTGTTTTCCTCCTGTCTCAGAAGATGAGGTGCTTCTGTTCTTCCAGGCCAGTCCCTTGCCTGGTGCCCTCTGCTTCGGTGCTGCTGCTTTAGCAGTGTTTTTCCATCCGTTATTCCCCCTCTTCCTCCTCATCCTATATCCCTGTAGCTCTCAACCATGGGCATTTTGCCCCACAGGGGACATTTTGCAGTGTCTGAAGACCTCTTTGGTTGTCACAACTTGGGGTGGGGGTGATGGTATGTATGCTGCTAGATCTGGTGGGCGGAGGCCGGGGATGCTGGTAAACATCTTACAATGCACAGCACAGCCCTCTCCCCCAAGCAAAGAATTTATCTGTTCTAACATGTTGTTGGTAGCGAAGTTGAGTAACCTTGTTACATACTTAGTCTTGCTTTTTGACTTCTTTGTTTTACTCTAGTCTTATTCCTAAGGTTCTTATCTTCGAAAACCCTCCCTAAACCACTTGTTCATTTCCCTCCTACCTACCTAACCTTCTCCTCCCCTTCTCCAGACTTCTGAGAGGGGGGCCTGTATGTAATCTATCCATTTCTCATTCACTTCTCAATCTTCAGCTCTTGCTCTCTGACTTCCCACTCTCATGCTATTTAAACTGTTTTTGCTGAGATCCCATGTGGTCTTGTGTGCTCCGTTTAGCAGATTCATTCAGTTCTAATTTTACTTGACATTTCTGTTGGACCTGACACCGTTAATCACTATCTCCTTGAAGCAGTGTATTCCCTTGGTGTCGGTTTTCTCCATGTCCTACTCTTACATTTCTTTGTCTACAACCTCTGTCGGCTTGTCCCAATCCACTTACTCCTTACATACTGCTGTTAACCTGGGTTTGACTCCTTGGCCAAGTGTAATCATAGGTCATTGTCTCAATTACATCCAGAGTTTCACTTCTACTTTTGCAGATGTTTTTCTTTTTTTTTTATGCAACTGTTTTTCTAAATTCCTCCCCCATTTTTCCCTACAAGCTTCAGACTCATTCTTAATGACCTTCTGGAAATCTACACCTGAGGATTCTTAACTTGTACTGAGCATGTCTAATGTGAAATACAGCAGCCTTTCCTTGAACTTGTCCTCCTTAATTGAAGAAAAAAATCTCTTACTGGTTCCATCGTCCACTTAGTCTCCTAAGATGGTTAGCTGGGTCTTGTCAGACTCCAGATACATTATCGAGTTGCTGGTGTGATACGAAATGTGATTATGATCATATCCCTGATCTGCTTGAAGGCCTGCAGCTGTGCTCTCTGGCTGACAGAAGAAGAAGGGCTAGGCTGAATTGCCTTATATGGCGTGTCAGGCTCTCTTTAGTATGGTTTGGTTTGGCACCTTTCCCCACTTCTGTGTTATTGAATATTTTGTCTGAACTATGATTTTGGAGATCCAGGACTGGGTAAATGTTGGCATTAGTCCTGCAGAAAGAGGGCAGGGAATGGGTATGGATAAAGGTTTTTACAGCTTTTCAATTATGTGGTTACTATTAAGCCATTTCTTTTCTTAGTCCCTACTACCTATAGTTTTATTATCTTTTAAGGATTCTTCTGGAAAAATGTGTCTTTTGGGGTAGATATCTTTTATTGGCCTACATGAAGATGTGGGTATTTCAGCTCTACTGGGCTTTGCCACCCATTCAAAAAAATTTTTTTTAAAAAAATAGGCTCCACGCCCAGTGTGGAGCTTGAACGCACCATCCTGAGATTAAGAGCTGCATGTTCTGCAAATGAGTCAGCTAGCTGCCCCGCCACCTGCGCCACCTCTTCAGTCTTAACCTGCTGCCTCCTAGCTCCTTAGAATTCCTCCCTGATTTGCCTGCTGGGGGCATTTCCTGCATTCCCAGCACAGGGCTTCTCTGGTGTTTCTTTTTTTTTTCCTTTTTTTTCCTTCCCTTATTACAGTGGGTTTAGAAGGAAAGGTAAACATGTGTTTGGTCAGCCATTTTGAAGCAGAACTTCAGTACTCTGTACCTCATGTGGTGTCTCCTTTTTTCCCCTCTGTTGTAGACATCATGGCAAAGAATCTTTTATTATTTTTTAACATTTTATTTGTTTGCAAAGGATGTCTTTTATTTTTGAAAAAATATTTTATTTGTTTATTTTGAGAGAAAGTGAGAGTGAGAGTGAGAGGGAGCAATGGGGGAGGAGCAGAGAGAGGGGAGAGAGAGAGAGTCCCAAGCAGGCTCTTTGTTGTTAGTGCGGAGCCCTGTGTGGGGCTCAAACTGACTAACCGTGAGATCACAACCTCAACCGAAATCAAGAGTCAGACGCTTAACTGACTGAGCCACCCAGGTGCCCCAAGAATGTCTTTTAAAGTGAATCCTTGAACATATCTTTGATCATGTTCTTAGGACACTAGTCTTACATTTCCCTTGAGAATCCCTGGGGGTGGTGTTAGGTGACACTGATGAGATCGTGTTATACCTGTGAAGGTTGTGAAGCAAACACTGATGATTCACCTAAATAAAGATTGCCAGTTAAAAATATTTACTATTTTGGCCAATGTGGTCAAATGGTTTCTCCTTATTGTTTTTCATTGGATTTAAAAAAAATTACTTCTAAGATTAAACATTTACAAATTTATTTATTGGCCATTTGTATTTTTCTTTGTACATTTTCTTTTCATGTTAAAGGCTTAAAAAAATTCTCCTTTGTAGGGTTCACTCATTTTTTTCCTTTTAATATGAAATAAACAAACTGCCAAATGTAAGATCCATTGCTCTTTCTTTCTTTAAAATGTTTATTTATTTGGGGTGCCTGGGTGGCTCAGTTGGTTAAATGTCGACCTCAGCTCAGGTTATGATTTCACGTCTTGTGAGTTCCAGTCCCATGTCGGACTCTGTGCTGATAGCTCGAAGCCTGTAGCCTTTGGATTCTGTGTTTCTCTCTCTGCTCCTGCTCTGCTCATGCATGTGCGCGCGCGCTCTCTCTCTTTCTCTCTCTCAAAAATTAATAAACATTAAAATAAAAAAAACTTTATTTATTTATTTATTTTGAAAGAGCGCATGAGCTGGGGACAGGCAGGAAGAGAGAGAGAAAGAATCCCAGTCTCTGCTGTCAGCATGGAACCTGACGTGGAGCTTGATCTCAGGCAACTGAGTTAACTGACCGAGGCACCCAGGTGCCCCTTACAATGTGGTTTTGATCAGATATCCTTTTTCTATCTCATTTCAGATGTATAAATCTCTGGGTTGTGAATTAATTCACTGGGTTGTTGTGATAGTGAAATGGTAAACATGAAAACATTTTGCAAATTATATAATATCATCATCATCATCATCATCATTTATAATAACTCTTCACTGTTTTTAAACAAATTTTGCTGGAATGTGCTCTCTTCTATTGGCTCACACAACTTAACTGTAACCCCACACATTTCCCCAGACCTAGTTCAAATCCACTTTACTATGTAAAACATAACCTCTCTAGTCTAAAATGAGCACACTTTTCTTTGGACATTTACAGCCATTGTGATTTGTATGGTTTATTTCATAATCATGAACCTGCATTGTCTAATCTTGCCTGTTGTCTTTTGTTTTTTTAAGAATTTTTATTTTGGGCTCAGTCGGTTAAGTGTCTGGCATCAGCTCAGGTCGTGATCTCACTGTTCATGGGTTCCAGCCCCATGCCGGGCTCTGTGCTGACAGCACTGAGCCTAGAGCCTGCTTCAGATTCTGTATGTCCCTTTCTCTCTGTCCCTCCTCCCTCATTCACGTTCTGTGTTTCTCTCTCTCAAAAATAAATAAATAAAACATTAAAAATTTAAAAAAAGGATTTTTATTTTTAAGTAATCTCTACACCCAACGTGGGGCTCAAACTGACAACCCCGAGATCAGGAGTTGCATGCTTTTCTGACTGAGCCAGCCAGGTGCCACTGGTGTCCTCTGTCTTGTATGAATCATACTTCTAGGCCATCTTATCTGTGTAGTGGGTCCAGTTTTGATTTCTTGAAAGTGGAGCAGTAATTTAGACAATTTATGAAACCATCTAGTGCAGAATTGTAGATTTTAATAGCTTTTTCCTCTTTTTTTTTAAACATTATCTAACTCCTATCTAATTTGACAGTCACTTTTTTTTTTTCAAAGTAAACTCTGCCCCCAATGTGGGACTCTAATTCCCTACCCTGAGATCAAGCCAGCCAGGTACCCTGACAGTCACATTTTTTAAAAAAGCTTATTTATGTATTTTGAGAGAGAGCAAGTGAGAGTGTGCATGTGCAAGTGGGGTCAGGGCAGAGGGAGAGGGTGAGACAGAATCCTAAGCAGCCTCCATGCCCAACAAGGAGCCCAGAGTGGGGCTCGATCTCACAATAGTGAGATCATGACCTAAGCCGAAATCAAGAGTCAGACACTTAACCAACTGAGCCCCTAGACACCCCCAGTCACATTTTTAAAGTGACTCCTTACCTTTATCACATCTTACCAAAGCATCCAGCCTAATTTTCACAGAAACTGTAACTTTCTTTTAATTGGTTTATGTACTAGTTAGTTGAAAACCATGCAATGAGTATTAGAAGAGGAGTTGACGTCGTTTTGGGGAAGAAATGCAACTGACTTTTGAATGCTAAGCATGCAGCAGCTCCATTTAAGGGAGCAGAAGTGTGAAGTTGAACTAAACAGTTATCTCCTAGCCAAAAACATTTGTGCGATCTGCATTAGCCAGTCTGTTTCACAGAAGTAGTGGGGAGTTGGTAACTGTTAGGTCTGTTAAGAGAAATGCCGGAGGCCGGTATGGTTTGAGTGCAACAGTGCAAATGGACTTCTGAACAATATAACAAAGATAACTGAATTATTCATAGTACCTGGAGAAAATCACTCTGTACAAATAAGATCACTGTGTAGCCTTTTCCCCAAGTGGAGTTTCACTTTTCTCCTGGACATACATAGTTTATACCTCTTCTGGGCATATAAAACACCTTGCATATATTTTTTTGCATTTCTCACATGTAGTTAATTTACCTGTTTGGCTCTTCCTTTGAGGAACTTTTGTATACCATGTCTGATCCATAGTTGGTGCCCAACAAATTGAATGGAGAAGTTCTGGCCATTTCAACAGATGGTACATGGGGCGCCTGGGTGGCTCAGTTGGTTAAGTGTCCGGCTTCGGCTCAGGTCATGATCTCACTGTTTGTGGGTTTGAGCCCTGTGTCAGGCTCTGTGCTGACAGCTAGCTCAGAGCCTGGAGCCTGTCTTGGGATTCTGTGTCTCCCTCTCTCTCTGACCCTCCCCTGCTCTCTCTCTCTCGCGCTCTCTCTCTCTCAAAAATAAATAAAACATTAAAAAAATTTAAACAGATGGTACAACCCAATCTTGCTTAGAGTTATCATTTTCGTTGATGTGCCATAAGAAAATAAACCATTAGTATCTATAAATTTAGTTCAGAAAATATTTTAGTATAATTATACTCAACTAAGTGTATTACATTCCATATGTGCATAGTACTGTACTTTGTCTACAAAGGCACTGAGTTTAATAATAACATGGTTCTTGGGGCGCCTGGGTGGCTCAGTCAGTTAAGCGTCATGATTTTATGACTCGTGAATTGGAGCCCTGTGTTGGGCTCTGTGCTGATGGCTCAGAGCCTGGAGCCTACTTCGAATCCTGTGTCTCCCTCTCTCTCTGCTCCTCCCGGCTCACAATCTGTCTCTGTCTCTCTCAAAAATAAATAAACATTAAAAAAATTTTAAAAAGTAATGCTGGTTTTTGTCTGTGGACATGTGTTTTAGTAATACAGTGGGACTCTGTGGAGAGGAAAGAGTAATTAGAGGCTGGAGGAATTTATGCAAGTGTTCATGGTAGATAGTACCTGAACTGGGCTGTGAATGCTAACACCAGTTAGAGCTTTTCAGCATGTATGTATTGCTTTATGGCATTTGGATGGTAGTCTGGATGTCCTTCAAACTCTTCTTGCTTTTTTTCTGTCACACACTCCCAGTCTTCTTACTCCTGTTTCTAGCTTTCTTCCCCTGCAGTATCTTTGCTTTAACATTCTGCCTTTGGCCACATTCCTCTTTCTGCCCTTGGTGTTGTGTTTTATTGTTTTAATCCTAACCCTGAACTTCTGGAAATAGGCTTTTCTCTGTTCTACACATTCACACCACTTCATCATTGTTCCTCTTATAGAATTTCTCCTCTCCCTCTCTCTCTACACTATAGTTATGTATGTACATACCCTCTAGTGGACTGTAACTTCTGAGAGCAAGTTGCATCTTTATAGTTCTAAAAGTATCTAGTATACAGTTTTATAAGTAGTAGGTACCACATAATCTTTTAAATTTAACTTCTTTCCCCAAACTCAGCTGAGCCTCTTTCAGACATTCTTTTTTTCTGGTCATGGTATGAGAGTTCTGCCTTTAATTCCAGTCTGGTCAGCAAGTTCTGCTGCTTCTGTCTTCAAAATGTTATTTGTAGCCACACCATTCCTACCACTTTCATCAATGCATGCCAATCAAAAAAAAAAAAAAAAACAAATACTGAGTGCATGTTATATCTGTATAGGTGTGGAAATACAAATATTACAGATTAGTCCTTGCTGTAAGAATACCAGCAGGAAAGAGAGAGACAGTTCCTCTGGCACTTTTTTGAAACAGTGTTTATTGAACACTTCTTTGTGCTGGGTGCTGTTGTAGCATGAATGTATTTTGGAGTCATTTTCCACGGGCTGCTCATCTCCAGGGGGAAGAAGCCTAGAAAACAACAGCTTCTGGGTATCCTCTGTTCTAATGTGCATTTTCCTCCCAGGCTTTAGCATTTCTGAAATCTAGATGAGTTGTAAGCTAGCCATGTATGTTTAATATAGTTTTTTTCTTCTTCCCCTTTCAAGAGCTTTTAAATTGATGGTGTTTACAACTAGTAGAACCTTATAATTGAGGAACTGTACAATATATCAATGGTCGGTATTATGATAGAAGTATGTGTGGAATTGCACTGTCAAATATGGTAGCTGATAGCCACGTGAAGGTACTTAAATTTAAACTTTAATTAGACATTAAATTGATTAAATTTAAGGTTAATTAAATAAAATGAAAATTCAGTTCTTCATCGCACTAGCCACAATTCAAGTACCCAGTTGTTTGATTAGTGGCTACTGTATCTCCATCATTACAGAATGTTTATGATTATAATTGTAGAGTGTGTTTCCACAGTATACCTGGGCAGCTGGAAGGGCTTTAGTCACTTAACTTGCTGGCATTGCTATCATATGTATTTCTTCAAGGATGTCGGGGAACTTGTCTTTTCTTTGTTTTTTTTTTTTTTTTTTTTCTGTGTTTCTTTGGTTCTACCTCAAGGCATGGGATAGTAAGTAGTAGGTACGCAGAAAAAAACAACTGGAGTGTTAAAGACTTTGGATAAAGGGGGAAAACCTCAGCATTTTTGTAACAGGAGGTAGCTTAGTTGGTTTTATTCTGTGTATCCTAGTGTCCCTTTTTAAAGACAGCTTTCGTTTTAAAGCAGAGTACTTATTTTTATTCCTCTCAACTTTATTGAGGTATAATTGACAAATACAATTGTATATGTTGAAAATGTGCAATCTGGGGTGCCTGGGTGGCTCAGTCACTTAAGCATTCGACTTCAACTTAGGTCATAATCTCACGGTTGGTGGATTCGAGCCCCCCATCGGGCTCTGTGCTGACAGCTACCTCAGAGCTGGAGCCTACTTCCGATTCTATGTGTCCGTCTCTCTCTGACCCTCTCCTGCTCATGATCTGTCTCTGTCTCTCAAAAATAAATAAATGTTAAAAAAATTAAAAAAAAAGAAAATGTGCAATGTGATGACTTGATATACGTATACATTGTGACATGGTGACCCTAATCAAGTTAATTAACACAGCCATCACTTCACAGTTCCTTGGTTGGTTTGTTTTGTTTTGGTGAGCATGCTTAAGATCTCTCTTACCAAATTTGCTGTACGGTGCCAACAGAGATAACTGTGAGAAGAACTCTTGAAACTGTGTGGGGAGAGAAGAGGCATGTGGGTGTCAATGTGGGCAAGTGTCATGTAGTGTTTCACAGAGGAAAATTCCAAGTTAACTGCTTGGTGGACTGATTGCAACTCAGGTATCAGAGTCTTGTAGCTTGTCCTCTGACCCTGTGATACATGCTTCTGTGAGCTGCAGGGTGCTGTGGGCTGCTATCATCAAGGGAGTCAACAGATGTTGATCAATCTTGGGAAAGTGATTACAGCTTCAAACAGTCAACTTCTGCCCGGACATCCCCATGGGGGAGTCTGTGTCCTCCTGGTTCTGGAATAAAAACAACATAATGGAGCTGTAGGGATGGACCAGCAAAAAAAAGCAATTATAATGAGCAATGGTTCTATTGAGTATTTTGTCCGTCATGGGAGTAGACAAACAGAAGCTGAAACTGATTAGCATTGTGGATTGAACCTGCTCCCCCCATGTCTTCCACAGCGCTTTACATATTACACATGGTAGGTATTCAATTAATGTCATATGTGTGTGAACTGTCATTAAGACACTAGAAAACTTTTTGAAGCTTGCAAGTTAGGACTCCAAGTGTGCTCATTAAAAAAAATCAGTATCTTTGAACAATTTAGGAGGTTAAATAATTTCACTTTTCCTCTAGATTAAGAATTTTTAAAGATCAAGTATAGAGGAAAATCTTACTCCAGTTTTGGAGCATGCTATATTTAAAATCAGTTTGCAGTTTTCCAGTTGGAAAAAATAGCGGTGTCAGGATGGCCGAGCGGGTTAAGGCGCCAGACTCCAGTTTGAAAAAATATATAGCTGTAATTATAAACAGCAAGTGGATGGGGTGTGAGACTGGTTTAAGTCAAAAACAAAAATTGTGACCTTAAGTTATTGAATTCAGAATATCCTCTATTCATTTCAAAATGTATTGTCACTATAATATTTAATATAATATATATTTCAGGATTCTGTAGGAAGCCACATAGAGTCAAATGCTACTTACTTTTTTTCCCCCAGTGGTGGTTTACTGAATCATTTTATTAGTTGTATGTGTCTTTCTTGAGTTGGGAATTTAGCAGGGGGTTAAAGAAATCCGTTCCAGCCAAAATATAAACTGTATACCATTTTGTGGGTAGAGATTCAATAGTGATCCTTTAGTAAGTACAAGTGCTGGCTTTTATAATTATATGTGTTTTTGTAGAATAACACTATCTTATAGTCTGTTTCTCAGAGTTTTTCTAGATGAAATTATGCTAGTGTTTAAAAAAATTTTTTTTTAATTTTTGAGAGAGAGAGAGAGAGAGAGAGAGAGAGAGAGAGGGAGAGAGAGATAGCGTGAGCAAGGGATGGTCAGAGAGAGAGGGAGACAGAGAATCAGAAAACAGGCTCCAGGCTCTGAGCTAGCTATCAGCACAGAGCCTGACGTGGGGCTCGAACCCATGAACTGTGAGATCATGACCTGAGCCGAAGTCGGACGCTTAACTGACTGAGCCACCCAGGTGCTCCAGATGGAATAATTTTAAACACCCTTTGGATTCTTCCCTTCAAATAAATTATGAAGCAAAGCCATTTGTAAAACAAGGGTTCTTTTATTAGGATAAATATCTCCTAATCTTTCCCTCTATACATATTCTAGCTGCATATAGGACTGGGTTTTCATATATGCAGCTGACCCTTGAACAACATGAGAGTTCTGGGCACCAATTCCCCAACCCCAACAGTAAAAACTCCTCTTAATAACTTGTAACTCCCTCAAAGCTTCGCTCCTGGGATGCTTGGGTGGCTCAGTCAGTTAAGCGTCTGACTTCGGCTCAGGTCATGATCTTCCTGTTGGTGAGTTCAAGCTCCATGATGGGCTCTGTGCTGACGGCTCAGAGCCTGGAGCCTGCTTTGGATTCTGTGTCTCCCTCTCTCTGCTCCTCCCCTGCTTGTGCTCTATCTCTCCCTCTCCCCCCCACAAAAAAATAATACTAAACATTAAAAAATTAAAACAAGGGGCGCCTGGGTGGCTCAGTTGGTTAAGTGTCTGACTTCAGCTCAGGTCATGATCTCACCATTCCTGAGTTCGAGCCCCGAGTTGGGCTCTGTGCTGACAGCTCAGAGCCTGGAGCCTGTTTTGGATTCTGTGTCTCCGTCTCTGTCTCTGCCCCTCCCCCACTCATGCTCTGTCTCTTTCTCAAAAATAAACGTTTTTAAAAAATTAAAACAAAACGTCACTACTAACAGCCCACTGTTGGCAGGAAGCCTGACAACATAAAGTCAGTTAACATGTATTTTGTATGTTATATGTATTATACTATATTATTAAGGTAGAGAAAAGAAAATGTTGGGAAAGTACTAAGAGAAAATACACTCATAGTACTGTACTGTATTTATTGATACTGCAGATTTATATCATCTGTTTACAGGATGAGTCATCTATGTCTGTACCTATATTAATATTATCTTATATGAGACAAAACAGATACACAGTATAGGAGACATTGTTATATATTTTTAAAAACCGCCTACCTGTGTTGATAGGCTAATAGGCAGTTTCTCCAATTATGAGAAGGAGGCAATACTGTACAGTAATGTAGTCCTTTGAAAGCAAAGTTATAAACCAGTAAGAAAACTAACACATTATTAATTTTATATTAAACATCACTCGGGGTGCCTGGGTGACTCAGTTGGTTAAGCATCTGACTCTTGATTTTGGCTGGCTCAGTTTATGATCTCATAGTTTGTGAGATTGAGCCCTGTGTCGGGCTCCGTGCTGTCAGCTTGGGATACTTTCCCTCTCTCTATGCCCCTCCCCCCACTGTCTCTCTTTCTCTCTCTCTCAAAATAAATAAACTTAAAAAAAACCCCACATCACTCACCTTGTGTCTTGCACAGGTCTTGCACATAATGTTCTACATGATGAATACTTACGCAATGATGATGACACAAAACATCTCGTATAGTTCCTGATATACGGTTATTAGATTTTCATATGAAGACATACACACAAACACATACACAGACACACAACAGAGAAGTTTATTAACTGTATGGCATGGTGATTATTTATTATTCATTAAGTAGAAGTAGATCATCATAAAGGTCTTCATCCTCGTGGTCTTCATGTTGAAGAGGAGTAGGAAGAGGAGGAGTTGGTCTTGCTATCTCAGGGGTTGCAGTGGCGGAAGAGGTGGAAGAGATGGAAGGAGAGGCAGGCACACTCGGTGTTTAACTTTATGGAGATACATCATAATTTGCTGACTTTGTTGCTTTTTCATTTTCCTAAAAACATTTCTATATGGTTCCAATCCTTTATCTACCGTTCAATTTAGTTTTAGTGCCCATATCATACAAAGGTCTATGATGTAAGTCAAAACCAGCCTTGGATACTCGGAACCCTTTTGCCAGATTATCTAATGTCAATTTGTTTTCTGGTACTGCTTCTTTTACATCTTCTTCCTCATCATCTAGCACTGGTTTGGAGGCACTCCTCTCCATTAAGATGTCGTCTTTTAATTCCCCCGATGTGATGTGTATTAGCTCTTGAATTCTTCAACATCTGTATCTTGAAACTCTTTACCCCTCACTTTTGTGTGTGTGTGTGTGTGTGTGTGTGTGTGTGTGTGTGTCATATTCGCAGTCTCTCATGGCTTCATTGATTGGCTCTAACATAAAGCCTGTGTGAAGTCATGTACAACATCTCAACACAGTTTTCTTGGGCAGGAATTTTTTTTCAGGCTTGATGGTTTTCATAGGTCTTTCTATAATGGTGGCATCTTCAATGGGGTAATCCTTCCAGACTTTCATGATGTAATCTCTATCAGGGCTTGCCCCCATAGTGTTGACAATCTTTTCTGCAGAATGCTATGTGTAATGAACCTTGAAGATCCTTATGACCCTCTGCTCTAGAGGCTGAAATAGAGATGTTGTATTTGGGAACAACTAGACCACTTCAGTGCCTTTGATGTTGAATTCATGTTGTTTTGGGTACCACATTGTCCAATGTCAAAAGAACTTTAAAAGGCAAGGCAGCCCCTTCCCAGCAAGATACTTCCTGACTTCAGCATCCATGGACCCAGTCCAGAAAAAGTGTTCTCATTGTCCAGGCCTTCCTCTTGTACAGCCAGAAGACTAGCAGCTGGTGTTTTTCTTTTCCCTTCAAGGCTTGGCAGGGGTGGGAGGATGGGAGGTAGTAGCTTTATAGATAAAAGTAGTCCTGTCATATACCCACCTGCACTTCTACAAAACAGTGTTAGCCTATCCCTTCCTGCCTTAAATCCTGGGGTGTGCTTCACTTCCTTACTAATAAATGCCCTTTGTGGTATTTTTTTTTTCCAGAAGAGGGCACTTTTGTCTTCATTAAAAACCTGTTTGGTCAGGTATCCTTTCTCCTTGATGATTCTTTTTTTCCCCTTATAATTAACTTTATTCAAAAGTTTTCAAAACCTTATACCTGACAAGAGCCAAGGCACAAGTTCAAATCTACCAGATACTCATATTAGCTATAGGTCAACTCAATCTTACATTTTGTTAAGCAATGCACATGGTCAACTGTGAGGGCTTTACATGCATTTTTTAATCTTCACCACAACCCTCTTCATTGTGATTCAACAAATATGCCTCTATTTGTGAAGCTTACATTCTAATTCTAGCAGGACACAGGTACACACGTGAACAAATAATCTAGTTTGTCTCAAACCAGTTTAACAATGACCATGAACACTGAATCCAAGGGCCAGTATCTACCAACCTTCTCCTAAAATGAAATTAATAATAAATTCATTTTTATCACCAAAATAGGTGAGTAAACGGTACTGGCTGCACCCACCCTTTACTGTTTATCTCTGTTTAAAAAATTTTTTTAACATTTATTTATCTCTGAGAGAGTGAGAGAGACAGAGCACAAGTGGGTGAGGGGAAGAGAGAGAGGGAGACACAGAATCCAAAGCAGCTCCAGGCTCTGATCTGTCAGCACAGAGCCTGATGCGAGGCTCGAACTCACAGCAGTGAGATCATGACTTGAGCTGAAGTCGGACACTCAACCAACTGAGCCACCCAGGCGCCACTGTTTATCTCTGTTTTATAGAAGAACATTGAGGCCATCATCATGAATGTAGATTTCTCTTCCTAACCTTTTCTCTCAGTGACTTAACACTTCTGCCACTCTAATATAGCACCCTGCATCATTCATCTGCCTTGTGATCCATGTACTACACCCAGTACTGAAAACTGCATGCTCACCTATTATTGCGTGAGTGCGTGTGGGGAAGGGACAGAGTGAGAGGGGGAGAGAGAGAATCCCAAGTAGGCTCCGCATATTAGTGTGGGGCTTGAACTCATAAACCATGAGATGATGACCTGAGCTGAAGTCGGATGCTTAACCAACTGAGCCACCCAGGTGGCCCTGTTTATATTCAACTTATAAAAAGGGGGATGGAATCCTAACTCCCATGCCCCTTATATGTAATCCTCAGTGATCTTCTTAATGACATCTGGGAATTCATTTGCGTCTTGATGGACAGAAGCTGCTGCTTCTGTTATCTTGACATTTTTAAGACCAAAGCTCTTATACATGCATACCAAATGATCCTTTCCTGGAATTAAATTCTTCAACATTAGATCCTTTACCTTCCTTTTGCTTTAAGTTGTCATATGATAATTTTGTTTTTTCATGAATCATATTAGAATCTGTAGCAATCCTGCACCAACATAAAAGCTGCATTTTCAATAGGAGATAAAAAGCTATTTTACAAAAAGTGCAAGGGTTTTGTGCTGTTGGCTTAGCTGCAGTGATGGCTTCATGAAGTTTCTTTTCCTTTTTTAGAATGGTCCTTAATGCTGGATTCATTTTTCTTAAAATGTTGGGCAACCAACCACAGCTGCATACATCAGTCTGGGTGGTACATATTAAGCAATTCAACTTTTTCTTTTAATGTTATGACTTTTCTCTGCTTCATGGGAGCATTTCCAGCATTACTAGTGGCACTCTGTATGGGTCCCATGGTGTTATTATTCAGGGTTTAGAGTACCTTACTTAGTGGAGAGGCAATTCAGGGCTTTGGTATTTTCTAATCCAAAGTTAGTAATTAAATGAACATTAGATAGTGCATGATTTCTATGGGGCATCCCAATTGGGTGGGGGCCTGTGGTGTGGGCAATGAAAGAATTCACCCAAGGCAGAACAAAGGAAATAAAAGTTGATTGAATACACTGCAAGGGAGCAGCAGGTAGGACAGCAAAGGTGATGAGGCTGCGGTGAGGGGCCATGGTTATAGGATGGAGTGAGGAAGTATAGGGACTGATGGAGTTTCCCCTATTTTGGTTACTGTGCCTGGTTGTAAGTAGTCCATTGGTTAGTTCAGACCTATGGCTATTTCAAGATGGGTCATGTAATGAGCATGTTTGCCTTTAGCTCGGTGGTCCCTGTGGGTTCTTTTGCCTTGCTCAAGTTTCCATTGCTCAGGCCTGTTGCCTAAAAGCAGTCTCTACAATTTTCAAGAACCTATTTACCAAACTTATCTAAAGAAGTGGAATAGCAGAGATCTTATATATTGAAACACAATTTTCATACGATGTATTGTTTTTATATATTTCACTTATTTATTTTTTATTTTTTGAGAGAGAGCATGTTTGGGGGAGGGGCAGAGAGAGAGGGAGAGAATCTTAAGCAGGCTCCACACCCAGTGTGGTGGTGGTAGGTAACGAGGGGCCTGACTTGGGACTAGATCTCACCACTGTGAGATCATGACCCCAGCAGAAATCAAAAGCTGGACACTTAACTGACTGAGACACCCAGGAATCATGAATTTTTATACACTTTAAGCTGTGTAATTTTAATTTCTTTGTCTTTAAAAATTTTAAGTGTATTTATTTACTTAGAGAGGAAGGGAGCGATTCCCAAGTAGGCTCTGCATCGTCAGCATAGAGCCCAATGCTGGGCTCAAACTCAAGAACCATGAGATCATGACCTAAGTGGAAATCAAGAGTTGGAAGCTGGGGGCGCCTGGGTGGCTCAGTCAGTTGAACGTCCGACTTTGGCTCAGGTCATGATCTCATGGTTCATGGGTTCGAGCCCTGCGTCCGGCTCTGTGCTGACAGATAACTCAGAGCCTGGATCCTGTCTTCGGATTCTGTGTCTCCCTCTCTCTCTGACCCCTCCCTTGCTCACGCTGTCTCAAAAATAAATTAAAAAAAAAAAAAAGAGTTGGAGGCTTAACTGACTGAGCCACCCAGGTGCCCCTAAACTGTGTAATTTTAAAAAACATTTTAGGAAAATGATAAATGGGAAAATAGTATCTTTTCTTCCTCCCTCACATATTATGTACATCATTTGTAATAATTTGAAGCTTTTAATATTTAGTATTACTATAAATTAGAATTGATAGTAGTACTTTAATGTTCCAAAGTTGATCTGTTGCTTTTCTTGGAAAGGACAATATAGAACTACTTAAATATTTATAGTTATTCCTATTTTCTAATACCTAAATTAAAAAAAAGTTTTATAGAGATATTTAATTCATATAGTAGATTTTAGATTTTATTCCTGTAATATATTCTTAAATGAAGCAACATTACTATTACTCAGTAACTTGTATTACAAGATTAGAAAATACATTTATCATATAAAGCTTGAAATCAGAGTCAGGTATTGATACATTAACAGAAGATAGGTCTCCTTAAGTATTTTCTCTGCAGTTGATCCCTTATTATCCATCTCTTGCTTATGCTCATCCAAATTTTCTCATTTCTTTGGTTCAGTTTTGGGGTGTATGTTTATCATGTTTATATCATCTTGATGGATTGTCTCTTTTAATACTATAAAATGTCTCTCTTTATATTTAGTAATTGAATATTGATTACTGGTTATGGATTACTGATACTGGCTATTATTGAAATGCATACTTTATTCAGTTTTCTTTAGTTCCTACCTAATAGTTTTAGTCCTAATGTCTATTTAGTCTGATTTTAACATAGCCATTATAGCTTTCTTAGGCGTGCTATGTCTTTATTCATCCTTTTTACTTTCAACCTACTTTATCTTTGAATCTAAAAAGTGTCTCCTATAGACAGCATATAGTTGGATCTTATTTATTTATCTAGTCTGACAGTTTGTACCTTTTGATTGGTTTGTTTAATCCTTTTACATTTAATATTATTGATATGATTGGGTTTCATCTATTTTTCTCTTTTTGTTTCCTATATATTTCATGAATTTTTTGTTTCTCATTTACTTTACTGCTTTCTTATATTAAGGGAATATTTTCTAGGTTAGCATTTTAATTCTTTGGATTTTTTAAAACTATTTCATGAATTAATCTCTTAGTGGTTACTCTAGTGCTTACTGTATACCTAGTTATCAACTTAATTCCAGTGAGGTATAGAACCATTCCTTCTGTGTAGTTCTTTTTTCTCCTCCTCTTGTTGTGTTGTTTTACATATTAGGATTACATGTGGTAAAACCCAACAATATGCTATAATTGTTACTTTATATAATTTTATCTTTTAAGGAAGCTGAGAGACTAAAGGAAAGCAGATGTTTATTTTTTATTTATTAACCTTATTTATAATTTATGGTTCTTCTCATTACTTCCTATGGATTTGAGTTACTATCTTACCCACTTACCGTGTTTATGCTTTTTAAAATTTTAAATATAGATTCACACTGTCCTGTGTCACTTGTTGTCAGCCTGAAAAACTTACTTTAGTATTTCTTATAAGATGTGTCTTCAAGCAGTGAATTCTCCCCTCAGGTTTTATTTATCTGGATATGTCTTCATTTTGCCTTCCTTTTTGAAACCTAGTCTTCCAGGATATGTGATTCTTGGTTGGCAGGGGGTTTTTTTGTTCAGTACTGTGAGTGTGTCATCTTGTTGCCTCTGGCTGCCATTGTTTCTAATCAGAAGTCACCTATTAATCGAATGGAGGATTCCTTGTATATGACAAG
This sequence comes from Suricata suricatta, assembly GCF_006229205.1. Lineage (NCBI taxonomy): Eukaryota > Metazoa > Chordata > Mammalia > Carnivora > Herpestidae > Suricata > Suricata suricatta. The sequence goes on from NC_043717.1 coordinate 13,689,456, forward strand.
TTGTTTTTCTTTTGCAGATATTTTTCAAGATTTTTCTTTTTGTCTTTCAACAGTTTGCCTATAGTGTATCTGGGTGTGGATCTCTTTGAATTCATCTTACTTGGAGTTTGTTGCCCTTTGATCTGTAGATTCATGTTTTTTAATCAAATTTGGTGGAGTTTTCAGACATTATTTCTATAGTTTTTTTTTTCTGTTCCTTTCTTTCTCTCCTACTTTTGGTGCTCCCATTTTATGTATGGTGGTGTGTGTATAATTCTGGGTTCTCCACAGATGGAACCAATATGGGATATATACACATATTATTCAGGGAGAGATACAGAGATATAGAGAGATGCTTATTATAAGGAATTAACTCATGGAGTTATGGAGCCTGAGAGGTTCAAAGATCTACAGTCTGAAGGGCTGAGAACCAGTTGTGTAAGTTCTAGTCCAATTCCAAGGCAGGAAAAGACTGATATCACAGCTTGAAGACCAGAGACCATCAAGCAGAAAGCAAATTCTCTCTTGCTCAGCCTTTTACTCTATTCAGGCTTTCAATGGATTGGATGAGGCTGGGTCACATTTGGGAGGGCATTCTGCTTTACTGAGTCTGCAGATTCAAATGTTAGTCTCCATCCAGAAATACCCTTACAGACATACTGAGAATGTTTAACCTAATACCTAGGCACTTTGTGGCTCAGTCAAGTTAACATACAAAATTAACCCATCACAGTACACTTAATGGTGGTGTCCCACATGTCTGTGAGCCTCTGCTTAGTTTCCTTCATTTTTTCCCCTCTCTTTTATTCAGAATGCATAATGTCTATCAATCTACAAGTTCACTGTTTCTTTTTGCTGCCAGCTTAAATATGTAGAGCCCCTCTAATGAGTTTTTAAAAATAAATTTGGTAATTTAGAATAGTTTTCTGCTTACAGGAGAATTGGTAAGATTATAAAGAAAGTTTCCATACCTCACACCCAATTTCATCTATTGTTAACACCTTATATTAGTATGGTACATTTATTATAATCAGTAAAGCAATATTGAAACTGATTATTGATTACTGATATTAAAGTCCATACTTTATTCAGATTACCATAGTTTTTACCTGATGTCTTTTTTCTGTTCCAGGATCCCATCGTGGATAACACATTATATTTAGTTGTCATGTCTTCTTAGGTCCTCTTGGCTGTTATAGATTCTCAGACTTTGTGTTTTTGATAAATTTAATAGTTTTGAGTAGTACTGATTGTATTTTATAGAGTATCCTTTAGTTAGGATTTGTTTGATGTTTTTCTTGTGATTAGACTGATGTTACGTGTCTTTGGGAGGAAGACTACAGTGGTGAAATGCCATTTTCATCACCCCATATCAAGGGTATATATTATTGATATAGCTTATCACTGTTCATGTTAATCCTCATCACCTGGCTGAGGTAGTGTTTGTCCGTTTTCTCCAATGTAAATTCCCCCTTCTCCCCTTTGGAAGAATGTCACTGTACAGGCCACTCCACATTCACTGAGGGTGGAGTATCTAAATAAATTATTTCGGATTCTTTTGCATGGGAAATTTTGCCACTCTCCTTTGTTTCTTCATTCATTTATTTATATCATCAGAGACTCATGGATATTTATTTTATACTCTCAATTATAATTCCAGTCCAGTACTATTACTACTATATTTTGTTGCTCATGTTCCTTGTGCTTTGGTCATTGGGGTCTCTTTCAGCTGCCTTATGTGCCACTTTGACATACCCATCTTTTTTGTTTGTTTGAATACTTCCTTTCTTGGCATAACATGCTCATCTTGTACATTTTTTGCCCCTTAGAATCAGCCATTTCTGATGTCTTAGAATCAGCCATTTCTCCAAAGAGCCATGGTTCTTTTCTTTCGAGAATGGTATTAGAAACCAGAATATGGGTGCTAGGTGTGTGCCGATGAATTTTTCATTTTGGTTATTGTACTTTTCTACTTCGGAACTTCCATTTGGTTCCCTTCCCAGTATTCTCAGCCTGCCTTGCCTGGAGTAGAGCTTCTACCCTATGAGTGGAGGCTGGGTGGAGGCAGGAAGCCCCTGTCTTCTTAGCCATGGTTGCTGCAATAGAGTTTCTACACCTTGGAGCTGGGGATGGAGCATGAGAAATACTGGTGACTTGCTGCTTCCAAGGACAAACTTTTGCTCTAACCTGGGAGCTAGGGTTGAGAGGATGCCCCCTGTCTTCTTGGTTACACCCACCTAGAGAAGAGCTTGGGGTAGAGTGGAATAAGGAAGTGGGTTGTGGCTCAAATATCACAGATTCACTGTTCTTGTCAAGATCCAGTAGATTTTCTTGAATAAATGTTTCTGCATGTGCCACTAAGGCAAATGCCCTTAAGGCAATTTTGAGAGATTGTAAATGTAGTTTTCATTAATTAAGATTGTTTTGCTGGAGAAAGAAGATCCTTGTGGAGTTCATCACACCAACATTTTCAAAGTGCTTCTCCTATTTGATTTAATTTTGTTGGAATAAAGTGTCATTTGTGGAAAGAGTATAGGAAAAGGTACTTCACCTGTTCTAAATAATAATCTCTATTCCCTTATTCCCTTCACCCTCTTTTTTTAAGTTTTTGATAGCAATTAATTGATAACACATTTCTTTAGAGTTTAGACTTTGTAAGTTACCTCTTCTGTGTTTTATCTTTTGAAAATGAGGGATCATTTTCATAGTTTAAGCAAACTACTGCCATATAGTCTGCTAACTGTGAGAAATAAGCCCGCTGCTCCAATCAAAGAAGGGACGTGGAGACTCGGAGCGCAGTGAAGTGAGGCTTTAATCAACAGTCTTGTAAGAGCAGGTGTCTGATGGACAGGGAGACTTGGGGCAGTTATAGCAGGCAATTTATCTCCTAGCATGAAGTCCCTCCTGTGATTCCTCGTTGGCTGAGTACTACAGAAATTACAACCTTACCCAGAAGTCGCCTATGCCCATGTAAGGCAAAAAGTAGTTTGATTGGAACACATGTACATTCTTTGAGGTGATGCAGAGACTTCAGTTCTTTGGTGCATGCTCATTGCAAAGCGTGTGAAAATCAAGCCCATGAAATGGAGAGGGGAAGAAGGACCAGGACGTGAAGTGTGTAAGGGTTTGGGACTCCATTGTGTGTGGGTGGGGTGGGGGGGTGTTTGTACATATTTCCAATAGGTTTACAACCTATTGGTTGTAACTAGAAAGCATCGTTGTTATTCGGTATTTCAGAAAATGAATCATCTCACATCTCACACTAACTATACCTTTTATGTTTGTCTCATTTCTGTGATTTCTTTCATGAAACCTTTTAGAGCTAAAGGTAATTGAAGTACATTTGCTTTTACTCCAAATCAAATGCTTTACAGATATGCCTTAGCAGTTCTGCTTATTGATGCTCCTCAATCTGTCAGTTCTTGGTTTTTGTCTTGACACAATGAAAGGGGTTTTACTTTCTACAGTTAATGGAAGATACCTTCACTTATAAGACTCTATACATTATCAGTAATGTTGATAGTACAATGCAGTTTCAGAAGTGGTTCTGGATTTAACCTAGTCGTAAATTGTTTAGGCTGAGTGCAAAATTTTCCAGTGATACTATTCAACTTAATAAAGTAACAGTGCTTTGCAAATAATGTAATTGTAATTAGAACTGGCAAGACTAAGATATTGCTTTTCTTAAAAATGCTAATAACATTTCATGAATCTATTATTCTTTCTGGGTCTTGACATAAATTACTTGTCTCATTTGGGAAATTTCTTCAAGTGTAGGCTCTTAATTGAGGTGATAAACCCCACTTTCTAGAGTTATTAGCCTTCTTATTTCCTTTATTATGTTAAATTAGTGTTGTTATTTAATTACTAATAATAGTTATTTTTTATTATGTGCTTAATATACTTCAGAGGCTTTATTTATATAACCTTGAATCCTTGCCATTAGCCTATAAGTAGGTGGTATCCATCCCTCTTACAGCATGAAGAAACAAGCTTAAACAGGTTAAATAACTTGTCCATGGTCACATAATCACTGAGGGCTGACACTCTGATGTGTATTCTGAGAAGAATAGAAAGAGAATAGAAGGAAGGTCCAGGTAGAGGAAGGGTTCATGCCAACAAGCAGTACACTGGGCCTGATTTTTTCATTGTCCTAATTGGTCTTGGATTATTGAAATAATGAATTTTCATCTTCCAAGGAGGACATATAAAAGTGTAGGAACTAAAAACTCACTTTTGATTTTTAAAATTATTTGGATATTTTAGCCTATGTTAATGTAGTCAAACATGTATTTGAATAATTCAAAGTAGATAATAGGCACTATTTAAATTTTGAATATGCAAGGGTTTCTTTAACTTACTGAGTCCTGTGTCTGTGATTAAGTAAACTGGGAGCTACTTCAAGGAAGATGATGATGTCATGCCGAGAAGCAGGCTCTGGGTACACCAGAAAGCTCTCTAGTTTTCCCACTTACTCTGTTGTGAATAGCCCTTCAGGCAAGCTAGAACAGAGCTCCTCCTTAATAAACTGATTAGACCTGGGTATAAGCTTTGTTTCCTCATTCATATAATGAATAGGTGATGTTTATTTTAGTTTTAGATTCTATGATTCCCTGAACAGAAAGATGGTAGATTGTATTTCAAAGAGTATTACCTATTATTTGCATGGAAGTAAAAACACAAGTAATTAAGTTAGTTAGGTGTTGTGGATCTGTAAAGTAAAACTTACTATGGATAATCCACATAGAGATGGTAATTGACTGTAATATTGTTTACAAATTCAGTTTCTGTCAGTTGCTGTTACAAATATGCATAGTCAATTCTTAATTATTTTGGAAATGTGGATCATTAATTAAGTGCTTTCTCTGTTGATAGGCAGAAAAGAGTTGAAATGTGGATTGATTTTTATTTTGATACTTCATAAAATGATTTGATAGGGATGAAAATTAAACTGTCCCCCCTTTCTCCAGCTTTGGAAGTACCTCAGTTTTATTTATCTGTTTTGTTTCAGAAATTTAAAAAAATGTATATTTTAAGAGATTTTATGTATTAAAATTTTTTTAATGTTTATTTTTGAGAGAGAGAAAGAGAGAGAGAGAGGGAGAGAGAGAAAGAGCATGAGCTGGGGAGGGCAGAGAGAGAGGGAGATACAGAATCTGAAGCAGGCTCCAGGGTCTGAGCTGTCTGCACAGAGCCTGGTGCAGGGTTTGAATTCATTCATAAACTGCGAGATCATGACCTGAGCCAAAGTTGAATGCTTAACTGACTGAGCCACCCAGGTGCCCTTAAAGATTTTATTTTTTAAGTAGTCTCTACATCCAACATGGGGCTTGAACTCACAACCCTGAGATGAAGAGTCATATGCTCTACTCACTGAACCAGCTGGGTGCCTCCAAAAAGAATTTTTTTTGAGTACAGTACTTATTTTATGTGCATGGCTTAGACACAGCATTTAGTAGAGGTATGGTGTCTAATTTCTACAAAATTTGATTAACTTAAGGGATATAGATGTGTATGTAAACAATAAATGTTTAAGTATATGATTAAAGTCATATAAATGCTGTAAGAATTTCCAGACTATTCTTTTGAAGTTTTTGAATTTTAATCATGAGACTCTATCAATCTTAACTAAAGGAAAAAACTCTTGAAGTTTATAGATTTTATGAATAACATTTAACTGTGCTATATAGAGAGGAAGTTATAATTTACTCAATTTTCAAAAAATGATGGCTAACATTTCAGTCAGCAAAGACTGGGGCTAGGATTGTGGAAATGATCTGAAAAAGCACAAAAGCACAGAAGTGGAAAGTGAAAGGCATGTTCTAGGTATTGATGAGTAAGTGTAGTTGGTTTGGAGCCAAGGATTCATATAGAGGGGAAAGTGGGTGATTGCCAAAGATTGTGCTAAATGCACAGGAAAGTAATTGCCAAAGGTTATAGTTAATTTTACATTAAGTAACATAATTACCCTGAGCCTAAATTTCCCCCTCTTTGAAGTAAGGTCAGATGAGATGATCTCTAGCCTACTTCATAGGTATTAAGTAGGTATTTATTGGGGCTGGGTGGCTCAGTTGGTTAAGCGTTCGGCTTCGGCTCAGGTCATGATCTCATGGTTCGTGGGTTCAAGCCTCGTGTCAGGCTCTGGGCTGACAGCTAGTTCAGAGCCTGGAGCCTGGTTCAGATTCTGTGTCTCCCTCTCTCTCTGACCCTCCCCTGCTCGTGCTGTCTCTCTCTGTCTCTCAAAAATAAATAAAAAACATTAAAAAATTTTTTAAAAAGTAGGTATTTATTGAATAATGAATAAACGTGTGTGAAAGAGATGTCTTTAACTATTTTTCTTGACATTAGTACCTTACGAATTTAGATGTTTTTGGGTAGGCAGTGGGAAATTAAGTATTTGATAGTAAAATGATGTAACAACCTTAGTCTAAAAAGAGTAAGTCATGGTCTCTTCCTATAAATAATACTTATGTGTTTTTAAATTTGTTTCTTTGTTAGAGTTAGTGGATTCCTTTCTGGATTATGAATTCTCAGGGTTCTTTTAACACTTAAAATATTGAGTGTTAAAAGTATTAAGTATTTCTGTATAAAAGTATTTAAAAAGTGAGAGTAAGGGTTTAGAAACTTACAATAATTTAACATTGCCACACCATTTTTACTGTATTTTACAATACAGTTTACATGGGGTTGAAAAACAAAACAGGTTTAAAACATTTTATAAACATTTATTTAAAAAATTTTTTATAATAGTTTATTGTCAAATTGGTTTCCATATAACACCCAGTGCTTCTCCTCACAAGTGCCCCCCACCCTGTGACCATCTATTTATGAAAAGCCCACAGCTAATGTTATCCTCAATGGGGAAAAACTGAGAGCTTTCCCCCTGAGATCAGGAACACGACAGGGGTGTCCACTCTTACCACTGTTGTTTAACACAGTGCTGGAAGTCCTAGCATTAGCAATCAGACAACAAAAGGAAATAAAAGGCATTAGAATCTGCAAAGAAGAAGTCAAACTTTCGCTTTTTGCAGATAACATGATACTCTACATGGAAAACCTGGCAGATTCCACCAGAAGCCTTCTAGAACTGATCAATGAATTCAGTAATGTTGTGGGGTACAAAATCAATGTACAGAACTTGGTTGCATTCTTATACACCAAAAATGAAGCAACAGAAAGAGAAATCAAAAGACTGATCCCATTCACAATTGCACGAAAAATCACAAAATACATAGGAATAAATCTAACCAAAGATGTAAAAGACCTGTATGCTGAAAACTATAGAAGACTTATGAAGGAAATTGAAGAAGACACAAAGACATGGAAAAACATTCCATGCTCATGGATCGGAAGAATAAACATTGTTAAAATGTCATTATTACCCAAAGCAATTTACACATTCAATGCAATTCCCATCAAAGTTGCACCAGCATTCTTCTCAAAGCTAGAACAAACTATCTTAAAATTTGTGTGGAACCACAAAAAACCCCAAATAGCCAACGTAATATTGAAGAAGAAAACCAAAACAGGAGGCATCACAATCCCAGACTTTAGCCTCTACTACAAAGCTGTCATCATCAAGACAGTATGGTATTGGCACAAAAACAGACACATGGACCAATGGAATAGAATAGAGAACCCAGAACTGGACCCACAAGTATATGGCCAATTAATCTTTGACAAAGCAGGAAAGAGTATCCGATGGAAAAAAGACTGCCTCTTCAACAGGTGTTGTTGGGAGAGCTGGACAGCAACATGTAGAAAAATGAAATTAGACCACTTTCTTACACCATTCACAAAAATAAACTCAAAATGGATAAAGGACCTGAATATGAGACAGGAAACCATAAAAACCCTAGAGGAGGAAGCAGCCTCCTTGACCTCAATCGCAGCAATTTCCTTCCAGACACATCCCCAAAGGCAAGGGAATCAAGAACAAAAATGAACTATTGGGACCTCATCAAGATAAAAAAAATTTTTTTTAACATTTATTTTTGAGAGACAGGCAGAGCACAAGTGGCGGATGGGCAGAGAAGGAGACACAGAATTGGAAGCAGGCTCCAGGCTCTGAGCTGTCAGTGCAGAGCCCAAAGCAGGGCTCAAACTCATGAACCCTGAGATCATGACTTGAGCTGAAGTCAGATGCTTAACCCACTGAGCCACCCAGGCGCCCCAACCAAAGCAGACTTTTAATGCAAATAGTTGAAAAACCTCTGGTCTAAGTGATTCCAAAGTTTCTGGCTTTGTGTTGCTCAAAATGCCATGATTACACGAATCAATCTCTTTCCAAGGAATCTTTTCCAAGGAATCTATAAGGATGTGATTATAATGTATTCATCTGAAAAGGGACTTAATCATGGAGGGTAAGGGAGTGCCTGGGTGACTCATTCGGTTGAATGTCTGACTCTTGATTTCAGCTCAGGTTATGAACCCAGGTATAGGGATCCCTGGAGCCTGCTTAAGATATTCTCTCTCTCTCTCTCTCTCTCTCTCTCTCTCGCTCCCGCTCTTGCTCTCTAAAATTAAAAAAAAAATAATTGAAGCTGAGAATACATGATAGGCAGTTTTACCCTCAGAGCAGGTTATATCCCTTAATAGGTTGCCTGAAGTTGGCAAGTAAGTACATTAAGCTTTGGGTTTGTCATATTTTCAGTTTATGTATATTCCTTACCATTGGCCTAATGTTCAACTTCGTATTCATTCAGCTATCCATGACTTATCTGTATTGTGCAACACAAAACTTCCCATATAAACATGTAAGACCCCATAATTGTCCAGCATGTAATACTATTTTCTTAATGCTCTTGTATATTGCTAGCAGTGACTCCAATCTAGTAGTCAAAGCAGAGGTTTTATAATAATCTAGACTTCTCTGCCCCTCCTCTGCTCACGCTCTCTCTGTCTCTCCAATAAATAAATAAATAAATAAATGGTTAAAATAATAAAAAAAAATAATCTCGACTTCTCTGTGGGGGCCTCACAGGCCATGTGGTGAAAGAATTCACCTGAGGCAGAACAGACGAGATGGGAGTTTACTGAAGACACTACAAGAGAGCAGTGTGCACCACAGGAAAGGAGATACTGTCTGTCACAGGCAGTGGTGGGGGGCTGTAGTTAAGGGGGAAGGTGAGGAGGTATGGGAACATAGGGAATTTTCCTTTTTTGGTACCTGTGTCTGGGTGTAAGTAACCCATTGGTCAGCTAGGACTTATGGGTATTTTGAGGTGGGTCATCTAATGGACTGTTTGCATTCAGCCACGGGTGGGTGATCACTGTGGACCTTTCTACGTTACTCAGGTTTCCGTTGTTCAAGTTGGTAGCCTAAAAGTGGCCTTCACATTCACCATTTCTCTTTCATCAACTACTTTAAAATTGTCACTGTCTTTCTTTTTTTAAATGTTTATTTATTTATTTTGAGAGACAGAGAGCATGTGCAGGGGAGGAGCAGAGAGGGAGACACACACATGCACACTCACCAGGCTCAATCCCACGATTGTGAGATCATGACAGGCTGAAATCAAGAGTCGAACACTTAACTGATTGAGCCATCCAGTGCCCCAAAATTGTAACTGTATGTTTGGAATACATCTTCTAAATATCTTGTTTATCCTCCTTTCTCTGTTCTTACTATTGCTTCAGTTGAGATTTTATCATTTTGTGCTTTGTGTCTATCAGTCAGTAGCTTTCTGATTAGTGTCTCTGCCCTAACCTTCTTCCTGTCTCCATGGTGATTTTTCTAAAACCACACTGATAAATATTCACCTTAAAGTCTTCTCTTGATTTACTGTTGTCTGTGGCAGAGGCCTTCAAACTTCTTAGACTGTAGTTGAGTCCTTTCTTTAAATGTAAGGAAACAAACATACCTGTGCCTTGGCATACAAGGCCTTCGTCCTAGCCTCATTTCTTGCCATTCCTGGACCTGTGCCTTGGATTTCAGAGAAGCAGAATGAAAATGGCCCTTTTTTTTTTTTTTTTTTTTGCCTATATTAGCACAAACTTTGCCTGGAATGCTTTTACCCTTAGTCTATTCTGTATTCTGTTCTTGTCTTAAAAATGCCTTAATCTCCTGAGTGATAATGTCTTTTGTATGCTAATGTAGATAACATCTGGATGGGGCCTGGTCACCGGAGCTTAAGCCATGGGGAGGTTAGAACTTACCTTTTTTTTTTTTTTAATGTAAGTAATCTCTATTCCTAATGTGAGGCTTGAACTCATTACCCCAAGATCAAGAGATGTATGTTCTACGAACTGAGCCAGCCAGGAGCTCCTAGAAAGTTAGAACTTGCAGCCCCCTTCTCTCACCTCTATCGCTGGGGAAGGGGAGAGAGGCTGGAGACTCAGTTCCATTATCCATGGTCAGTGATTTAATCAGCAATGCCTACATGATGAAACCCTCATAAGAAACAACTGGGATTGGGGAACTTCTGGGTTGGTGAACACACTGAGGTGCTTGGAGCGTGCTGCACCCTAGAGGGCATGCAAGCTCTTTGTGTACCCCACACATTGTTCTAGTCTTCTATTTGGCTGTTCCTGAGTTATATCCTTTATAATAAACTAGCAATGGTAAGTAAAGCATTTTCCTGAGTTCTGTGAGTCATTCTAGGAATGATCAAACCTGAGGAGAAGTTGGTGGGAATCCCCACAGTTTTAGCCAAGTTGGACAGAAGAGCAGGTGGTCTGGGGACCTGGGACTTGTGACTGGTGTCTATAGTATAGTCTGTGGGACCAAGCCTTTAAACCTGTGGAGACTGATGTTAACTCTCGGTAGTTAGAGTCAGAATAGATTGTAGGGACACCCAGCTGGTATCAGAGAATTGGTGTTGGAAAAGATGCCATATACTTGGTGTCAGGGTCACTTGCTCCCAGTTTATAAATGGAAACAAACCAAAGCTTCAGCTCAACATTAAGTTACTATGTGGGAGAGTTATAACTCAAAAGCCCTGGTCCATATATTTTTTATTTTTATTTTATTTTATTTTTTTTTGCTTTTTTTCCCCATAATATTTTATTGTCAAATTGTTTTCCATACAACACCCAGTGCTCTTCCCCTTAAGTGCCCTCCACCATCACCACCACCTCTTTTCCCCCCTCCCCCTTCCCCCTCAACCCTCAGTTCATTTTCAGCATT
>NC_043717.1:13700662-13745262 GCF_006229205.1 Suricata suricatta
GAGGTCTAGGAGGTTTTTCCCTACTTTCTCCTTGAGGGTTTTGATGGTTTCCTGTCTCACATTCAGGTCCTTCAGCCATTTTGATCTTATTTTTGTGTATGGTGTAAGAGACTGGTCTAGTTTCATTCTTCTACATGTTGCTGTCCTTAAAGGAAAGAACCTATGTATCTTTCCTTTTAAAATATTAAATTTTTATTACTAGTTCTGTGTTAGATCTCTTGAACTTAATTGAATACTTTCATCAGTTAATGTTTACCTTGATGAAATGCTTGTAATTTTGACTGTTACCGCTTTGGTCAAAGTATTGTTACTCTTCTAAAATTAGCAGAACAGACAGCTGACTGAGGAAGTGTAAGGTCTTTAGCTTGATTTTCTTCACTTTCTTCTATATTTTAAATAGGACACAAATCTCTCTAAATGAAAATAACTTTCTCCCAACTCATTTGGAAAAAATCCCAGATTTCTTCATGCCTTGTGAAGTTGTTGCTGTTTAGTTATTATTACTATTGGTTTTCTCCCTTTAACAAAAGCGGCCCTCCCAGGAATAGTTTAATCACAAGATGTTTGGGTAGCAGCATTCCATTTACTCTGGTTTTGCAGTTTTCCTGAAATAGGCTGAAAGGTAATCATGCCATTCCTTCCCTTGTTTGGTTCTACGCTGATTTTACTCAATTGCTCTTGAAACTTCCTTTGGTAAGTGATTTAGAACCATAATGAAAAGAGAGAAGGTGGGGTATATGTATTTTATACTAGTATACTATACTAGTGTAAAAGTATGAAAGCTAGAAGGACGTCAGAGAACATCCAACAGAGGAACCTTATTATTATTATTTTTTAATCAGGAAAATGAAAGTTGTCAAAGTCAACTATAAATCTCATACCTTGCCTTGGTAAGAGAAACCTGGGCTTCAGATGTAATCTCCAGTCTATAGTTACAAAGACCAGGAATCTGGATTCATGATAGGAAAGTCAATTTGTGACAGCATTAACACTGTTTAGCCTGGAAACAGGCTTTTGTGAATTTTCCAAATTATTGATAGTGTTTGAAATTGATTGATGTCTTCGGGTCCAATAAATTCAACCATGTGCTTTTATACTTTTCAATTAGTAGATTTTTCAAACTTCTGAAAAATTGCAATAAATATCCTTTTTCTTTTTTAAAAAAACAATATTTTTAAATATTTTTGAGAGAGAGACATGGAGCACGAACAGGGGAGGGTCAGTGAGAGAGGGAGACACAGAATCCGAAGCAGGCTCCAGGCTCTGAGCTAGTTGTCAGCACAGAGCCCGGCACGGGACTGGAACCCACGAACTGTGAGGTCATGACCTGTGCCTAAGATGGCTGCTTAACCTACTGAGCCACCCAGGTACCACTAAATACCCTTTTTCAAAATAAATTTATATAGAAACAGTGTATAAAACAGATATAAGTGGTATTTAACTAGAATACAACTTGAAGTGTAATTTTTGATTTATTGGGAAATTAGTCAAAACTCAAATTTGTGAAATATACATATTTCACTTCTGTCTCTAGCTTAAAAAAATTGAATGGCTGTACCACAGTTCATTTAGCCAGGACCCTATTGATATGTACTTAAAGGTTATTTCCATTCTTTTGCTTTTACAAGCAATACTGCTATGAATCATGGATGTTTATCTCTCTGTGAGTGTATTTCCGATGATCAATTCCTAGAAATTTAATTGTTGTTTCATTAGGATATGTTTGCTTTTAGTTTTGAAAGATATTATCAAATTAGCCTTCAAAAATTCTATTAATATACATTCCCACCAGCAGTATGAATAAGCATAATTTCCTCATGCTCTTAGCAACATGGCATGTTATTTTTGGTCTTTACTCATTAGTAAAAATTTGAAAAATTGAATCTCATTAGTAAAAATTTGAAAAATTGAATCTCAGGGTAGTTTTAAAATTTTATTTATTGGGGCATCTGGGTGGCTCAGTTGGTTAAGCGTCCAACTTCAACTCAAGTCATGATTTTGTGTTTTCTGTGTTGGAGCCCTGCATCGGGCTCTGTGCTGACAGCTCAGAGCATGGATCCTGCTTCGTATGCTGTGTTTCTCTCTCTCTGTGCTTCCCGATATGCTCTCTGTGTCTTTCTCTCTCTGAAAAATAAATAAACTCAAAACAATTATTAATTAATTAAGGTAATCACTGCACACATCATGGGGCCCAAACTCACAACCCCAGATCAAGAGTCCCAGGTTCTAACAACTGAGCCAGGCAGGCACCCAAAATCTCAAGTGTAGTTTTTTTAATTAAAAAAATTTTTTTTAAATGTTTTATTTATTTTTGAGAAAGAGAGAGAGACAGTGCCAGCAGGGGAGCGTCAGAGAGAGAGGGAGACACAGAATCCGAAGACAGGTTCCAGGGTCTGAGCTAGCTGTCAACACAGAGCCCGATGTGGGGCTTGAACCCACAAACCATGAGATTGTGATCTGGGCCGAAGTCAGACGCTTAACTGACTGAGCCACCCAGGCTCCTCTCAAGTGTAGTTTTAATCTTCACTCTTTATTGTATGTAAAGTTGAGTAACTTTTTATATGTTTAAAAGTTGTTTGTATTTCCTTTTCTGTAAACTATTTGTTCATAGTACTTTGCCCATTAAAAAAAATTCGGTTTCTTCCTGTCTTATTGAACAGTAGGAATCTTTTATATGTTAGGATATTAACTCTTTGTGATATAAATTATGAATTCTTTTTCTCAGATTTTTACTTCTCTTTTCCCTTTGGTTTTTGCCTGTTTCATTTTTATGGATGTCTAAATGCAAACTTAATATGGCTAAAGTGGAATCCTGGATTTCCTCTCACCTCCCTTCCTGTAACCTGCTTTTTTTTTTTTTTAGTTTTCCTAAATCAAGAAACAACCTCCATTTACTCAGTTACTCCAAACCCTTAACCAAGAAGTTATCCTTGCCTTCTCTCTCTCTTTTTAAAAGATTTATTTCCTTTTGGGTAATTGCACAGTGAGGTGGTACAGAGTACAGAGATTTGGAATGAGGCTTTGTAATCTTTTCAAAAAGTAAACTCTACCCTCAAAATAAGGCTTGAACTCATGATCCCAAGATCAAGAATCACATGCTCTTCTGACTGGGCCAGCCAGGTGCCCCATCCTTGATTTTTCTATCCTTACTTCCTGTCTCTAATCCATCCTGAATTGTATTGGTTTCCCCTCCAAATATATTCTGAATCAATTCATTTTTTTAAATATCCACCAACTAAGTCCATTCTGCCCTAATCCTTCACCTTGGTGTCTGCAGTGGCTTTGTAATTGTTCTGCGCCCAAACTGGCATCTCCTCTTCCATGTACTGAGCCATTTGCTTCTCTGTAGCTTACATGATTTTTTTCAAACACAGAACATCGGATTATCATACCACTCCCTGAACCCACCTCTCCCATTGTTCAAAACCCTTTTGTGGCTCCTTATGTCTTATGATAAAGGTAAAACTATGTAAAATAACCCAGCCTACTATTTTTCCAGCCTTACCTGGTACTAGGTTATTAACTATCTAACCCCTGCCACCTTTCAGTCTTTTGTGTCATGTTTCCTCATGACTTGGGACTTTATCACATAAATTGTTCTCTCCTGGAGCATTCCTCCTCCTCCATAAGTTGATGTCTAATTGTCCTACAGGTCTTAGCTCACTGGACACTTTCTCTGGAAAAGCCAACCCTCCCTAATTAGGCTGGAACCCTCTGTTAGAAGCCCTTGTAGTGCCTTATATCTCTTTTCCATAGGACTTATATATGCAATTTTTTTCTTATTGTGTGATTCTTTGATAAACTCCGTGAAATAAGGAGTCTTGTCTGTTTTGTTTACTGATATGTTCCCAGTATCTATTCCAATGCCTGGCATATAGTTAGCTCTCAAGACATTTATTGAATGATTGTTTAATTAAAAGTTCTCAGAATGCACCATTTTACCCTTTCTGAAAAATGTGATTACATTTATTCTAGGCCAGTCTTTCTCTTCTTTTTTTTGACTTGCCCAAGACCATTAAAGTTCAGCAATCTGATCTCCAAAGTCTTACAGTATTTCAGGGATGAAGTGTATCTGGGCCAATGGTCTTGAATTCATTTAAATTCTCTGGGTGTTAGCAGTTGTGGACTTTAGTTCTTACTATCTTTTTTTCAGCTGAAGGTTAGTTTTGTTGTTGTTGTTTTTGAGTAAAGGGCGATAATTGGATCCATTTTCTGATCCACATCAACCCAGCAAAGTCTAGGTGGTTCCCAACTTTTGTAAGTTTACTTTAAAATCAATTATTTGGAATTTGGAGACCAGAACAAATTGTCCCATGGAAGCCATGATAAAGTTAATACTTATATTTTCATGCAAATACCTTCAAAACCCTTTTAACCAACAGTGTGTCTTAAATAATTCAACATTGGGGCTCCTCAAAAATAAATTAAATAAATAAACTCATTCCAAGTGGCTCATTCAAAAAAGCATGCAATCTCATGAGTTTGAGCCCCATGTGGGGTGTAGAGATTACTTAAAAATAAAAACCCAATAGTATGAACCCTGAATTACTCTGAACAGAGTTTAGCTCTTTTTTTCTTTTTATTTATTTATTTTCATATAGTTTATTGTCAAGTTGGTGTCCATGTAACACCCAGTGCTCATCCCAACAAGTGCTCTCCTCCATGTCCATCACCCATTTCCACCTCTCCGCCTCCCCCATCAACCCTCAGTTTGTTCTCAGTATTTAAGAGTCTCTTATGGTTTGCCTCCCTCCTTCTCCTTAACTGTTTTTTTTCCCCTTCCCCGCCCCTATGGTCCTCTGTTAAGTTTCTCTTGTTGCACATATGAGTGAAAACATATGGTATCTGTCGTTCTCTGCCCGACTTATTTCGTTTAGTATAATACTTCGACGTCCATCCATATTACTACAATTAGCTCTTTTTTTCAGTCTGAATCCTGAGGCCCTCAGATTCTCAGAAAACTAGAGTTTTATAGGATAGGCAGTACTTAGATAAAACATCAAGTAGCTAGTTAATGGATTTCCTACCTTGTGGAAGGATTCTAAAGGTAAAGAGTAAGAAGTTTGGAAGTTTAAATTTTTATGCTATTAAACTGTGTATGTTACTTATGATAGTCAAATGTCACTTGGATTTAATAATAGGAACTGGTTTATGGAGAATGATTTATTAATCACTCCACTTTTGGGAGAATAAAGCAAAATTACCAACTATGGGTCATGTGGTCATATCTAGGAGGAAAACTGGTGCATTTTCTTCTCACTTATATGCAACATGGAGAAATTTTCTAACAAGATTGTAATTAGGATTTTTTTTTTCAAGACTGTGCTTTCCATAGACATAGTTTCTTTCTATACACGGATCATGAGTTTTAAGATGCTATCAAACTGTTTAAACTCTCTTAAACATGAAGTTTTTTCATGTACCAAATTAATTAGTTTTCAGTGACAAAGTTGGTTCTCTCATTTGTATGTATAAAAACAATGCTAGAGATGAAAATAAAACTCATGATTCAACTTATTTTGTACTCTCTTTGGGAAAAAGAAAGGACCCGTTTAGATGAAGATTATAATTTCAGCACAAAAGAAACATTTAAGGCCCAGGCACCTCTTAAATTTGGTACTAATAATATATGAAGTAAATGATAAGCCTTCTGTTTATGTCTGTTCTTGTAGATACTTGCTTGCCAATGCAAAGACAACACTGCAAAATTCCAGGTGTATTTCTTAGTGCAGAACACATTCACTTTAGAGTTTATTCTGTTATTTGTTTACAAAGTTAATAGTAATGAAAGACTCCAAAGATTTTTTAGAGACTCTTAAAATTTTCATGTTGGAAGGGACCTTTGAAGACATCTAGTTTAGTACGTGACTTTCTACCATGGCCAGGTCAAACTGCGTCCAGCAGCCTTTTCCTGCCCCCTGCTGGTCCCTTTCTTGTTTGCTATGCTTCATATTACAGGTCTTCTCTTTTCCTCGAATGTATTAAGCTTTGTTGAGTCTTTGTACTTCCTTGAACGCTCTTCATCCATCCCTGTTCCTGTGACTTGTTTCTTTACCTTAAACAGATTTCACTCAAATCTTACCTTCTCAGACAGGTCTTTCCCAGGCTACTCTATCTAAAAGAGGTCCCCCTCCCCGCCCCCATAATAATTCTATTGAAAGATTATTTTCTCTCTCTCATAATATTTGAATGCCTGGAATGATCATATTTGTTTATTGTCTGTCTCCCCTCGTTAGTCTCCATGAGAGCAGGGACTGTGTCTATGGTGTTCTTCACTGTATCCTGAAGCATCTACAGTGGGTTGGGTCACTGTAGGTATATGACAGATATTTATAGAATGCATGAATAACCATTGATGGTTCATCGTTGTTCAGTCACTATTGAGCTGAGATCTGTCCCTTTTCACTTGTATCACTGATCTTAGTTCTTCTCCCTAAAATAACTCAAATCACTTGCTCTACCCTTTTTCAAAGAGCCTTCAGACATTTAGATGTCAGTCTAATCAAAACCAAACTTGCCCAGTTTTCTTGCCAGCTCCTTATCTGGCGTAGTTTTGGAGTGTGGTCATCATCCAGATTATTCATCACTGAGAGGTTTTGGCTTTGTTGATACCCAACACTAGAGACCATATGCTATGTGAAGTTTGAACCTCAGAAAGAGTTCAGTTAAATTTTTTTGGTTAATATAATATTGAAGTGCTTTATCTTTGGTAAAAAGTTATTTTCTACTTCCATATAAATGACCAAGAAATTATTCATATGATGTCATTATCAGAATTAACTCTGAGTTCTTAAAAATCTATTTTATTGAGGAATATAACAACATAGAAATACATAAAACATAAATAAATTACGCTCTAATGGATATGTCTGTTTAATTATCATTCAAGTCAGAAATAGAACATTACTAGTGTCCCAGAAAGCTCTTTCTTGTCAATCTTATTTCTTGTCAATCTCAACTCCCCTCTACAGGTAAGTAATATCCTGATTTTTATAACAAACCCTTCTTTGGTCACTTTCTTTTTTTTTTTTTTTTAATAGATTTACCATTTACATACGCATAGCTAAACCATATCATTTGTAGTTCAGCTTTGCCTGCTTTAAAACTGTGTATAAATGAAACAACGCTATTGTGTTAGTTTTCTCTTGTTTTGTAACCAATTATCACAAGCTTAGCAGCTTGAAACAGCGTCCACATATTAACTCATAGTTCTGTATGTCAAAAGTGGGCATGGTGCAGCTTGGTTCTCTGCTTAGGATATCATAAGTCTGTGATCAGATGTTGGTTGGGCTGAGTTCTCTTTTTCCTTGATTAGTTCCAAAGTTGATTTCTAAGATCCAGTTTTTTTTAAAAATCTCTTTATTGTTTATTTTCTATTTCATGAATTTCTGCTCTTGGTTATTACTTTATATATTTTATTTGGATTTATTTTACTGGTTTTTTAAACCTCTTTATTGATGCTTATTAGTTCATTAATTTTAATTTTTTAATATTTTGTGATATATGCATATATGACTCTCAGCCCCCCCAAGCATTGCTTTAGCTTATTCTCATAAATTTGTATTTTTGTTACTATTATATTTTTTTAAATTAAGTAGCCTCCAAGCCCAACATGGGGCTTGAACACACGACCTTGAGATCAAGAGCTGTATGTTCTACTGACTGAGCCAGTCAGACACAGTATTTTTGTTATTTTTAATTGTCTGTTATGATTTCTTCTTTGACTTATAGAATATTTTAAGACTGTATTAATTTCCAAACATACAGATATTCTCTAGTTCTTTCTTTTTGTGATTGGTTTCTTGCCCATTTGTGTTGTGCAGGGAGAACATCCTCCGGCTTCACTGCTTGTAGTTTGTTTTGAATTTGAATTACAGCCTAGCACATTATCAGTTTTTGTAAATGTTCTGTGTGTAGTCAGGGGAAGAAAGGCTTTCTAAAGTTCTTTGCTACAGTCTGCAATGTTCATTTGGTCAAGTTTAAAAAATATGTCTAAAATCTTCTGTATGCTGATATATTTCTCTTTAAACTATCTATTGAGTTCCTTTGCTATTAGTTAATCGTTCAGTTCTAGAATTCTCATGTATTTTTCAAATTTAGTCTTTTATCATTTAGACCTACCAGTTCTATCAAAGTGTTCAACCTTTGTGTTTTGATTAATTCAACCCTATAGTTTTATAGGCTATTCCTGATGATTCTAATATTACATGTCTTTCTGGGTTATTTTCTGCTTATTTCTATTAGTTCTTGTTCTTGGTATCATATTATGTACTGCTCAGTGTAAATGAGAAATTATCTGTAGCAATTGTGTGAGGCCTAGTTTGATGTTATCTTCCTCAGAGGCTTGGCTTTTTTCACATCCCCCCTTTGTGAACACCAGACAACTGGTGACATTACCAGTCTGAACATGAGACCACCTAGTAACTTTGGTTTATTTTGGTCATTCAGATACCATGAAAGTAAAATTCAAGTTTATCCAAGGATTGATTTATTTTTGGTTTCCTTTATCCTGGGAGTGTAGCTCTGAGGTTTCTACTTTGAGTGGTGTCTTATTAAACTTCTTCCTTTTGGCATATGCTTTCCTTTGATTTTTGCCCCTGGATTTGTAAGGATTTCAAGAGCAAGCCTATTTTTCTCCCATTTTTTTTTTCTGGATCTTCAAGTGCCTGAGAGCTGAAACCATTTTGGGTGGTTTGGATTACCTCTCTGTGTCCTATCCTTTTGCCTTGTTTTTAGCCAGCTAATTCTTTACAATCTTGTCTTTGGGATTTTAGGCCATTTAAAAAAAAGTACTTCTTCCAGTATTTGAATTTGTCCTGAAAAGGACATTTCATCCAAGTTATTTATTTATTTGAAGCTAAGGTGTCTGAGTTTTTAGGTCTTAAAAATTACCCAGGGGTACCTGGGTGGGTTTAGTTGGTTAAGTGTGTGGTTCTTGATTTTGGCTCAGGTCATGATCTCATTGTTCCAGCACGGAGCCTGCTTGGGATTCTCTCTCCCTCCTCTCTCTGCCCCTACTCCCACTTGTGTGCATGTGCTCTCGTTCTCTCTTGTTCTCTCTCTCTCTCTCATTCTCTCAAAAAAATTCAGAAGACCTAGCCCCCCAAAAGTTATGTATATTAGTATATACAAAGAACATTTGGTCATACCTATTCTCTGTAGAAATCAAAATTGAGTAATGCAAATGGGGAATCAGAATTCAAATGTGTGAGTAAATACATAACATAGGTGTTAAGAATAGTCTTTTAACTACCAGTAATTTTCTCTAAATGTCAGTAGTACTTTAAAAATTTTGTTATTCCATTGAACTAAAGTTTTCTAAGACAAGTATAGTATCTGCTTTGTTTTGCTTCTATTTTGCAAAAAGCATTATTTGTAAACATTGAATGAAAAATCAGATAATAAGAATTTGGCCTAAAGTAAACATTAGAGTGACAGAGAAATATTTAGCATTAGGGATAACTGTGACTTTCTTGTTATATATTGAACTGAACGGAGGTCAGTGTTGTTAGAGTGAAGTGAGCCAAGGGAGAGAATAATTGGATATCAGAGGAAGTGAATTTAAGGCCTTCTGACTCATGTGGACTTTGACTTTCACTCATAATATGGGAGGCCATTTGAGGGTTTTGAGCAGAGCAGTGACATGATATGACTTATTCTAAAGATTTTCTGTGGAGACCAAGACTGAAGGGGTAGGTGATGTTGAGCCACAGGGATATTGAAGTATGGTCTACTTGTGGGCTCTGACATTAGTTCAATGGCAGATTTGTCTATCTCTCTGCCAAGACCACCCTGCCTTGATTTCTCTTATATTTTATTTATTTAAGTAATCTCTACACCCAACATGGGGCTTGAACTCACGGCCTTGAGATCAAGAGTTGCATGCTCAACTGACTGAACCAGTCAGGCACCCCATCCTGTCTTAATTTCCATAGCTCAGTTCTAAGCCTGAATATATTTGGTAGTACAACCTCCCAGATCCTACCCTCAAGGTCAGGTCTTCCTATTTTTCATGTTAGGAGGGTGTTGGCAGTATTTGGAACTCTGTTCTTCCATATATATTTTAGAATCAGCTTGTTTTAATTCCTCAAAGGCCTATTGGGTTTTTGAATGGGATTGCATCCGATGGTCTAGATTACTATGGAGAGAATTGACATCTTTTTTGTTTTAATGTCATTGCCATTTATCATTGATTATTATTATTTTTTAATGTTTGTTTATTTTTGAGAATGAGAGAGAGATAGACAGAGACAGAGCACGAGCTGGGCAGGGGCAGAGAGAGAGGGAGACACAGAATCTGAAGTAGGCTCCAGGCTCTGAGCTGTCAGCACAGAGCCTGACACACGACTCACACTCACGAATGGTGAGATCATGACCTGAGCCAAACCGAAGTTTTGGTTAATCAAGTGAGCCATCCAGGTGCCCCGAGAATTAACATCCTCATAGTATTGACTGTTCCAGCCTTAAAATACAGATAACTCTATTTAGTTCTTCTCTGATGCCTTTGAAAAAAGTTACACACACACACACACACACACACACACACATATATGAATTTTGTTATGCTAAATCTTTAATGCCTCTTGTTGTAAATGTGGTTATAAAAAATTACATTTTCTGTTTATTGATGTTTATGAATAGTTGATATTTGTATTAAGCTTATACTCTGCTACCTTGTTAACATTTATCATTCAAATGATTTGTAAATTCTTTTGAATTTTCTATGTAGACAGTAATATCTGTAAATTCTATTTTGCTTCTTTTTCCAATCCAATATGTTCTATTCATCTTTTCTAATTTTATTGAGATGACTATACTTCATCAGGATAATGTTTAATAATAATGTTAATAAGCATTAGTAGGACTTCTTGTATTCCTAATTTTTAAAGGGACTGTGTCTGATATTTTGCCTTTACGAATGATGTTTGTTGTAGGTGTTTGTCAGGTACTTTTATCAAGATCTGAACATTTTAGGGGCCCCTGGATGGTTTAGCCAGTTGAGCATCTGACTTGATTTTTGGCTCAGGTCATGATCCCAGGGTTGTGGGATTGAGTCCCTACATCAGGTTCTGTACTCAGCATGGAACCTGCTTGAGACTGATTCTCTCTCTCTCCCTCTCCTTCCCCTTCCTCTCCCTCTGTTTCCTCCCCACTCACACACTCTCTCTCAAAATAAAAACAAAATAAACATTTAAGAATTATTTAAAAAAAGATATGAACATTTTAGAAGCATTTAGTTATGGGCATTCTGCTGTTTAGAAAGTTTGTACCAGTTTGTATTCCTAACGTCTGCATATGAAAAGCCATACTTCAAGTCAGTACTTTTCCACACCACATGGGTACTGACTTTTTAAAAATTTCATATCTTATAGGCAACAAAGAATTTCTCTTTTGGTTCTGATTTGTTTCTTCATTGTAAACCAATCTTTTGTTCTGGTACAACTGTTATTTTTTAGAAAGATAGTTTTTGAAACAAAATAATTTCAGATTTCGAGAAAAGTTGCAAAGAGTACAAAGAAATTGCTGTTTCATAGACCCTTGACCCAGGTTCCCTAAATGTTGAATCATCCTTTTTTTCTTTCTCCATACACATGTATTATTCTTTGCCCTGAATGGTTTAAGTTGCAAACTTTATCTCTAAAAATGTTGGTGTTCTTTCTTTTTTTGTTTATTAAATTTTTTAATAGACTGTCTTATTCTAGAGATTCTGAGGTGCTTTATTAATTTATTAACTGAACTATTATTGACATACAACCTTATATTAGTTTCAAATGTACAACATAATGATTTGATATTTGTATATATTATGAAATGATCACAGTAAGTCTATTAACATTCATCACTACTCACAGTTATCAATTTTTATTCCTTGTGATGAGAACTTTTCTTAAAAAGTTCATTTATTTTGAGAGAGAGAGAGAAAGAGAGAGAAAGAGAGAGAGCATGAGCGGGGGATGGGGAGAGAGAGAGAGAGAATGAATCCCAAGCAGGCTCTGCACTATCAATGCAGAGCCCAACATGGGCTCAAACTCACAAACTGTGAGATCATGACTGGAGCAAATCAAGAGTCAGACACTTAACCAGGTGCCCCATATTCTTTGTGGTGAGAATTTTAAAGATCTACTCTTTCAGCAACTTTCAACTATACAATAAGGAATTCTTAACTATAGTCACATGTTGTACATCACTCATAATAATTTATAGCAAAAAAATTTTTTTCTTGTCTACGTTTTGGTCCAGTCCAGGATCATACATTATATTTAGTTATCATGTCTCCTAAGCTTCTTTTAAAAGTTACTTGATTTCCTGTCCTTCATAACCTAGACATTATTTCAAAAATATAGTCCAGTTATTTAGTAGAATGTCCCTCAGTTTGGACTTATCTCTTGCTGCCTGTGATTACATTCAGGTTTTACCTTTTTGGAAGGAATGCCACAGAAGTGTTCTGTTGCATCATATCAGGAGGCATATGATGTTGGCTTGTCCTATTATTGATGATGTTAACTTTGATCATTTAATTAAGGTAGTGTCTGACAAGATTCTTCACTATGAAATTACTATTTTTCCCCTTTTAATTAATGGGTATTTTGTAGTGGAGCTACTTTGAGACTAGATAAAGCCTGTTTTCCATCAGACTTTCAACCACTACTTTCAGCATATGTTGATGATACTTGCCTGAAATAATGATTACCAAGGTGGTTGCCAAATGGTGATTTTCTAATTCCATCACTACATTTATTATTTGGAATTACACTCTCAGAGCTTTTCCTTCTCCCTTCATTTATGTATGTACATAAGGACTGGTGTGTTTTTATTTTAGTCTATGGATATAATCTATTATTTTTTATTAATTTTGTTGTTAAGATGTCTCTCATTTGAACAGAAGTGACTCAAGTTAACTCTTGTGTCCTTTAGACATGCCCCCATCATTCTTTGAGCATTATCTTCCTTTTGGGCACCATAAAAATATATCCTGGGCTCATATTTTTCCTGCCTGGGAATCAGTCATTTCTCTGAGGAACCCTGGTTCCTTTCATTGGTACACTGGATGTGCTCATGGATGTTGGAGTGTCATTGCTTCTAGGCTCCCTCAGCAGATAGAGCTAGGGAATATATGTATATGTGTATGTGTATTTACATAAACATATCTATTTCTGCATCTTTATATTAAGAACTGAGCTTATTTGTTTAGCTCTAATTCCAAGCCTTCATCTTTTTTCTATTTGTAACCTTGTTTTATGAGAATAAGAAACCAAACTCTCATCATCCACAATGTATTTATTTACTTATTTGCTCAATCCAACAATACACATAAAGAGTTTTTATATCTCTTTGTAAAAAGAAATACCTAAGTATAGTATTGGTTTAGAAATTTTTGTTTATAGCTTAAAGAGAATATGTAGTTAAAACATTGGCTAAAAATTTTTTTTTATGTTTATTCATTTTTGAGAGAGAGGGAGAAACAGAGGATAAGCTGAGGAGGGGAAGAGAGGGAGGGAGGCACAGAATCCGAAGCAGGCTCCAGGCTCTGAGCTGTCAGCACAGAACCCGACGCACGGCTGGAACTCATGGAACTGTGAGATCAAAGTCAGATGCTTAACCTCCTAAGCCACCCAAGGGCCCCAAAACATTGTTTTCAAAAATTATCTAAGGTTGTTTCTTTTTCTTCTGACCCCCTTGCAGAGTAGTTATATTATTCATCTTAAATACACCTAGGTACATTTGTTTTTGTTCCATTTTGGGTTCTTCTCTCTTATTATTTTTCTTTCTTTCTTTTTAAGTATATGAAACATTAACATGATTTTTTTAAAAAACTGTACACAAAGGATAAATTATTAGAGTGCTGAATATAAAACTTAGGGCTTTTGTGTTTTTTCTTTCAGGGGATCATTTAATACTTTACATTACAACAAAAATGTGACAGTTCCTGCCCACCTGTGAGAATTTCTTCCTTCGACATTTTCTACTTACTGCACAACTTTCTCAGAAGTTCTTTTTTGATGCCATGTTTTGTGGCTTGCATCAAAAGAGGAGTTTGTCTTCATGAAGATTCCTAACATTGGTAATGTGATGAATAAATTTGAGATCCTTGGGGTTGTAGGTGAAGGTAAGTTTAGCATTCCTTAAGTTTCTGAGCAATGTATGTAGTTATACCTGCCACTGAAAATGTTACTAATTCAGATCCTATTAATTTTACCTATATTAATTCAGATATGTGTTTGAGTAAAATATTAAAAATAAAATTGTGCTTAAACGATTTGGATTTTACTCTCCAATTGAAAGTTAATAACATTTTAAAACCCTTTAAAACTTAACGAATCAGGGATTTTTTTTAAGTTTATTTATTTTGAGAGAGAAAGAGGGGCAAAGCAAGAGGCAGCGAGAGAATCCCAAGCAGGCTTCCTAATGTCAATGCAGAGCCTGACTTGGAACTCTAACTCACAAACCTTGAGATCATGACCTGAACTGAGATCAAGAGTCTGTTATTTAACCGACTAAGCCACCAGGCAGCCCAAATCATGGATTTCTTAAGGCTGCCTTCATTTTATTGTTTTAATTAGTAGTTATGGTTTCTTTAAGTCTATAGTTTTTTGTTACATTTTATTTTTATATCAGGCTTATTTTGAATAATTTATTTCTATAAGTGAAATTTTACTAAATACATGGTAAATAAATGAATAACTTCTTATTTGTCTTTGAGAATGACAAACCACGTTTTTATAAGTTCTGAGGTACACAACTTGATCAGATTTTAACATCTCTGAAATCAGGATGTGTGTTATAATTTGTAGCATGTCACGGTATAATTGGCAGCACTTCCCCCCCCACTAATACATAAAATGTTTATGATCAGTGACATCATTAATTTGATGAAATATGGTAATTCATTTTTCATAAGTCTTCCTGATTTTTCCTTCTTAGTAATCTTTACTTTTGACTTAAAGATAACTTTATGGGGATTTTGAGAAATGATTCTTTTAACAGGGTATGAGTGATTATAATTATGGTTTCTTAGCATTTATATCTTTAAAGCAAATGTTACAAAAATTTTATTATCTTTTGAATTTTCAAATAAATTGTGAATTTTAAAAGAACAGTAAAGCTGTTTTAGATATTAATATTAAGAAGTTAAATCCTTTTCAAATAAATAGAAACAATTAAAATACAGACTGATCATTGGGTGCTTGCTTTAAGATCTGAAGTTGCTAAGAAATATGTATGTATGTATGCAGTGTATGCATATATATGTAAGAAATATGTATGTATGCATGCATATATATATATATATATATATACACACATACATATAAAGTAAATTAAAAACTGTCTAGTAAACTCTACATTCCTGTAGCCTAGCTAGTGCACTCTGTAGTGAAATGGCATGGGTAGTTAACTCTAGATTAAAAGATTGCCTGGTGATTGTAGAATTAAGTTGAATGGTTATAGTAGCTGACTATGATAATAAGATTCATCCATCTCCACCAATGTGAGGGACACTTGTTCCAGTTCCCTAGATTTTGTTCAAGGCATATTTCCCAATTTCATCTCTTTTAAGTCCCCTTGTCATAGATGTGTACAGGTTTTGCCTGTCTGTTAATGTTTGTGACATTTCTACAAACCTCAAGGTATCATACATTACATGTTGATTTTACTGATTAGATTGTCATAATACAACCTCAGTTTCTTGGGTACCTTGCTGTTGACTCTGTTCTGCCTCTCTTAAGGAAGTAGTTTCTTTGTCTAGAAAAAAGGATGAGTAACCCAAAAGGTAGTGATGAATCTTATCACAGTATATGAAAGAAGCCTGAGTGCGTGGCTGTAAATGGCCAGAAAGCCTTGGGCTGCTTTTGGTCTGTGTCCTTGCACTGAGTCCTCATTTATGACAAAAATGTAGCAATTCCTACTGGTTATTATTTGGAAAGCTTAAGGCCTGTACTATTTTGCCAGTTAGGAAATACATTCCAGTATCCTAGAAGAGGATTTAAATGTCTCCTAGGACTGAGATCATTAGCTTTAAAATTTTAAGTTTTCTAGAATTTTTTGAGTTAATTTTCATTTATTTTTAAAATTCTGTGTCTGGGGCACCTGGATGGCTCAGTCGGTTAAGCCTCCGACTTCAGCTCCAGTCAGATCTCACGTTTGTGGGTTCGAGCCCCGCATCAGGCTCTGTGCTGACAGCTAGCTCAGAGCCTGGAGCCTGCTTCCGGTTCTGTGTCTCCTTCTCTCTCTGTCCCTCCCCCTCTCATGCTCTGTCTTTCTCTGTATCAAAAATAAATAAAAACATTAAAAAAATTAAAAAAAATAAAGTTCTTGTGTCCAAATCTCGTCTCCAGAAATTTTAAGCTTAAATTAAAATGTCTCAAGTGAAATTTTCTTTAAAAAGAGAAACATTTAGGGGCATCTAGATGGCTTAGTCAGTTAAGCATCTGATTTCAGCTCAGGTCATGATCTCATGGTTTGTGAGTTCAAGCCCCGCATCAGGCTTTGCACTGATAGTGTGGAGCCTGCTTGGTATTCGCTCTCTCTACCTCTCTCTCTCTGCCCCTCCTTCACTTACACTCTCTCTCTCAAAATAATAAAAATTAAAAAAAAAAAAGAGAAACATTTAAAGATACTTGTTGTGGAAATGGGTTGCTTATACTCTTGTGTTAAAATATATGTATAGTTTCTATTCTCTGTATGTGGCTCATTGCATTTTTGCTGTAGAGTACTGTTACTTTAGGGTTCATTATTATAACAATCTAGTATATAACATTTTACTGATAATCAATGTAAATATAATAAAACTTTTATTTCTCTAAGAGTTATAGTTTGTATATGTGCCCCCTAATTGTTTATTTCTTTTTATTATAGGAGCCTATGGAGTTGTGCTTAAATGCAGACACAAGGTAAGGCACATGGTTGTTTTTCTTTTTATTATTTTTTTATTTTTAATAGTTTATTGTCAAATTGGTTTCCATATAACACCCAGTGCTTCTCCCCACAAGAAGGCACATGGTTTTTAAACAGAAAATACTGTATATGTTTAACTGTTTAGAAATGAATGTATTATTCTGTGCATGTGGGCATATAATTAAAACTGGCTATGATAATGATGCTTACTAAAGTGAAATGAACATGTGAACCTAGAAAAAGGAGAGTGCTTTTAGACAAGCTTTATCATGATTAGGTAGTCATTAGTTATTTGCAGTCATATGCTCTTTTTTCTCAACTGCCTTATGTGTATAGGTGAAAAGATTCCTCTTGGGAAGGGAGAAAAGGTGACAGAGAAGAAATCAAGGTAGTGACAGATTTATGTTGAAGCCCTGAAGACCAAGAAGGAGCATTCAGTCAGTATTTTTCACATAGAGCCAGTAACTTAGATTGCTTGATGGATCTGAATGCAGATTTTGAAAGGTAGTGGATTGGTGTTTGGTTATGCGATAGGGCTTTGGATAATAGTGCATGATTATCATTACTGGCTTAGTTGATCACCCTTATATTGCCTTCAAATGGGTCTTATGATATAGATTATTTGACTGTTACGCTAATCACCAATTATTCTGTGAAGTTATTTCAAGTTTCCCACAGCTGCTGCTCAGAGGTAAGTGTGTTCTACTCAGAGACTAATTTTAAGATGGCAAGTGTTGATGAAGCTGTAACAATTTTAAATGTTAAGTTAAATATTTTTCTGTTATGATATATCTAGTCTGAGTATTAATATCTGACCTCATGCTATTATGTGTATAATTTTGTTAAGACCAAAGTTCGAAGTGTTTTTGTGGTATTCTCTAATGGTTTAACTTATGTCTGAGATGAGCTTAACAATTTAGCTCAAGTCATTTAGTTAAATTCTCAAATCTATTTTTCGTAATGTGTATATGTAAATATATGCATAAATAAAGAGGGTACCATTTTTATGTTTATTTTTCTTTCCTGTTGTACAAAATAGTATGTTTTGGATTTAAGGCTTCATGGCAGTTGATGTACATTTGGGATTTAGATCACAAATCTTTTAATTTGTTTTGTGTTGCATTTTCTATTCTTGAAGTTGAGTGTTCAAAGTATCTTTTGTTGGTAATAGTTATCTGAAGATCTCTGCCAGTAAATCCTCAAAAAACTGGTTTGAATACCATGATTTTTGATTTAGGATGATTAAGAACGTAAAATAATAAATGTAATCAAAATAAATTTAGCACCTTGAATACCTCATTAAGAAATATTACTGCGGTTGGGAATTAAACAAATGGAAAGCTCTCCAATGAATTGCTATACTGTTAATGAGTTGCCTCAAGTCATAATAAATTTCTGAAGCTTTAAAAAAATAAAATTCCTTGGTGAATACTAGTCAGGGGAAATAGGTTGTTCGTTTCCAAGTTAAATTTGACTCTTTCACGGACACGATACTTCCTCTTATACCATGGCTGTGTTTATACAGCATAGCTAATGGAAACTTCAGTTCTTAATTTTAATCTTTGAGTTATAAAATTGAAAGATTTCTTATACATAATGTAAATCTTCCAACAGTGTTTTTTTCTCAGTCTCAGTCACTTCTTCCTGTGACTGTTTCCTCTATGCCTTTTTTAACCCTATCTAAGCTCTCTTTCTGCCTTTTCTGTAAAAAGAAACTTTATTAATTGAATATATCCAATTAATATATGTTTTTGTCTTGCCATATGTCTGGTTTACTCATTTGTGAAGATACGCTTGTTACCTGTGCCTGGTTCTCATACATTGTTAGTGTCAGCGAGATGGGCCCAGAGTGAAAGTAGATGAGGACAGGACTCTCTGCCCTTGGGAAGCCAACTCTCAATGTGAACTCGGATTCCTAGGGCACTTGGAGTTATAAGGATGAATAAACCATAGTTTTCTTTCTCTTGTATGGCTTATGGTCTGAAGAGGTAGAAGAATAGATACTTAAAACAATAACCCATGAGGTTTCTGCAAATGACATTGCATCTAAAAAGTATCTTTTTACTGTCCTTCACTAAATAAGAGGCTCACAGACTAGCTCTAAGTATTGTTGCTTTTTCCTTTCATGCATCTGAAAAGATATTGCTGGATGGAAAATATAAAGCATGAATTAGTGACTAACTCAGAGTAATATAAAACTCTGTTTAGAATCTGCAGCTGTTTGGTCATTAGACTTGTTATAGATATATCCTTTTTTGGGCTAGAATCAGACCTTCCAATCTTTACCCCATTATCCAAAAATAGGGAATTTGATGCTTCTAAGATTTACCCTTTAGGATCAATCAAATGGATTACTAACATATCTCATTTTATAGTTAAAAATGGATACCATCTTCCCTGTTGTATCCATTATATGTAAAATAATCATGCCTGTATATTTTGCATCACTTTTATAAATTTAGGAAAATGCTTATAAAATATATAAATCAGATGTGTGTGATTATGTTTGTATAGGTATGCATGATCACTTCTGCATAAATTTGATCTCTTTTGGAGAGGGTTGGCTATGGGTGTATATATAATTAAATAATTCACAGCACATTATATATTTGAACAAGTATGAAAGAAAGTTACTCTTTTAATTTGGGCACTATTGCAAGAAATTTAGAAGTCATGTTTATAAACAAATGTATCCTGTCTTTTGTGAACACGATATGATGATTGGCTATTCCAGGCCAAAGATCATACTTCTTAATTTACTGAAATGCTGCCCCCTTAATAAAGAACAATGTAACTGTGCTCTCTTTTCCACAGCTTCTGTTTATTATATATGTACACATTGGCATGTATATGAAAACTGTTAGCAGTAAGTGTTAGGCTACCTACAGCACCACAGGACTACTCAGGTTCTGGTTTGACCTTTGCTCTCCAGATATGCATTGCTGATTTTCTTTTTATTTGCCTGTCTGCTTTGAAGTGCTTATGAGAGGGGAGGCATATTTTACAGCATGCTTTTCTTTGCAGAAGCTCAAAGAGGTCACCCTTAAAGCAAAGTAGGGAAAATGGAATGGAATGACATAGTGAGATGTGATTAGAACTGAAGATGAGAGATTGTGCAGCCTGTTTGAGAGAGGTTGGAGGGCAGTGCTAACTAATCCTAGGACAGGGACATACTGATTCATGTATTTCCTTTTCTGTTGCTGGAGTTGACATAGGAGAAATTTTTGTTTGTTTTGAAATAGTAGGTGACATGCTCTTGGGATAGCTGATTATACAAAGCCATGAAGAATCCAGTGTGGGGTAGAGCCTATAAGTATTTAATAAATAATAAAGTGGACTTAAATTACAGAACCAAAACTGAAGGACACTGTAGAGAGCTGTTACAGAGTACCAGGTTCCTGTGGAAGGATTGGAGCTGATCCCAAGGGTTTGTGGTAAACTGAGAAACCATTGGTATTATTTGTCTGACTGAAAAACTTATAAAGGGTATAATATAAGTTCAGAGGGAGAAATAATGAGTTTGGCTTTCATAAAAAGTAAAATGGCAGCAGAATACCAAACCTGATAATAAGTACCACATACTGAGCATCTAACACATGCTAGCTAACTCTGCTAGTTGTCTTACATTTACTCCCTACAACATGTCTACTCTTATACCCATTTGACAGATAAGAAAGCTGAGGCATTAGAGAGGTTATGTGTTAGGGCCAAGATTTTGCAGTCAAGAAGGGGTAGAACCAGGTTTTGGTCTCATGCCAGAAATTGCTAACATGAACAAGAACTAGATGGAATTGTGAAATGTTATGGATCTTCCAAGAGGGAGTGCAGAGCAGATTTGAGGGCATGGTTAAATAGTCCTACTGAAAGAAGAGGAAGGCATACTTCTAGAAAGCAAGGAAGAGAGATTTTGTAAAATGGTATTCACCAACAGTGTAAAAATCCAAAAAAGATTCATGATGATAAGGATTGAGGGGTGAGAAAATGGATTTCATTTAACATTACTGTTTAGTAATGACCTCTTTTAAGTGAAATGGTACATTGAAGCCAGAGGTTAAGGAGAGAGCGGGCAGAGAAAATCTAGATTGTGCCATTTTTCCCTTTTGAGAGTTGAGAAATTGAGATGCAGAGTACTAGGAGGAATAGTTGTGATTAAATAATCACTAGTCAGCAGGGGTGCCTGGATGGCTCAGTCAGTTAAGCGTATGTCAGTGCAGAGCCCACTTTGGATCCTCTCTCCCTCCCCCTCTGTCCCTCACCGTCTCATGCTCTCTTTCTCTCTCTTTCTCAGAAAATAAAAATAAAAAATATATATATATTATTCACTAGTCAGTCATACCCATATTTTCCCCTACGAAAAGGCATGCTTTGATTATTATCATTTACTATGAACAATTTGTCTTTTGCCGTAAGGGTTCATTTTTAGCAACCTTTATATATTTGGAGTTAGTGATTTCTTTTTTTCTTTTCAGATTAATTTTGTTTTCCACCAAAAAGCCGAATATGATTTGGTCACTTTAAAAAATAAAAAGAAATGAACTATTTTAAGAAGATACTTGAGGACAAGTCCATGAACTATCACCAGTTTCACAGATTATTTATAGTGCACCACCTAAAACCACAGTTATTTTCTACTAAAACAACATAAACTTTCAGTTTTTTTCCACATTAAATGAAACAAATCTTCAATTCTTTTTTTAGATTTAAGTTTTACATGTGAATTGAGGTTTTCTTTTTTAATGTTTATTTATTTTGGGAGAGAGAGAGATAGGGGGAGCGATCAGGGGAGGGGCAGAGAGAGAGGGAGAGAGAGCATCCCAAGCAGGCTCCGCACCTGTCAGCATAGAGCCAGATGTGGGACTCAAACCCACAAACCGTGAGATCATGACTAAGAGTCGGACACTTAACTGACTGAGCCACCCAGGCGCCCCTGAATTGAGGTTTTAGAACAAAACTTAGATGAATCAACAATGAGAAACTGAATATATGGGATTAATTATTTTCTTTATCATTACTTTCTTCCTTATTCAAATAAAGTAAGATGTGAGTTCATTCCTGCTTCTTATCTATAAAATTTCTAGCATTTTAAGAAAATTAGGGAGAGGCTTGGGGTTTTAATAAAGATTGTAAGAAGCTGGGAATATTTCACTATTGATTATTTCACCATAATCATTTTTTAAAGTAGTTACACTTCCCTAAATGACTTGAATTTATTGCAAGTTATGAAGATTAACAAGATGCCAATGTTAACATGGACTTTGGGTCAGGAAGAAGGTTATAGGAATCATCAGTGCAGGAAGATCTCTTCTGTCTACTATTAAAGAGCACTTATATAGAACCATTACTTCTGTGTGGTTTCCTCTCATGACCGATTTTTTCTTGCTGATCAATTAATTGTGGAAAAGTTTCAAGAAACTTTCTGAAAAGTTTCTGGAACACTACAAAAGTCTTACCAAAATCATACTGCTGTGTATTATAATATTTTAGATTTCATATTCTGCTAGGATATAGGACAAACTACCTATGTTTTTGTTGCCTTGGTATCAGTAAAAGAAATAATGGCTTTTTCCAGGTGAGTCTGACTTCTCCCAGGAACTAAAAGAAATTTGAGCTTTTACCAGCTTCATGGTTATATTTATCCTCGTCATCCCAGATTTGTTTTGTTTGTATGTTTGTTTTTTAGTAAATGGGATAAAGAAATGGCCATGTTAGAACTGGCCATTACTTACTATGCATACAGTGTCTACCCAGAAGATTTTAGCTCATTCATCTTTCTCACTGTTACTCAACTCCTAAATGATTTGTCTGTATCTCCTGTGCACACTCCTCCACCCCTGAACTAGAGAATGAGTTGGCTGGGGCACTAGATGGACTTCAAAGTCTTTTCTGCTAATTGTAAAAACATAATTAGTTCAAAGAAAAGAACACTCTCTACCTTCTTCAGATGAGTAATTTCATTAGTCTCTGATAAATGTCTGTGCTTAAGGGATTTATATTAGCTCTTTAATGCAACTTTTCAAAACTTCAGGAGCAAAAATGAAAGTGAATAATTTTTTTTACACGGCCTTGAAATATGTATTCACTGATAATACAAGAACAGGAACGGCTCAACAAATGCCCATATGGTGGATATTTTTAAGTAGTTAAGCATAACTATCAATTGTTGGAATCAGTAACTTGAAAGTAGTACACAGTGATCTATTTCTACATAAATAGTAATCCAGCCCTAAAATACTATTAGAAGCTACAGTTTATATTCTCCAATGCTTTTGAGCTTTACTCTTTCCCAATTTAAATGTTTGTTTCATATGTTAAAGCCTTTTAATTTTAAAACATCCAATTAAAAAAATTTCCTTGTACCTCCTGAACTGAAAGCACTGTGATCTAGGCATGGCATTATAAAGTAAAATTCAGTCAAATATTTGTTTAAGAAAAATGTATTGAGTGCCCATAAAATGTCAGGTACTCTACTCGGAACTGGCTCTGTAGAAATCAATAAGGAATTCCTATTTTTGAGGAATTTAGTCTAGTATTTATAAATCAACAAATACAAGATCATATTTTATTCTGCCAGGAAGCTTAACACATAACTTGGGAGAGGATAATTTGAGAGAAGATTATAGTGGAAATGATAACGTGAAATCTTTTTCCCCATTTTTCAATAAGTTCTTCATTAAAGCCTGCTTAGGAAAAAGTCATGTCAATTGTAAAGGAGCAACAAAAAATAAATCAGTATTTCCCAGAACCCCATAAAAGGACTACCATAAAGATGGGAATAAATTAGGAAGTATGCTGTTCATTGAGGGCAGC
Organism: Suricata suricatta; assembly: GCF_006229205.1. Lineage (NCBI taxonomy): Eukaryota > Metazoa > Chordata > Mammalia > Carnivora > Herpestidae > Suricata > Suricata suricatta. Next base: position 13,724,363 of record NC_043717.1, read on the forward strand.
TGAATAAGAATGGTACATGTGGGAAGGCCCAGAATCCTAGGTGGAGTATTGATAGATCGTAGAACATTCCCCAAATGGTACAGCTGAAACTTGATCCATGTGGCCCAGGCAGTTTCCTTTAGGACCACCCTATTAGGATGGGCAGGAGTGCCTACCCTGACAGTGTAGGTCTGGAGTTGGCAAACTTTCGCCCGTGAGCCAGATGTGGCCCACTGCCTATTTTACAAATAAAATTGTGTTGAAACACAGCCACACTCATTTGTTTCTGTGTTCTCTCTGGATGTTTTTGTACTAAAATAATAGTTGAGTAGTTGCAACAGAGACTGTATGACATACACAGCCTAAAATTTTTTTAAATTTTTTTTCATGTTTTATTTATTTTTGATACAGAGAGAGACAGAGCATGAGAGGGGGAGGGGCAGAGAGAGAAGGAGACACAGAACCGGAAGCACACAGCCTAAAATTTTTATTGTGGCCCTTAACAGGAAAACCTAGCTGACTCCTGATAGTGAACAAGCGCTAACTGGGAAAATATGGTGGAGACTGCATAGTGGCCTCAGTGGATCATCCATCTCAATTTCTATTTGTCTCTTTGCCCTTTGTGCTTTTGGAGCCTGAGGAATGGAGTTAATAAAATGTGGGACTTCCACTGAAAATTGCTTTTCCCTTAAGCTGAGCTTGGGTAAATTGTTTGGATGGCTGGGTAGGAAATTTTGTATTGGATACCTCTCAGAGAAGTGAACTTTGCTAGGGACTGGGCATACAGAGACACAGTGTATTTACCCTGACTACGTCTCATCACTGGCCTGAATGACTTTTCATCCAAAGATGAATACGAAGGATAAAAAGTCTTCATTGAGGCTATGAAAGAATATTTGAGTTTAAGAGAAAGAGATTCTCACAAATAGGAATAGTAAAATTCTTTGGAGACTAAAACCATGAGGTATCTCCCTAAAATAATTTAAGTGAAAATAAATGAGAAGTTAAGAAGAAATAGTAGTAATTTCTGTTTCAAGTATCTCTTGACTTCTAGGCATTATGCTAGATGCTTTATTTTCATTATTTTAAATCTTCATAATAACTGTAAATTAATATTACCTTCTTTTTAAATGGGGAAACTGATTCTCAAATATGTTGATTTCCTGAAGGTCATACAAGTTAGGAAGTGGAAGAGCCTGGAATTAAGCCACATTTTAGGTCCATCATTTTTAAAAAATTTGAGGTAAAATTGGCATAACATAAATCAGTCATTTTAAAGTGTACAGCTCAGTGGCATTTAGTACCTTCACAGTGTTGTGTAATCACTGCCTCTGTCAAGTACAAAATTTTTTTTGAGTACAACCTCAAAAAAAAAAAAAACCTCATGGGGCATCTGAGTGACTCAGTCGGTTAAGCTTCAGACTCTTGATACCAGCTCTGGTCATGATCTTAGGGTTTGTGAGATAGGGTGCCACATCGGGCTCCACGCTGACAGCATGGGAGCCTGCTTGGGATTCTCTCTCCCCCTCTCCTTCTGCCCCTCCCCTGCTGGCTCTCTCTCCATCTCAGAATAAATAAATAAACATTAAAAAAATTTTTAAAAAAGAAAAGAAAACCTTGTGCCCAGGAAGTGCCCATTCCTCATGTCTCCTCCTCCCCATCCCTGGCAATCTTCAATCTCCTTTCTGTATCTATGGATTTACCTATTCTGGACATTTTCTATCAAGGGGATCACATACAATATGTGACCTTTGCAGTTTGCCTTCCTTCTCTTAGCATAATGTTATTGAGATTCATCCATATTGTAGCATATATACATACTCCATTCCTTTTTATGACTGAAGAATATTCCATTGTATGAATGTATCACATTTTGTCTATCCATTCATATGTCAGTGGAGATAGTGGGTTGTTTCTACCTTTTGACTATTGTGAACAGTGCTGCTGTGAACTTTCATGTACAAGTTTTGTTTAAAAACCTGTTTTCAGTTCTTTCTGGGTGTATACCTAAGAGTGGAAGTGCTAGGTAATATGGGAGTTCTATGTTCAACTTTGTGAGAGCTGCAAAACTGTTTCCACAATGGCTTCACCAGTTTAAATTTCCATATATATTTTTTTAAACAAAAACATTTCTTTGTTTTTCTTACTTCTGATTTTAATTGACTGTTTTATATGATTCTGTTTTTCTCTCTTGTCTTAGCATGTCCATTATACTTCTTTAAAAAAGGGTTTTAGTCAGGGGTGCCTGGGTGGCTCAGTCAGCTAAGCATCGGACTTGAGCTCAGGTCATGATCTTGTGGTTTGTGAGTTTGAGTCCCACATCGGGCTCTTTGCTGTCAGTGCAGAGCCTCCTTTGGATCCTCTGTCTCCCCCTCTCTCTGCCCCTCCCCCACTCATGCTCTCCTGCTCTCTCTCTTACTCAAAAATAAATAAACATTAAAAAAAAAGATTTTTAGTCATTGCCCTAGAGTTTGCTGCATATATTTACAACTTCTCTAAGTCTACTCTCAGATAACTGTATTCTGCTTCCCAGGTAGTACATGTACCTTAACCTAGAATTTCCTGAATCTCTCCCTCCCATCCCCCTGTAACATTGCTGTCATTCATTCATTTTACTAATATGTATGCTATAATCAGTGAATACACTGTTACTAGTCTTACTTTGAATGCATATCTTTTTTTTAAAAAAATGTTTGTTTATTAATTTATTTTTGAGAGAGACAGAGCACAAGAGGAGGAGGGGCAAAGAGAGAGGGAGACACAGAATCTGAAGCAGGCTCCAGGCTCTGAGCTGTCAGCACAGAATGCAATGTGGGGCTTGAACATATGAACCATCGAGATCATGACCTGAGCCAAAGTCAGACACTCAACTGACTGAGCCACTCAGGTGCACTTGAATGGTTATCTATGAATTATGAATAGGAAAACTACATTTTTTTGCCTTCATTTATTCCTTCTCCAATGCTCTTACTTATTTTGTGTAGATCTGACTTTCTGACCTGTATAATTTTCCTTCTCTAAATAACTTTTTAAAAGTTTTTACTAGGCTGATATACTGTGTTTTTAAAAATTTTTTTAATGTTTATTTTTTAAGAGACAGAGTGTGAGTGGGGGAGGGGCAGAGAGAGATAGAGAGAGGGAGTCACAGATTCCAAAGCAGGCTCCAGGCTCTGAGCTGTCAGCACAGAGCCCAACGTGGGGCTCAAATTCACAAACCATAAGATCATGACCTGAGCCAAAGTTGGACCCTTAACAGACTCAGCCACGCAGGCACCCCAAGGTTGATCCACTGTTAAAAAATTCCCTCAGTTTTGGTTTATCTGAAATAGTATTTCTCCTTCACTTTTGAAAGATAATTTCAATGAATAACTTTTTTATCCCAACACTTTAAATATTTCACTTTATGGTTTCTGAAAAAAGTTGAATGTACTTCTTACCCTTGTTCTCTGTAGGTAATATATTTTTTCCCCTCTGGCTTTTTTCATGATTTTCTCTTTATGTTTGTTTTTCTGTAGTTTGAATATGATGTAGGTTAGGTATGGATTTTTTGGTATTTATCTTGCTAGGTCTGCTCTGATCTTTTTGATGTGTAATAATTTGGTGTCGTTAATTTTGGACGATTTTTGGCCATTATTCTTTCAAACATTTTTTCTCCTTTGTCTCATTCTTTTCCTTACGGTATTCTGGTTATACCTTATAATTGGCCTGTAGTTCTTAGATATTCTGTTTGCTTTTTAAAACTCTTTTTTTCCCTTTGCCTTTGTTTAGGAAGTTTCTATTGAAATATCTTTAAGTTCACTGATTCTTTCCTTGGCCATGTCCAGTCTACTAAGTCCATTAAAAGCATTATTCATTTTTGTTGTAGAGTTATTTGTAGCATTTTCTTTTAATTATTTGAGTATGCATGCTTACATTATCCATCTGTACTTGCGTGTTGTCTAATTTTTCCATTAGAGCTCTTAACATAGTAATCATAGTTATTTTAAATTCCGTATATGAAAGTATTCCTGATAATCCCCGAATCTATGCCATACCTGAGTCTGTTTCTGATGTGTGCTTTGTCTTCTCAGATTGCCTTTTGTCTTGCCATTTAGCCTGCTTTTTAATGTTTTTAAAAAGCCAGATAGGATATGTTGGGTAATAGGAGCTGAGGTAAACAGGCCTTTAGTGTAATGTTTTCTGTTAATTTGGCTAGGGTCTGGGCTGTTAAATAATTATTGTAGGGGTAGGTGCTAGAGGCTTCAGTTTCCTCTAGTGTCTTTATTTTTTGTTATTGTTGTTGATTTTTCTCTCCCATTGTCTTTGCATTTCCTTAAGAATTCCTTTTTAAATAGTCTGTTTCTTGCAACTCTTTCAGTTGAAACCCACTCTTACTGTACCAGAACCCCGGTGACATGATGGTAGAGTATGAGGATGAGGAAGTGTTCTATAGTCTTAGGACCAGATCTTAGTATTTTGGTGGGTCGGAGTCCTGGGCTGCAACTCTCACAAATATTTTTTAGCTTTTTCCTCCTCTACTTTTTAGGTGAAGCAAGAAGGCTAGAGGGGCTATAGCTGGCTAACTTCCCCTCTCCCAGGACAGCATATAGAGGCTATGGTAAATTTTCCCTTGGAATGTTGGCTTTTGTCATGGAGAACATTGTAGCCTTATTTCAAAATTCTTACTTTTCCCCCTGGATGTTTTTCAAAAGGGCTCTGTTCTCCTTCCCCTCCCTCAAAAGGGAGAAGATTTTTATTGGATCTTTACTCTGGGTGTATTTCAAAATTGTTACTTTTCTCCTCCTCTTACCCAAAAGGGGAGGAGGAGATCATTCTTGCATCTTCACGTTCAGAACTTGGTGAAGTCCTGGAGGTGAAGCCAAGCTACTGGACGGAGGGCTCTCCTAAGATTGGGTCTGCAGTTCTTACTTGCAAGCCTTTGTCAAAATTACCATTGTAGTTTTCTCCCTAGTGTATTGCTCTCGCAACTTCTGCTCCAGGTAAGCTGTTCTTAGGTGTGATTCTCTGTATTTGCCTGTCTCTCCAGATTTCAGGAGTTCCATTTGCCTTATGTCCTTAATTCTCTGATAAACCTGAGGAAAGTTGATTTTCAGGGGTTTTTTTTCTTGTTATAAGGATAGGAGTGACAATATTCAAGCACTTTATTTGTTGAAGCTGAAACCTGAAGTCTTACGTTTATGGTTTAAAATGGGAAATACCTTGTCCAGTTTAAAAATAATTGTTCAGCAAGAGGCTTTTAACTTTTCTGTGAACCATTTGCCTAGCTAAGATGACTCATAGTTATTTTCATCCCTTTGAATTTAAGATCTGTATATTTTCAAAGTGCTTATAGCAAGAACATTTTCAGAACAAAATATTTGAAAAACTTAGGATCTTATTGTAGTTCTAGAAAATTGCTAATAACTCTACTCAAAATTAACTGGAATTATTGATTTTTCTCCCTCTACCCCCAGTATTGGTTTTTTGTTTTTTATTTTATTTTTAATTGGATAGCTTTTAGAATCCATGCTAAAGTAGTTTTCATAGATTATTGTTTTTAACCTTCACTCGGTGTTTTTTTACCCCACTTATTTTTGGAAAAGTAACTCAATTTTTTGACGTACTTTGAAATATCTGGAGATGAAGCCAGTGTTTATATTTGAAAAACTAATGACAATAAATGCCTCACTCTTAGGCTGCCAGTGGTTTATTTTCAATTAACCTTGAAGAATGTATTGATCATAAACTGTAGATCTTGGTGACTCTATCTTACTAGAAATCACTTTCAGAATCTGTGTGATAGAGGACAGTTTGGCTAAAATGTGTTATTTAAGCAGCTGAGAAAGTATGGTGTATACTTCAGAGCTGTATAATTTGATTACTTGCTTAAAAAACTGCATTTTGGGAGCCTGCAGTTCTTATCCTTGCAGAACTTTGGGCGATTGAGACATTGTAAATTGCATTAACCTTGCCCTCTTTTTTTAGGTTTCATTTTTCTTTTTTCTTTTTCTCACTGAATCTACTGTGAAGAATAGGTGTTAAACCAAGAAACAAATTACCTGAATGGTATTTAAAATGGCTTATTAGCTGGCAAACCCATATCATATTTAAGAAATATTTTTCTCTCAATTTTCTTAATTGTTGAAAATGAATATGTCTCTTTGGGAATTAAAGTTTTTCAGGAGGGAGAATTAAAATATTCCATATTATGAATTTTATCTTAATATACTAAATAAAATTTGTTTTTAGAAATGATGAGTTCATGCTATATTGAAAATATTTGATTGAAAATAATCTTTTGCCATGTAATCAATTAGCTGTGATTTGTTTTAATATAAGATCCAGGGTTCCTAGCTAGCACAGTTGTGGAAACATATGACTCTTGATCTCAGGGTCATGTGTTCGAGCCCCACATTGGGTGTAGAGATTACTTAAAAATAAAATCTTGAAACAAAGAATAAAGGAAGATCCATTTGTCTAGCATGATTTGAATTAGAGGCAGAAGCCTTTTAGGCTTTTGCTTAGAGACATTTCTTTTTTTCTTTTTTGCACTTAAACTGTTTATTTAATTAAATTAATTAATTTAGTTTTTTAGTATAGTTTATTGTCAAGTTGATTTCCATATAACACCTAGTGAAGAGATATTTCTTATAAGGAAATAGGCTGTCGGGAGGAAACGGAGAGAGAGGAGCAGGTCTTCAGTAGCGGCACACGCATGTGCTGTGCTCCAAGCTGAGTCCCATTCCCCCTCAACAGATTAGTAGTCGGGATCCGTGTTGCTCCTCCTGAAACTTAATAAAACCCCAACCCCCCCACAGCACCCCCCAAACCTGTTAATATAACAATCTCCTAGAAGAAACCCACGTGCATTACATAGTGTGTCAGTATTTTAGTCTTAACAAAAAAGCTTCCATGTGCTAACAGTTCAACTGAGATAATGGTTTATATTCAGTAAATAAGTATTTAAACTGAAGTCTTTGTTGGCAGGGTCCTGACTTCCAATTTCTGGATAAGGAGGGAGCATTCTCTCCTCCCTCCCTCCCTTCCTCCTCCTCCTCCTCCTCTTCCTCCTCCTTCTTTTCCCTCTCTCTCTCTTTCTCTCTCTCTCTCTCTCTCTCAAATAAAATACAATTAAAAATTTTTTAAAAATTCTAGCATCTTTCCATCTGGCCTAAATAATTTAATAGTTCTATATATCCCCAACCTGATGATTTTAGGTAGAAAGGCAGGTTTCCAAACACCCAGTTCTCCTTCCTCCCCAACACAATGCACAATAAATTATGAAAGAGACTTGTCAGAAACACTTATTGCCTCAGATACCTCTTTCTACTGAACATTCATAATTCTATACAACTTTTAATACCAATAAATTATTTTTCTTATGTTAATGTCTTAATCCAGATGAAACCATATTTCCCTAGCTAAACAGCAGTCTGTTCATCTTCCTCTAGAAATAATATTAATCATCATTTCCTGGGTGCTTACTATGTGCCAGGCATTGTGCTGAGCGTTTTACATGGATTATCTCATTTAATCCTCACGATATGCTGGACGCCTGAGTGGCTCAGTCGGTTAAGTTTCCAACTCTTCATATCAGCTCAGGTCATGATTTCACGGTTCTTGAGTTCAAGCCCCATGTCAGGCTCTGCTCTGATAGTGTGGGGTCTGCTTAGGATTCTCTCTCTCTCTGCCTGCCTGCCTCTCTCTCTCTCTCTCTCTCTCTCTCTCTCTCTCTTTCTTTCTTTTTGTCCTAATCTTGCTACTCTATGTAACTGGGATGGCAGCTACCCTTGCAAAAATATCCCTTCATTCACCACAGCAGTGCCAGGATTGGGCATCTGTCCCCTCTCCAGGGTGAGAGACTCTCAGGATCACCTCCATGATTTTGACATCCTCTTCTACTTTTTGTCACCACTAAAGCTCACTGGCTGCCCATTTTAGCACAGAACCCTCATCCCTGTGCTGCTTAATTGTATCCTGTGTCCTCCTCCAATCTTCCCACTGTCCCTTAAAAGTCCTGAGCTGCCATTAGTAATTTCTCCCTCAGCTCAGTCTTGCCCCAGCATCACAGTATAATTGTGCTTTTTGCTTCTGGGTTCCTCTGCCAAGCAGACACCTGAGTAGCCTTCTCCAGCACCAGTCTGAGACTGCGCCACTTCCACTTAATACCTGGTAGATGCAGTCTGCCTACCTTTGAGCTCCTTGACTACAATAAGTTCTTCACCCTCATAGTTTTGCCCATGTTGGTTTGCCTAGCAGACTTTATACAGTTGATCTTGGTTTCCTTGAATATATTTCTGTCAGTGCCTCTTTGTTTACTTCCTAGTACTTATGTAGAATTGCAATTGTCTATTCACTTACTTAACCTTTTTCATCGATTCTAAAATGTACGTTTCCACTCACATTTCTGAAATTGAAGCACATCTTAACACCAGATGCCCTTATTGCTTTCTGAATGATAAGTAACAAAATAGTGTATCTTACAATCAGTTGTGTCTTAGATTTAATAAAATATTGTACTTTTAATGATCTCTTTCCCACAGTTGCACAAGTACAGGAATTCTGTTTTACTCACTCATAGGGACCAATGTCCAGTACTGTACCTGGTACCTAGTAGGCATTGAATAAATAATGCTTAAATGAATAGCATTATCTATTTGGTTGTTCCCTTTTTAAAAGGGATTTTTTTTTTCTAAATAGGCTCCATGCCAACATGGGGCTTGGACTCACAACCCTGAGATCAAGAGCCACATGCTCTACCAACTAAGCCATCCAGGTTCCCCTATCATTATGTATTTAGGAAATGATGGCTATAATATGTTTGAAGATGAAGATGAAGTTTGATGATGATACAATATATGCATGTGAAATTTTTTAATTTTTATTTGTTTTGAGAGAGAGAGAGAGAGAGAGAGAGAGAGAGAGAGCGCACAAATGGTGGCAGGGAGGGAGGGAGAGAGAGAGAGAATGAAAGAATGAATATGAGAGAATCCCAAGGAGGCTCCACACTCTTAGCACAGAGCCCAGTTCAGGGCTCAAAGTCACTATAACCATGAGATTATGCCCTGAGCTGAAAATAAGAGTTGAACACTCAACCAACTGAGCTACCCAGGCACCCCTGCATGTGAAATTTTAATTCATTTTCTGTGTTTCAGTCTTTATCTTTGAAGATTGCTTTACTGTGAAATTGAAGGAAACCTTTCGATGCATTTATTTTGTTCCCTCATTTTTGTGACTCTTCCCATTATTGGTATATGTACATTATTATTTAAGAGTATTTATTCACCATGTATGAAAATGAATCCACGTAAGCTTTTATTGGGTATCAGCAGTTGTCTTTCATTAGGAGGAAAAGTAAGGAAGGTACCAAAGGTTGTAGTAGACTTTTAAACTTTGCAGAGTTTTGAGTGCTTGAACTTAACTTTTTCATTTTACTTCATCCTTTAAGGAGCACAGTCTCTTGGCGTGCCTACTTCACTTCTCTTAAGCGAAAGAACAGCGAACAGGCATCATGAGTGGTTGGGGTGCTTTAGACCAGCTCCTCGACCAGGTTCAAATTTACTCCATCCCTGGAAGGAGAGTATGGTTCCCCATCCTTTTCATTTTCCGAATCCTGCTCCTTGGGACAGCAGTTCAGTCAGCCTGGGATGATGAGCAGTTTGCCTTTCATTGTAATACTCGGCAGCCTGGTTGTGAAAATGTCTGTTATGATAAGTCCTTCCCGATCTCTCATGTGCACTTCTGGATCCTGCAGATCCTATTTGTGTCTTTCCCCTCACTCTTGTACCTAGTGCATGTATTCTACATGCTGCTCAAGGAACACAATTTGAAAAAGGAACAGGAAGAACTCAAAGTTGTTGAAACCAGTGATGTCAGCGTGGAGGAAGTTGGAAACGAAATCAACAAGTTCAAGTTCAGCACTGAAGAACCCTGTAAGGGGAAAATAAGGAGCTTGCTGCGAATCTATATCATCAGCATCCTCTTCAAGTCTCTTTTTGAGGTGGCCTTCCTGCTGATCCAGTGGTACATCTATGGCTTCAGTCTGAATGCGGTTTACACTTGCAAACAAGACCCCTGCCCGCATCAAGTGGACTGCTTCCTTTCTCGTTCCACAGAGAAAACTATCTTCATTCTCTTCATGCTGGTGGTGTCCTTGGTGTCTCTTGCTTTGCATATTTTCGAGCTATTCTGTGTCTTCATCAAGAGCTTCAAGAACTGTGTGAAGGATTCAGAGAGTGAATCTTACCATGATACATCTGGTCTGCCGGGTCCTTCCAATAACTCTTCATCAGTTTTTCCTGTCTCTGCTGTGTCCCCTCCCAGGGACAGGCTGGTTCCTGGAAACAAAGCAGTTCTTTCTGCCACAGTTATAATAAACAAGGAAATAAAAGCATGCTAAATAGAGTGCATAGCAAGGTTTGGGGCAGGCAGGAAGCACCACCTCTAACTCGCACATATAGCCTTTTGATTTCCCAGATGATAAGTAGATTCTGAGGGGAAAAAAAACCCTAGCTACCAAGCAGTAGCCATTGTAGACAGCAGCCATTCTGCAAAGCCAGCAGGCATGCCAGCCGCAGCCTTAATGATCTAGAGATCTAGCCACATGTTTGAAAGCATTATGATTTTGCTCAGTTGTTAAAGGAAGGTACAGTGGAGGGTATACTTTTGTTCCAATGGAAGTAGTACTCAACAATGTCAGTCACAGGCTTAGCAGACATAAAGGGTTCTTTTGAGGTATCTGGGATAGGAGAAGAGAGAGGGGAAGGGATTAATTAGAGGAACATCTTGGTATTTAAAATGGTTGACTCGAAGAATTTACGTTCTAAATAAAGGTTGCATCAGATGGTACATAAATAAGGACTTTTCAGGGTGCCTGGTTGGCTCAGTGGGTAGAGCACACAAATAAGGACTTTTCCTCTCCCATGTTCCCTGAGAATGGTTCAGTGTATATGAAAGAGTGATAGATATTTGTGATGTGTTGATAGAAACAGGCATAGTATAAACTCATGAGCATGGATTTTAAAATAATGCAGTGTTCAAATTTGAACCTTTCTCACAGATTTTCTGGTGTGGGCCATATGATGTTTATATTACATAATTCTTACTGTGAAAGTGAAGCACTCCTCCCTCTCCCACCCAGATGCCCCCCCTTCACCCAGTTTATTCTATTAGGAATACTGGTTCTATTCATTATGATTTTTTTCTTTTGTAGAAAGATGTCAGGAATGATGTCCTTTTTCTGAAATGTAATCATTGACACTTGAATGATACGTTTTTAGTCCTGTGAACACTCATTAATGTGAAAAACTTAAAAGGAACACATAGAACTGGACTGTTTAAATGTTCTTACATGCATTTTGCAGTAACTGATAGTTGTTGACTTTGTTCTACTTAATAAAGCCTACGTAATAAACATTATTTTAGAACTTGTATTCTGTTATGAGTTTGGTGGGCAGTCTTTTGGGGTGGCCAGAGTTTTTGATGTTTGTACTGAGATTTGGAATGCAAGAAAGGTTGAAAGAGGTTTGAGTATTACCCATGTAACTAATGTGTTGGAAATGTACACTAAAGAAATCTGTTTCTTCAAATGCCTTTTCTAAAACTGACAGACGGTTGGTGAAAATGCTGAGCTTCATACTTTGTTCTTGCGTGACAGCTACATCAACAGTTTTGTACACGAAATAGTTTAATATTTCACATTAAACTACTGTCATGTTTGACTTTATTAAGTACAAATGTAGACCTAGTCCATCATATATTCTAGAGAGGATTCTTTATTTAATAAAGTTTTAAGAGCGCCACCTGCATGTCTGCCTCTGAGAGTTTCTGGCTGCATGTATCTTTCCTAGTCTTTTGAACTCTTCATTCAGTATACCTTAATCTAAGCAAAATCTACTACCGAGTATTAGAAATGAAATTGCAGTGATTCTATTACAGAAGGTTTTAGGATCAACATCTTTAATTACATGTAGTACTATCAGAGATACACTCACTACTTTGATGTGCAAAAAAAAAAAGTTGCTTCTTTTTCTTCTTTTAACTGATCTACTCTTTTTTTTTAATGTTTATTTATTTTTGAGAGAGAGGTACAGAGTATGAGTGGGGCAGGGGCACACAGAGAGAGAGGGAGACACAGAATCAGAAGTAGGCTCCAGGCTCTGAGCTAGCTGTCAGTACAGAGCCCCGCGTGGGGCTCAAACTCAGAAACCATGAGATCATGACCTGAGCCGAAGTCGGACACTTAACTGACTGAGCCACCCAGGTGCCCATTAATTGATCTACTCTTTATCAGAAGCTTATTCTCACCTCACAGGGCACTGAAGGAGGAAGAGAGGGACAACTGACATGGTCAATCTGCTGATGAATAGCATCTTGCTCTGACAGTTTAAACAGTCTCATTTGTAAAACCCAGTTTCTTGGTTCATTGAAGAATTGTTCAGATTTCCTTCTCACACACGATTTCGTGAGGAATAAGCACAGTTATTTCCTAATGGGATGTGTGTTTCTGTGGGGCACTGGAAAACCCATGAAACCTTGGATTGGACGTTGCCATGTTCACTTCGATTCACACTGATTTTCACATATTTTTTGCTTGATTTTTTTAAGAAAAAACTTCTTTTCTAATGTTTATTTTTGAGAGAGAGACAGACAGAGCATCAGCAGGGGAGGGGCAGAGAGAGAAGGAGACAGAATTTGAGGCAGGAAGCAGGTTCCAGGCTCCCCGCTCCAAGCTGTCAGCACAGAGCCTGGCGTGGGGCTCCAGTGCATGAACCATGAGATCATGACCTGAGCCGAAGTCAGACACTTAACTGACTGAGCCACCCTGGAACCCCAAGAAAAAAATTTTTTAAGTTTATTTGTTTTGAGAGAGAGAGAGAGAGAGAGAGAGAGAGAGAGAGAGAGAAAGAGAAAGAGAGAAAGAGAGAATCCCAAGCAGGTTCCACCCTGTCAGCACGGAGCCTGGCAAGGGACTCAAATTCATGAACTGCGAGATCATGAACTGAGCTGAAATCAAGAGTCTGACACTTAACTGACTGGGCCACCCAGGTGCCCTGTTTTTGTAAACATTTTTATCTTGAGATAATTACAGATTCACATGCAATGATAAGAAATAATGGATTCCATATATACTTTAATTTCTCCCAGTAGTAACCTCTTGCATAATTTTAGTAAATATCATAACCAGAAAACTGACATTGATATAATCCATTGACCTTATTCAGATTTCACCAGTTTTACGTGCACTCATGATTGTGTGTGTGCGTACACATGCATATGTATAGTTCTTATCACTTGTGTAGATTCATATGACCACCACAGTCAAGATATAGAACAGTTTTATCACAAGGATCCCTTGTGCTGTTTATAGCCACAACTGCACCCCTGCAGTCCCCTCTCCCTAACTCCTCGCAACCACTAGTCTGTTCATCTCTATAATTTTTTTGTTTCAAGAATACTGTTTAAATGGACTGATACAATGTATAACCTTTTGAGATTGGCTTTTTTCACTCAGCATAACTCCCTTGAGACCCATCCAAGTTTTTGTGTGAATCAATAGTTTGTTCTTTTTTATTGCTGAGTAGTAGTCCGTAGAATGGAGGTCCCACTGTTAAAAGGTTGAAGGACCTTTAGGTTGTTTCCAGGTTTTGGCAATTACAAACATAGCTGCATGAACATTTGTGTACAGGGTTTTTTGAACAAGAGTTTTCATTTCCCAAGGATGAACACCCAAGAGTGTAACTGCTGATTTGTAAGTGAATATATAGTTTTGTAAGAAACTGGCATATTCTTTTCCCAGAGTGGTTCACATTCCCATCAACAATGTGTCAGTGATCTCGTTTCTCTACATGCTCACTAGCATTTGGTATTATCACTGTTTTTATTTTAGCCATTCTAATAGGTATGTAGGTGATCTCATTATAGTTTAAATTTACATTTCTCTAGTGGCTAATAATGTTGAGTATCTTTTCATGTGCTTATTTGGGATCTGTGTATCCTCTTCAGTGAGATATTTGTGCCTTCTGTTCATTTTCTAATTGGATTCTTTATTTTATTACTATTGATTTAAGGACTTAAAAAATATATATAAAATGGTTTAAACATCCTTTGTTGGATATTTTTGAAAATATTTTCTCCCTGCTTGTAGCTTGTCTTTTCATCACTTAATAAGATCTTTCACAGAGAAAATTATTTTAATTTTGATAAAGTCATTTGTCAGTTTTTCCTTTTATGGATTGTGTTTTTGGTGGTAAGTCTAAGAACTTTTGGTTTAGCCCTATATTGTAAAGATTTTCTTGTTTCTTTTTTTTAAAATAGTTTATTGTCAAGTTGGTTTCCATACAACACCCCGAGATTTTCTTGTTTCTAAGTTTTATAGATTTACATGTAAGTAAATGTAAGAAGTCCATGAACTTGCATTGAAGTTCATGATGTGTTTTGAGTTCATTTTTGTATAAGTTGTGAGATTTTAGGTTGAGGTATTTTCTGTCTATCTGTCTCTTTCTCTCTTTTTGGGAGGAAGGGATGCTATGGATGTCCAATTGCTATAGCACCATCATTTATGGAAAAGTCTCTTCCTCCACTGAATTACTTTTGTAGACAAAAATCAGTTAGTTGTATATGCGTGGCCCTACTGAGCTGTGTGTTTATCCTTCGACCAGTATCACACTGTGTTGAGTACCATTCTGTAGCTCTGCAGTAACATCAGGTATGGGGATTCCTCTCATTTTGATTCTGCTTTTTCAAGATTTCTTTAGCTATTCCAGGTCAAGTGCCTTTCCATTTTCATTTTAGAATAAATTTGCCTGTATCTACACAAAACTTGCTTGGATTTTTGATAGCAGTTGGATTAAACCTATATTATCAATTTCAGGAAAATTGACATCTTGTTGAGTTTTCTAATACCTGAGTACAGTATGTTTCTAAGTTTATGTAGGGTTTCTTCAGTTTTTTTTTTCACGAACATTTTATAATTTTCAGGATGCAGATCCTACACATATTTCATTAAGTTTATATCTGACTATTTCATTTCCTTGGAATAATTGTAAATGGTATTTTGCTTTTAATTTCTGTCTCCCATTTCTGTCATTTGCATATAGAAATGTGATTGATTTTTGTGTCTACAATCTTCCTAAACTTAGTTCTAGGAGGTTTTGGTGGGTTCTTAGAGTTTTTTAATGTAGGTGGTCGTGTCCTTTGCAGATAATGTCAGTTTATTCCTATTACAATCTCTAGGTTTTTTATTCCTTTTTCTTGGCTTATTACTCTGATTAGAACTTTGAACACTTTTCAGTGGCAGTGATGAGAGCAGACATTCTTTTCATGATTCCAATATTAAGGAAAAAGCATTCAGTCTTTAATCATTAAATATGATGTTAGCTATAGGGTTTTGTAGATGGTATTTATAAAGTTGAGGAACTCACCTTCTATTCCTAGTTTCCCAGAGGTTTTTTTCCTTTTAATCATAAGTGGGTGTTTTATTTTGTCAAGTTCTTATGTCATATGATTTTTCTTCTTTACTCTATTGACATGGTTTTCTTTTAAGTACTGAGGAGATATCTTACATTCCTCTTTTTTTTTTTAGAGAGAGAAAGAGACTGCATGAGTGAAGGAGAAGGGGAGAGAGAGAGAATGAGAGAGAGAATCTTAAGCAGGCACCCCACTCAGCATGGACCCCAACATATAGGGCTCGATCCAGTGACCCTGGGATCATGACTTGACCTGAAATCCAGAGACAGGCGCTTGACTGAGCCACCTGGGTGCCCCTACCCTGTTGACATGGCTTTCAGATGTTGAATCAGCCTTGCATATGTAGAATAAATCCAGCTGGTCACAGTGTACAGTTCTTTCTGTGTATCACTGGATTTGATTTTGCTAATATTTTGTTGAGGATTTTTGTGCACTAAGAGATACTGGTCTATAATTTCTGGATTTTTGTGTGCTGTCTTTGTCAGGTTTTGATATCATTCTATTAGTAGCCTCATAAAATGAGTTGAGAAGTGTTTCTTCCTCCTCTAATTTCTGGAAAAGATTGTGTAAAATTGATGTTAATTTTTTAGACATCTGGTAGAATTCTCTATTGAACCCATCTGAGCCTGAAGATTTCTTTTACTGGAAACTTTAAAATTACAATTTCTTTTTTTTTTTTAATTTTTAACATTTATTTATTATTGAGAAACAGAGAGAGATAGAGCATGAGCATGGGAGGGGCAGAGAGAGGGTGAGACATAGAATCCAAAGCAGGCTCCAGGCCTGAGCTGAGCTGTCAGCACAGAGCCCAACGTGGGGGCTGGAACTCACCAACTGTAAGATAATGATCTGAGCTGAAGTCAGACGCTTAACCAACTCAGGTCATGATTTCATGGTTTGTGAGATAGAGCCCTAAATCAGGCTCTGCGCAAACAGTGGGAAGCCTGCTTGGGATCTCTCTCTCCCGCTCCTCTCTACCCCTTCCCTGCATGCTCATGCTCACTTGCTCTCATGCGCTCGCTCGCTCTCTCTCTCTCTCTCTCTCTCTCTCTGCCCCCCTCTCCCCCTCCAAATAAGCATAAAAAAATAAAATTACAAATTCACTTATTTAATAATTATATAACGATTTGAATTGTTTATTTCATCTTGGTTAAGTTTGATAGTTTGTGGTTTACCAGGAATTGGCCCATTCTTTCTAAGTTGTCAAATTTAGAAGTGTGAAGTTTATGGTAACGGCTGTAGGATTCTAGGGATCTCTCTCCTGTTTTTTTCCTGATGTTGATAATTTTTATCTTCTCTTTATCAGTCTTGCTAGAAGATTATCAATTTTATTAGTCTTTTAGCAGGACCAGTTTTTGCTTCACTGATTCTGCCTTTGAAATTGAAAAAAATTTTTTTTTAATTTTCTTCATTATTTTCCTTTTTGAAATTTCACTGATTTTTGCTTTTACCTTTAATGTTTCCTTCCCTCTTGTTTTGGGTTTATTTCTTTTGCTGGTATTGAGATAAGAATTTAGATTATTGATTTGAGACCTTTCCTCTTTTCTAATGTGTGCATTTAGTGCTATAAATTTCTCTGTTAGTACTACTTTAGCTATACCACATGTTTTGGTTTAATGTTTTTTCATTAAGTTCTTTGAAATGAAAATTTCCTTTGAGAGTTTCTCTTTGTATGATGTCTATTTATTTAAAATTTTTTTTAATGTTTGTTTATTTTTTGAGACAAAGACAGAATATGAGCAGGGGAGGGAGCACAGAAGAGAGGAGACACAGAATCTGAAGCAGGCTCCAGGCTCTGAGCTGTCAGCACAGGGTCTGATGTGGGGCTTGAACTCACAGAGTCTGAGATCAGAACCTGAGCCAAAGTCAGACGCTTAACTAACTGAGCCACCCAGGCACCCCGTATGATATCTATTTTGAAATCCTTGTCAGATAATTCTGCCATCTCTGTGTTAGCATCTCTTGATAGTCTTTTCTCATTCATGTTAAGGCTTTCTTAGTTCTTATTATGATGACAGATTTTCTATAGAAACCTGGACATTTGGGTTATTATGTCATTAGACTCTGTATCTTATTTAATCTTCTATCTGGTCTTTTATGACACAGCTCTGGCAAGGTGATGGGCACAGATGGCGATGGTAGCTTCGTCTGCTCATTCTGCCTCCATTGATACCCACTGGGGAGGGGCTCCTTGTCGCTTGTATGAGTAGGAGTTTGGCTTCTTAAGTGGCCTCCACAGATGATACCCTGGCAGGGGGTTGGACATGCTCCCCATTCCACCTTTACTGGTGTGAATGGAGCCACTTTTTCATTTGGCTGGAGTAGAGTGGATGGTTATTGTCTAAAAGTTTTGTCTTGCCAAGGCTGCTTCTTGCCTGGTCTTTTACCTGGAGAAGCAGGCTTTTGTTGGAGCTATTTTAAAATTTGTGCCCATGGGCTTTTCTGGGTTGCTTGTTGAGTAGTTTTATTAGGGTTGCTTTAAAATCCTCATCAGATAATTCCAGTCTGATTCATTTCTGTGGTGATGTCTCTTTTCTTTTCTCATTCAAGTTGTGACTTTCATGGTCCTTGGTAGGATATGATTTTTTTTTTTTATTATTGTATCCTGGGCAGTTTGGAAATTATAGACTCTGGATTCTTTTTATTTTATTTTATTTTTGTTCAGCAGGCAGCCCCCTTGCTGAGCGGTAGGTAGGATGATGGCTGGCTACGTGCAGCTTCGTGCGTGGCACCCCCCAACCCCCACCATTCCGACCTCTACAGAGGAGGTGTTGCTCTCACTCCCACTGCCTCCCTGTAGAATGGTGTGTGGATGTTTATCTCCTCACTTGTCCCTGCTGATACCTTCCAGAGAGAGTGGACCGTGCTTCGCACTGCCCTTACCGCCTCTGCTCCGTCCTGCAGGCACCACTGTGGCACAGAGGCCAGAGTACTGCTGGCTGCTTCTGCCTGGACGGAGATGGAGGGGCAGCCCCTGACCAGACTTGCCAATAGGACACGATGGGGAACGGGAGCTGTGCCTGCTTCTGCCGGGCAGGGAGTGGGGAGGTTAGCTCCCTGCTCAGGGACAGCACCAAGTGGGGAGTTAGGGAGTTCGAGCCCTGCTGTCTGCTCAGCCCCACTGAAACCTTAGTGGGATGGTAGTGCAGTTTTTCCATTTATGTTTGCCTGGAGTAGAGGGAGTATTGCCCAAAAGAGTTTCTGTTAGCCCATCCTTTTCCTCCTCTTTTGGCTGTAAGATCAGACTTTTCTTGGCATGTTTTTATATTCGCCTCTTGTCGGTTCTAGGTTGAGGCTTCTGTAGGTTGATGATACATAGGAGACAGCGGGGAAACCCAGGGCACTCCTGCTGCACCATTCTTCAAGTCTCAAAGTTCCGAGGCAGTCAGCCTTCTCTTTTCCATCTTGCCTTCCTGTGCTTGACTGTGTGTAATATACAGGGAGTTTTAGATTTAAGAGGAAGGACTTGGAGGGAATGGGGCTACTCCATCATTACCAAAACCAGAAGTGTCCACATGTGTGTGAAAATTCTGCAAACACCCATTTGTATGATTAACATCAGTTTGTTCTTGAAATTTACAACATGTCAGGCACTGTGATTGGCCCTGGGGAATATATAGATGGTACTTACTTTTGGACACCTTGCCATTTTGTAGAGTTCAAAGACCTGTGAAATAGATTTTATTTTGCTTCATGACACTCAGGTAGAAAACACAATCCTTTATTTTAGAGAGGAAAAGAAATCTAGCTCCTCACCATGTTGCCTGTGGTATTATTGAAGCTCCTTCGTTTCCTGTTGGCTGATACAAGCTGCCTTTGGTTTATGAAGTGCCAGGCATATGGGGAAGGGGCCCAACCCTTCAGTGCCTTGTTGTTTTCAGGGTTACCATTGTGTTACTTGGGTTACCATTAAACCTTTTGCCAGGCAGTACCCTCCAGTGGGCATTGTTCCATTGGCCCAGATCTCCAGGCTGTGGTGCTTCATGATCAGATTAGGGAAATCTCTCCAAGTACCACCACTGTCCGAAGTCCTGGACACGCCTCTGCCTCATGCAGAAGTCCCAGCCCTGTGACCCTCTCAGTCCTGGAGGGACATTGGCTCTCTTTGACATTAGCCTATTGGATAGGAAGTTCAACTGCACTGCCTCTGTGAGTCTGGGCTTTATAATAATAAGGACTGTTACTTCTCCCTAGGTACAGGAGAGGGTACCCCCAGGGACAAACCTCATGCTCTCTGAGTTCCTCTGGAAATTTGCTTTGGTGATTTGGGAATGCCTGTAGTAGAGCATTTTGAACTTTCTCCCTGATAATAGCAATAATAATAACATTTAGCTCGTGTTGTGTTCTGAGCATTTTACTTGTATCTTCTTAGTCAATCCTAATAGCAACCTCAGGAATAAGTGACATTATTAGACACAATTTTCAGAAAAGGAAATTGAGGCGCCTAGAAGTTAACTAACTTGCCAAAGGTCACTCACCTAGTGGGTAGTAGAGCCATGATTTAAATCCAGGCAGTTAGGCTGTAGATCTGAAATTCTTTTTTTTTTAGATCTGAAATTCTTAACCTTCTTGTGATGTGTGATCCCCTTTCGGAAGCACATTTTGTTTTCTTTTGAAACCGCAAAGATAGATCTGGCAACGAGAGTATGAAAAGTAACCAGTACATATTTTATATTTTAAACTGTTTGGAGTATAGTCCTTTAATAATCAGATTTTTTTAGTTTGTTTCAGACAGTAGGAAATAATGATTTTGTTAGAAATCTCTGCATTTTTTCCAGGTGTTTAGAGTTTGAGAGAAAATTTAGCCAGGTTATATTTTTTATATATATCTATTATTTGTCACATTTACTTATACGTTTATGATGTTTTCTGTTGCCTTAGGTGCCTTTTTGTTCAAATGCAGTGAGTAGAATAACTAGAAGGATATAATTCACAAGTCATCATATTAATGATATCCATGCCGTTAGATTTAAAGTCTACGTTAGAGGCTTATTGTAAAGTATTTAAAATGTAGTCAGTTAATCACCTAATTTCACAGCTATCTGAAGTGGCAATCGTTATATAGCAGCTTATCTATGATACATTCAAGATAAATGATACAATTTATTACTTGTTCATAGGCTACAACACAGCCTGCTTAATACCTTTCGTTACTTAACCTTCTAATTTCTGTATAAGTCTAATTACATGAAACAGAAGTTGGTGTATTGATTTTTTACTTTGCTTTTCTGTTTTGAGTGTCATTGCAACTACTGTATTGTAAAGGATGGAAAATAATTGCATATGTTAAAAAATATGAAAAAAAATATAATTTATTATGAAAAAAAATAGAGAAAAAGTAAGTGAGGAAATAAATCATCTACGGGCCAAGGAAAAGGAAACTTACTGAAGGAGAAAAATAAGAAGATGAACACAAAACAATTGAGGACTGATTAGCCTCATGGAAAAGGTCCTTGGAAGGAAGTTTCCATGGC
>NC_043717.1:13745362-13868586 GCF_006229205.1 Suricata suricatta
AATGTATAGTAATATTTTTAAATGAAATGGATGTCAAAAGTATCTTAACATGGGCAAGATGTAAATGAAATCAGGAAGGTAAAATTCACAAAATCAAAATAAAGTGTATTCTTGAAGTAGAGAACAGAAATTATAACAGTTTCCCACCAAAACCAAAAATAAAACCCTCTTGGAAAAAAAAAAAAAAGAACTGCTCCATAATTCCTATGTCATAATAAATACAGTTGTAGAAATAAATAAATAAATAAATAAATAAAATGTAGTCAGATTTTCCTGCCTTTTCAGTGAAAATTTAAATTTTCTCATTCGTTTAAATATGGAATCAAGTTTCATTCATATACATATTCTGTGTACCACATAGTATAATCTGACAGCTTATTCTTTTCCTTATAAACACAGTGTTGAATATAAAATTTCTGCCATGTTTTGTTAGAGGATAATGTGTAATTTCTCTTAATTCATTAATTTGCATTTTTCATGTTGTTGGATGGTTAAATTTCCACAGGCACATAACCACTCTGACTTACTTGAATCAAATATCTTTCAAATTCATATTGATTTATCATCAGTGCCATTTAAATATATTCTTAGTTGATATATAAAGGGATCTTTGTTAGTTCTAGCTCAAGAAAAGTCACAGAAAACTTAGAAGTAATTCATTAAGCATACATTTGTTAAAATACCTGCCATGGTGAGTCTTGCTGGATGTTTGGGATAAAGAACAAAAAGGGCATGATGCATGATTGTGGTGAGTCCATAGAGAGAAGGCTTAGGACATGCCTCAGAGACCTCATCTCTGACCACATGACCACGGAGATGTGGTCTCTGCCCTTAAAGAGTTCATAGGCTGTCAGGGACTGAAAATGTCAAGCAACAAATAGGTCATTCATTTCAAAATTCAGGTGGTTGGTCTTTTTAACAAGATAATATTTCAGTCTTTATTTTCTGTGATGTTTTTAGTTAAAATTTACATATTTCTATTCTCTGTGTGTCCATTGCTTCATTTCTTCATCATCCTTGTAAGATCCTTAAGAAGTACTTAGAG
This sequence comes from Suricata suricatta, assembly GCF_006229205.1. Classification (NCBI taxonomy): domain Eukaryota; kingdom Metazoa; phylum Chordata; class Mammalia; order Carnivora; family Herpestidae; genus Suricata; species Suricata suricatta. The sequence continues at coordinate 13,746,408 of NC_043717.1, forward strand.
CAGCTAAAGTGCCTAACTCATTTAGCCTACCCTTCTGGAGTGTCTTTCTGCTAGGTCCTAGGGGCATAGAGTTATGTGAATGCAAAGGCTTGTGGATCTTAATTACAGTCTGAGGTGAGAAGTGAGGTTGAATGGCATATCCCAGATTCCGGTGCAGCTGTGGTTAAGAGCTTTTAGTGCGAGGGACCACAAAACAGGCTGGGGGATCTTGAAGTGCTTCTCAAAGGAGAGTTTTAGAGGAAAAAAAAAGGAATTGACTAGAATTAGCAGGGTTGGCTTCTTGTGATTTAAGTAGCAGCTAAAAAAAAAAAGTTACCTCCACAGGTACTTCCTTACCCAAATAACTATAATATTGAATTGCCCTGTTTTCCTTAGCACAGTACCTATTACCTGGTAGGATCTTGGAAAATATCTCTTGATTGAATAAATGAATCAATGAGAAAAAGGATGAATGCTAGAGGCAGAGTGTAAGCAAGTATTATGAAGGTTCACTTGAGAAATTGCAAATAATTAGCTGTGACAGGAGCCAGGGGCATTTTGTTTGTTTTTGGTTTTGGGGTTTTTTTTGAAGTTAGGAGATGAAGCATGGAATTAAAACTTTATACTGGAAACCTTGGAAAGCTGCCAGACTGCATGGTATGTCATACATCTTTCTTTTCCTCAATCTGGTGATTGACAGAGTATGTTTGAAATATCTATTATGGGGGCACCTGGGTGGCTCGGTCAGTTGAGCGTACAGCTTTGGCTTAGGTCATGATCTCATGGTTTGTGGGTTCAAGCCCCACATTGGGCTCTGTGCTGACAGCTAGCTCAGAGCCTGGAGCTTATCTTTGGATTCTGTGTCTCCCTTTCTCTCTGACTCTCCCCTGCTCATGCTGTGTCTCTCTCTCTCTCTCTCTCTCAAAAATAAATAAAACATTAAAAAAAAAAGAAATATCTATTATGTGCAAACTGATGACCTCACTGAGGTCTTGGAGAATATTACTAGAAGAGGATTTCAGCCAGAATGCTTGAGTGATATTCTTGGCATCAAATAACTAGCCACACAAGAATTTTCTTCAGGTTATATAGTGTGTTTTGGCTAATTCTCTTGAAAAAGTAAACAGCTTGAGACTTCTTTTCCATAGTTCTTTCTTTTTTTTAATAGTTTATTGTCAAATCACCCCCTCTCTCCCTCCCCCTCCCCCTTCAGTCCTTGGTTCGTTTTCAGTATTCAGTAGTCTCCCTTGATCTGTGTCCCTCACTCTCCCCTGCTCTCTTTCCCCCTTCCTCTCCCCATGGTCCCCTGCCAGGTCTCTCCTGTTAGACCTATGAATGCAAACATATGGTATCTATCCTTCTCTGCCTGACTTATTTCGCTTAGCATGAGACCCTCAAGGTCCATCCACTTTGCTACAAATGGCCATATTTCATTCTTCCTCATTGCCATGTAGTACTCCATTGTTTATATATACACCACATCTTCTTGATCCATTCATCAGTTGATGGACATTTAGGCTCTTTCCATGATTTGGCTATTGTAGAAAGTGCCTCTATGAACATTGGGGTACATGTGCTCCTATGCATCAGCACTTCTGTATCCCTTGGGTAAACCCCTAGCAGTGCTATTGCTGGGTCATAGGGGAGTTCTATCAATAGTTTTTTGAGGAACCTCCTCACTGTTTTCCAGAGTGGCTACACCAGTTTGCATTCCCACCAACAGTGTAAGAGGGTGTCTCCACAGTTATTTCAAAGGCATGGTCACTTTTGGGATTTTTGTCCTCTCCTCTTTTGCTTTAGCACTCAAAGTAGCACATCCAGCTTCCTTATGTGATGGTGGTAGAGGGTGCCATGTCTGTACAACAAGGTGGTTCCGTTCACTTCTGCGGACATTTTTGTTACATACCCGTTCTGTGTAAGATAAAGTGCTGAGCACTTGTCTATAAAGGCAAAGCAGATTTAGTTCCTTCAAAAATATTTAGGCTGTTGTTTTATGCTTGATACTCACCTCTTCCCATGGTAAGAGAATGTGAATGTGGTGCTTTCTAGTTTTCTCCACAATGCATAAAAGATAAAACAAGTTTTAACTAACTTAACTAGATACTTGGAAGGTAAGTTTTTAAGAAAAGAAACACTTGCTACTTAAGTTGAATGTAGTTTTCAGTTTTCTACATGTATATGGCTATAGCAAAAAGCGGTGACTTGGAAATTGTTTCAGATTTTAGTTGTACTATCTTTGCGTATGTGTGAGCATATCTATCAGAATGTATGATCACAGGGTCCCTAGAGATAATCCTAGTTATTTGTTTGAATAGAGAAGTTCTAAGTTTCTCTCGCTGTCTCCCTATCAGTCTTTCACATTTTGGCAACATTATAGTAAACTGAAGGACCTTATGCCTTAGGAACCTAAAGATGTTATACAGAACATAATTTTTGTTGCTTTTGAACTTTGGCGTTTCCTTTTTTTTAAGTTTATTTATTTATTTTAAAAGATAAGAAGAACATTAGTGGGGGTGGGGAAGAGAGAGAATCTCAAGCATTCTCCACACCTCCAGCATGGAGCCCAATGCAGGGCTTGAACTCACAAGCCATGAGAGATCATGACCTGAGCTGATGTCAAGAGCCTGATGCTTAACCGACTGAGCCACCTAGGCACCCCAGACTTTGGAGTGTCTTTAAGCATGTTTCTGTCCTAAAACCCAGGCATATTGCTCATGAATTAGAAAAAACATGGTGTTTTGGCTTTCTTTACCAGTTTTCAGTACTCTCATTTTTCTTTATAGGAAAATGTCAAAGTAGGGCCCCAAATCAAGAATTATAGATTTTATGTTTTATATATACATGTATGATTCATCAGCTTATTGATGAATAAAAGCAAAATAGAATGAGGCATTCTTTTTATGATATATATTTTTAATTTTAAGTAGGCTCCACACCCAACGTGGGGCTCAAACTCACAACCTTGAGATCAAGAGTCAGAGGCTCTACTTACTGACTGAGCCAGCCAAAGGCCCCTAGAATCAGACATTCTTTTTTAATTTTATTTTTATGTTGTTTTATGTTTGTTTATTTTTGAGAGAGAGACAGAGACAAAGTGTGAGCAGGGGAGGGGCAGAGTGAGAGAGGGAGACACAGAATCTGAAGCAGGCTTCAGGCTCTGAGCTGTCATAGAGCCCGATGTGGGGCTCAAACCCATGAACTGTGAGATCATGACCCAAGCTGAAGTTGGACGCTTAACCAACTGAGCCACCCAGACGCCTCAAGAATCAGACATTCTTAAGCAGTGGTTTTACAATCATTTTAGCAGTACTGTTTCTAACTTGAGCAGAAGATGTGAGCATATACTCATGGGTCTGATTTTTGTTAACATTTTTAGGAAGCAGTGAGCAAATTGCCTCTATAGTAGTGCTGCTGTTGTTAGCATTCTATACATTGTTTATCCACCAATGTCTGCAAAACTTTAGTCTGCTGATTTCAATAGTATCTACATAATTTCCTGGAAAAAATGGGCCCTGAGAAAGTTAGGCACAGTTATGCCTTCCTTCAATAAAGGAATCTGTAGCAAGCTGTTTGTCTTCATTTTTGTTGTCATTTGGACCATAGTTTTTTATGTTGATCATCAGTCCATTTCATTTTAAATCTTTCTTTTTCTTTCTTTTTTTGGTCCTGTCACTGTATCTAAATATTTATTTATTTAGCAGGGGTAATATTTCTGGAATACCTGGTGATGTATCTTTGGTCAATAACTTGGTTTTTTTCTCCTGACTTTTCCTTCTATCCTGGTTCCAGGTAAGAGAGAAGGGTGAATGCCTCTGTGTAGGGGAAATTACTGTGAGACTTAGAAATGATGGGCAGCCCACTTCCAGGTGCCAAAGGGATGTGAGCAAAACAGGCAGAGTTAGGGCAGTCAAGTCTTGACTTTCTCCCCCTGCCCCCATTACCTCAAGGAACTGAAATTCTGGATTTAGGGAGACAGTAGGTTGAGTTAGGTAAAGCCAAAAGTGAAGTAAGCTTATGCCCCATTCCCCTCTTGGAATTGAGGAACTTGCAGAGTTGCCCCATCACAATGGAAGCAGCAAGAGCAGAGTAAAATATGGCATGTGGTGGTTAGGTGGAGAGAGGATTTCTGGGTCTCCTTCACCTTATGATTGGTTTCTAAGGAATCTCCAAGTTACTACACACTCCAGGGAGCTGGGTGGAAAGCCAGTGAACCTGTCAGTGGGGAGTGCTGTGTTGAGGGGCAAGCCGACCACACTATAGTTGATAGTAGGTTGTGGGTATAAATGAGATTGAGGAGTCTGGATGTCTGTACCACCAATTAAAGCTACCAAGGAGCTCAACAACCAGGCCAGACACCCGGGCTATAAGCCAAGAGCACATACCTGAGCCCACAGTCCTAATGGGGTCCAACAGCAGTATCAGGCCAATGTCTGGGGTCCAGGGCTATAAGGAACCTTGTTCTGGAGACCAGAGTCTCAGGGGACAGTACAAGGGGCTCAGTGTATTTGTCTGAGAACCCTTCCCTTACCACAATGAAATTCTGTAAGCTCACCCACTTCCATACCCATCTGCCATCTTGGTAGAAACAGGGAGAAAATCTGAGGAGGAAACTGAGCATTTACTTGAAAGAGACTATAAACCAGAAAAGACTGAGGTATCATAGAATGCAAATTAAATCAAGGTCAGAGCTAGTAAAGAAAGGTTAAAAGTTACAGAAAATTAGAAAGCTATAATTTCTTGGCACATCTTAGATCTAGTCTTTGAGGATATATTTCCAAAGTTAAATTTAAATTTTGTACTCTTTGTTCACTATTGAGCACAGCTTAAATCAATGATTATCTGATTAAGTCGATGATTATCTGATTGAGGACGTGGATTGCCTGCATTTGGCATGCCTAATTAATACTCTGTCTCGATCACAAAAGTGAGTTTTTCATTTTCTCATTTTATCTACTTATTGTTATAAAATAAGGACAAAATGAAATAAAATTCTAACGCAGTTGCACAACAGTTGTGGTATGGACATGATAGTTAATATTACTAAACTGAAATGCTGTCTACCAGGCATCATTACAATGTACTCTTTAAAATTACCTTTCATTTGCAGACACAACCACAGTCTGAGTGTGGTGTAGACCAAGTGATTTTAGAGCATCTGTATATAATGTCTGAAAGGATTATATGAAAATCAAGTATATCTCAAATTTTCTATGATCTACAAATAGGGAACTAAATTGTTTTGAAAGTCTCTCCCTTTCTATTGAAAAGAGTTGCTATTTGCTCTGCCATACAGGTTAGTGAAAATTGTTCTTTGGATGCCTAATTTTTCAACTTAATAACTGCATTTTATTTTTTGAATTTTTATTATCTAATCTATAATATTAACATAGGGTAGCAAATTCATATTGGTCTATAACTATGAGGTGAATTAGTTTTAAATAATTCGTTTTAAATCAACTTTATTGAGGTATATTTTACATATAAGCATGTACCTTCTTACATACAACAAGATGTACCCATTTTAAGTGTCCAGTTCTATAGAATTAGTTTCCTGTAGTTCATCATGGTTACATCATTTGATATTATCCAATGTCCAGGTTGAGATTGATCCACTAACAGCCATACTGGGTCTTATTAGATGTACTTACAAAGTCTTTCTGGATATGTGGATTTGTTTGTATTTATCACCTAAATGTTTGTAGACTTTTACAGTTCTTATTCTTATATTTATGGCACCCAAAAGTTGGCCATTTAGGTGGCTCCAAGTCTCACACTATTACAGGATATGTTCATTTTTTAATGTTCGAATAAAAATAGTTGAAGACTTTATTGTAGGAATTCCAGTGGCCTCCTTATTAAGAATGTGGCTTACATTTACAGGAGAGCCTCTCTCTGGTTTGCTCCTTCCACAAAGCTCATGGTTTTTTTTAATCTCACCTCTAGAGGCTCTTCCCTTCTTTCTGTTCCACATGGGCCCAGGCTTTACCCCTTTTCTTTGATTTTGCCAAAGCACCACTAATACAAAGTGGCTAGATGTTTGTAGCATGTTTCCACTAAGGATTTGGTGACCACATTTCTAAACAGGGCCATAAGCAACATGTTGGCCATTTCTCAGATCTGTGACTATTTCTGTCATGGGAATGCTTCATATCACACAAATGTTAGATATTAGTAGTTATGTGACATCTCTGTTTTTGTACTATGTTTTTCCAGGCTAGAGGAAATCTCACTAGTTTTATCTTAGAATGGAGGAGAGGTGATGGTGAAAGAAGGATATCAATCTTAATTTTAGGTTTTCAGGTGGAGAAATCAATAAGTACTAATTTTTTAATTTAGTAAGTCTTCTTATATAACTTAATAAATATGGGCAACCTTGTAACTGCAACCATTTTATATAGTAATGCTAAAGAAGAGGTTTTTAACAGAAAGAAAGCAGTATCAGCTCTGCAGCACGTTTTTAGGATTTGTCGGAGACTAGAGTAGCAAATAGCAAAATAGGTTTTTAATCAAGATACAAACTTTAGGAGCTTATTCAGATTCCTGCCTACTAAAAGGCTTCTGGAGAGGGCCACATGAGATCTTAAAGAGTCTTATGTTTCATTATCTTCATTTTTTGAAACTTTTTAAAGAAAGAAACAAACAGTTCTATCTTAATATGTCTCCTAGGGACATACTGTTCTTTAAAAAAACCTAAATGTGTTTCTTTGTATTCTGTGTTCTTGTTTTATTAACTTTGAAAAAAGTCCTTCTATATCAAAGAATATCTTTTTTTAAAAAAATTATGTTAGGAAAAGGTATTTCTCTGTTAGGCTATGGTGGGATTAGTAAATTATGTCCAAAAAGAAGGATGACTTGTTGCTAGCAGGATGTAAATTTTGAGTTGGTGATACTGTATGTACAGTGAGACATTTACACTGAATCTTCCTGTCTTGTTCAGTACACTTTTGGACCAGTCATACATTATTTTTCACCCATATGCTTGCAGTCCAGTGGTAGAGTCAGACTTTTATCCAAGTGGTCATAAGATATGTGAAGGTGTTGTTTTAATAAAAATTATGAAGAGATGTTTGCTAAGAGAACATATGGGGATTTAGACTTAGTCACAAGGCTGTGAGAAGGCTCCCCTGAGGAAGTGAAGAATTGTGCCAAGGTCTGAGAGAGAGGTAATTTAGGGTTGAGTGGGCAGGGGAGGCAAAGCTTTTAGGAACAAAGGGAACTGTAGTAGGGGAGGTCTTGGTGATGACGGCCGTCGCTCACCAAGCAAGGGCGACCTAGGGAGAGGAGGCTGGAGAGCATTCCTGGAATGGTCCTCAGATGGGCCTTGCTGGCTATGTGAAGGGACTTTGACATAGTCTTTAAGGGCAAGGGAGTTTTGCTAGAGTTTTAAGGGGAATGGTAGAGTGTGAAGACAGATTTCCATTTTCAAATAGTCACCTGGCTTTCCCAGTGGCAGACATAATAGAAGGGTTAGAAGGCTGGATAGTACTCCATGTGGGAACGCAAAGGGCTTGGATTGGAATGGGAGTCAGGTAGAGCAGAACTGTGGACTGATTTGAAAATGATTTAGGAGGCAAAATCCATCAGCACTTGGGTGGACTCGGGGTTGTAGACAAGGGAGCTATCAAGAGTGACCCTAAATATCTAGCTAGATATTTATGTGTTCACTGAGCTATGGGGACAGGAGCCAGGACCAGGAAAAGAGGGAGTGGTTAGGCATTCTTTCTCGATATTTTATGCTTCATTTACTGTTCTCTTATATCTCAATAAAGATTTATGAAGGGCATATCCAGCCCAGAGGGGGGTAGAAGGGATTTGATGGAAATAATTTTTTTTATGGAAATAAATGAGAAACTAGATTTTGTTACAGAGGAATTTTATTACTGACTTGGCTTGAAGGCAGTTGTTTTCTATGTGAGTCTTAAGATTCCACTTCCCACATCTTCCTTTTTTGGCTGCTTGCTCTCTTGTGTTCTTGATAATGTATTAATATTTTCATGAGACAGTCTTCTTTTTAGAGGCTAGGCATGAAGTAAATTCATTAAGAGTTTTCCTTGTAATGCTTTATAAAATGTAAACGTTTCTGTGAAGTATTCTTAGCACACAAATCATGGACAGCTTAGAATTTACAGCAGTAAATTTCCTGTCACCGTATCCATAATGTGAACATTTGTAGCAGTTTAGCTAGTTATTGGTGTAGACTCTGTGTGACTGCTAAATTGTTTTTGGCCAATTAAAAAGCATCACTGAATTTTTCACAAAAAAGTAAATAATGTATTTCCATTCATTTTTTAGTATATCTCACTATATAATGTTTAAATGGGGCCATATTAAAAAAGTTATTATAACAGTAAAAGTAATCTCATTACTAGTTTTTGAAGAATTAGTCTTTTAATCATCTTATTTTCACTTAAAATTTTTTTTTCACAGTATATCATTCTTTTTAAAAGCTTTACTTGATCTCCTCTAAAAGTGGTTAGTCTCTCTTTTAAGGGGGAGGTTCACAGTGGAACACCACAAAACAGTTAAAGTGAATACACTAGAGCAAATGACACTCTGTGTCATGGGGGCTGGTCTGTACGCTGTAGGGTGTTCACAGCAGCCCAGGCTCTCCCCAGTAGGTGCCAGTGGCCTCCTACCCTACCCCATTGTGACCCCAAAAGGGGTCTCTAGACATTGCCAGATGCCCAGGCAAGGTGAGGGGCACAGTTGTCCCCAGTTGAGAGCCACTGAACTAGGTTTATGTTTAAATCTCAGAAATACAATGTTGTGTTAAAAAACAAAAAGCTATTGTTAAAAGATGCTCACAATAACGTGCCACTTAATATGACTTTCAATGTTCAAAACAGTAAAATTGCTTATGGGTAAATCCATTTGTGAGAATAAAAACATGCTTGGGGATCCCTAGGTAGTTAAGTTGGTTGAGTGTCCAGCCTCAGCTCAGGTCATGATCTCACGGTTCGTGGGTTCAGGCCCTGTGTTGGGCTCTGTGCTGACAGCTCAGAGCCTGGATCCTGCTTCAGATTCTGTGTCTCCCTCTCTCTCTGTCCCTCCTCTGCTCACATTCTGTCTCTGTCTCTCAAAAATGAATAAATGTTTAAAAAAAATAGAAAAAAATAAAAATATGCGTGGGAGTGCTACATAGCAATTTCAGGATAGAAGTTACCTCTGGGGAGAGGAGGAATGGGAATGAATGGAGGCATATATATGACGTTTTACATTTCAGCAAGGGAGAGTGATCAGAAGCAAATAAACCAACGTATTATCAACTTAAATCTGACCTGTTTTCTGTATATTTATATGATCAATCTACTTCTAACTCCTGCGGCCTATCATACAACATTTGTTGTACTTTTAAACTATTGTCATAAATATTACTTTACTGCCATACATTATTATACACCAACATATAAACTTCTGTGTATATGAGACGTTTTATTTACTTCTGTCAAACCTAAGATGTCACATAAAACCTCATATAAAGCGGGGGCCCGATAGCTTGTTCTTAGTTGACTGACTGAAATGCTCTTCTTTGCTATAGATTGTTTTCCTTCATGATATGGTCTGAAGTACTTCAATTTAGTAATTGATCTAACTTTTAATATTGGCAAAATATGGTAGTTTATAGGTAATAAATAACATAAGAAAAGAGATTACTTGGAAAGCAGTCTAGTTTTTCTCATTGTATATCCTGGTTAATAATTTGTGTTTCTATGGTATTTGGCAAACAAGTTAGTTCCATTGTATTTACCTGCCATGGAATGTATCCTGTGTTTGAGTTTACTCCTATTTTATAGTTTTGCTCATAATGTAAAAATTAATGATTTGTTATTTTAGAAGGTTTTTATGAAATAAGAGTCAAAATAAAGATAAAAATATAGCAGATATTAGGAAACTATTAGAAGATTTTTATTGGTGATAGCACGTAGTTTTAAGAAAAACACAGAGGAGAAATAATGATGTCTCCCCAGTGTGGAGGTATGTATGTTTCAGAATATATCCTTTTTAGCACCAAAACTTAACATGTATGGCTTGCAAAGGTGGTATAGCATGACCATGGATGAGAAATGGCCTCCAGAATCAGAATTCTTGTGTTTAAAGCCTTAGCTCTTTTACTTCTAAGCTGTATGATCTTGGGGTACAATATAAAACCTCATTAAAACTCAGTGTTGAATCACTATCTTGTACACTTGAAACTAATGTAACATTGTGTGTCAAACTATATTCGACCCTCACCCCACAGCTCATTATATACTCATTTATAAAGTGAGCATGATGGTAAGATCCTCTTCAGAGTGTCATATGAGAATTAAATAATACATGGGAAGCACTTAGCACAGGGCCTGACACAAAAATACTTAAATAGTCTAAAATAAAGCTTGCTTTTTCAGGTACTACATTGGTCTACACAGTAATAATGTCTGTGTTTGTAGGGTTTTGCTTCTGTTGAAGGAGGAGCATTTCAATGTGTAAAAGCACTTAGGACATTTGGGATATTTGCATACAAAATGTGAACTGAAGTATTTTAAAATACTTAAGTGTCAAGTTATATTTCTTGCTATTTGGATGAAGAAATAAATAATTTCTCCCAAGGAATGGCTTCCTCAGGGAGTAATTAATTACAAAATAAATTGTAGAGTACAACCTTTGGAATCCATGAATAGTAAATAAAATGGAATCACAATTTTTTTTGTTCTCTTTTATAATGCATGTTGGGTATTTTAAATTACAGAGCAAAACATTGAAAACATTGATTTCTGGGACACCTAGATGACTCAGTGGGTTGAGTGCCTGATTCTTGATTTAGGCTCAGGTCATGACCCCAGGGTCCTGGGATTGAACCCCACCTATGACTCCACGCTAAGCATGGAGTCTGCTAGATATTCACTCCCCCCTTCTTTCTGCTCCTTTCCCCTGTTCTCCCTCCCTCCTCTTTCAAATAAATAAAATGGGGGGAAAAAAGATTCCTGATACTTCCTTATAAAGTATATTACCAATTTAGAGAATTCAGTATTCTAGATCATAATTAAATTAAGTTATATAACTATATTTTTATAAACTTAGTAAATTTTATAATTAATACCAATTAGATGCTTTGCCAACATCTTTTTTTAAGGTTTTTATTTGTTTTTGAGAGAGAGAGAGAGAGAGAGAGAGAGAGAGAGAGAGAGAGAATCCGAAGCAGGCTCCAGGCTCTGAGCTGTCAGCACAGAGCCTAATGTGGGGCTCAAACCCACAGACCACAAGATCATGACCTAAGCCAAAGTTGGATGCCCAACTGACTGAGCCGCCCAGGTGCCCCACATTTTGCCAACATCTTAGGGAACAGTTGATTCTGGCCATAAACCAATAACTAGGGAACCTTAGCATCCTGTGTTCAGGATGGTGGTTCAGTGATTGAGGCATGCTTTTTGTAGGGTGGAGATCTTGGGAATGATGAAAGAAATATAGGCCCTCTGGATATTTTTCTGTTTTTTACTACTCATAAAATTTATTTTTCATTCTCTTTCTAAATTTTTTTCAGCTGAGGAAATTTATTTTGGTAAATGTTAAATGCCTTGATATAGCTTGTTCACACATGGCGTTAGCAGTACATTTCAGGAACCTCTATGTTTTTGCATTCCAAAGTAATATAATTGCAATTTTGAGTCAAAATTAAGGGTGAGGTATGGAATCACCATTAATAGCTTACTTATATATTTTATCACATCCTTAGTTTGTTGTTCAAAATGTCAGCTTTTAACTAACTCCTTGTTTAAACAAAGTGAGATACTGAAACAAATAGCAAATTATGCCTATCATGCTGACTACAGCTGGTGACATTCTGTTGCAGACGTTGTGGGGGCAATGGCATGCTTTTGTGAATAAATTGAATTTAAAACACAGTCTTCCAGAGCCATTTTTCATATATTTTTCTTCTTTGTCTACACCTATATGATGTGTAGCATCTCAGGGTAGTGGTAGTACAGGTAATAAAACTTGGTGTATCTCCTCCTACCTCTCCATTGTATACCCATGAAGAGATTAAAAAGAAAACCAAAAACTCAAAATTTCTGTAAATTAAGAAACTAAAAATTGATTGTTGGCAGAGTCCAAGGAGATGGATTGAAAACCACAGACTTGAACATCATGCTCCTTAATTTACTTTCTGAACCAGAATAGGGCAAACTGTCAAAAGGCTGTAGGACCCATGCTACTTTTGGGCAGCACCCATGCCCACTGGAGCCGGAAACAGGCAGCATCTAATGGTGGTAACTGTCTTTTGACCCTGAGGAGCTGGAGTTCTCTGTCCCCCAACTAGTCTACCTTAACACCTCTATTACCAGAGATTTCCAGCAACTAAGCACCCCAACTACAGTATGACATGAAGCAGAGAGGGATTGGAGGCAGCAAGTTGCATCGTAGGATTCACAGACTACCGCAAGGTGTGGTGAGTGTAGAGGGAGCAGGGCGTGTTAGGAAGTGTGGGGCCAGCGAACAGCTTACTCTGACAGCCCTGCGCAGTGATCCAGCCTCAGAGCGCAGCAGCCAGCACGATGAGAGGAATGTTTGCTGGGAACCCAGGTTTTGAAATTGGGCTCTGGTGCATCAGTTGGCGTTTTGAAGCTTGGGTGGCTGAAAAACCCAGCAAGCCTTTTGGTTGCCAGATGCCAGGCCTACTGAATCTCTTCCAACTTAAAAGAAGCAGGGAGGTGTACCTTATGAAAAGATAGGGGCAGATAAAGAGAACACTGCTCTGAAGATTTAGAAGCAACACATAGTTCTAAAAAAGATTTTTTGTAACAAGCACATGAACACTCCTAAAGGAGAGCCAGAAGGATAGGACCTCTATGGTGAGAACAGGCTGAAACAAGGCAAAAACTGCCAACGTCAAAGTCAGCTAAAATAAGATGATAAATGAAAAATGGAGAAAGTTAAAAGAACAAAGTTGATGCAACAGTTCTGATTAATTTACTCATGAAATAGTCATGAAATATTATTGAACCTACTATGTACCTGCTATTCTAGGCACCTATGCAGTAGTGAATAAAACATACAAGGCAGTTATGAAAGAGCCAAGCTAAAAGTTACAAGGTTTCTAGTCAAAAAATATTAGGAAAATAGATGTAGAAACAACATTTAAGGTTGCTAGAAGAAAATTTTTCTAAGTTTATTGATTTTCACGTAATATTAGTTCAAAACACCCCCCGACACTCGCTTCTAGACATATTTTGGTAATTAAAAATTTTTATTCCAAGGAAAATTCTAACAGGATCTAGGCAGAAACAAAGTTATCTGTATTAAAACAAAAATCAAATTGTCCTCAGACTTAAATATTCTTCTTCTTGGAAGAATAAAGTATATGGAGAAGAAGTACATGGATTTTGTTATAGACTTTTTGTTCCTATGTGCTGGAAAGTTGCTTTAATAAACATAAAACCTACAATGTCTATGATGTGAATGGCACTTTCCAGGGCTTTGCAGTGCCTACAATTTTATAGGGACCCCAAAGATGGGGGAGAAGTAAGGTTGCCTTCCTAGGAATTCTGTGCCTGCCAAGGTCCCATTCGTGTGTGAGGACTTGGACATATGTCATTACTTTCCTCAGAAAGCCACTCAAAGATGCACACTGAGCAGAATCTTCATGGAAATTGAGCTCTAAACAATTGTGAAAACCATAGTAGAAAACAACTGGTGGTAAAGATTCAAGCTAATAAAATATGTAAAGAGATAGATTACATTACAATAGCTCATGTGTGAATAATTACAAATTAAATACAACAGCCAAAACCTATTCTCAAAAATAAATGTGACAAAATGGTTAAAGAAGAACCAGGGTCTATAATCCCAGATTAATTTAAAACACTTTCAGGTCACAGCAATTTAAATTGGTTCTGATATAAGAATCAACAGATCAATAGTACAGACTATATTAGAAAGCTCTGAAAGAAAATCTGGTGCATTTATGTAAGAATGCTAGGATACAACAAAGAACTAAAAATCCATGGGTATTTTAGTTGGGAACTAAACTAAATTGGGAAAATTGATTCAGTATTTAGAATTATGTTAAATATAGATTCCCTCACTATGTTATATATTAAAATAAATTATAGGTAGATTAAAACTTAAGGAAAGAAATAAAATCATTAGAATATTGAAACATAACTATGAATAAATATTAACCATACTCAGGCTAAGTAAGGACTTTGAACACAAAAGTAGTGGACATAAGGCATAAATCAATAAATGTGACCATGTAATAATAAGTTATTTTCAACAACAACCAAGCCCTAAATAATCCAATGATCACAGTAGTCTGGGGAAAATATTTGTAACAAAATTTGGCAACAGGTTCACATCCATGAATCAACAAGAAAAATATTAACTTTAGTAGACCGTTTTTCACTTACCAGTTGGTTGAATTTAATCGAAGGAAACTTCTCTGACCTCACTGAGGTTAAAGACTTTTTTTCAATGACTGTATTTCCTGTATGGTTGTAGAATGGGTGTTCTTATATACTGCTGAAAGGATCTGTGAAATGATATATTTTTGGGTATCAGTTTGGCAGAGTCAGGAGCCTTTAATGTTCATGCCATCTGACCCAGTTTATATCACTTGCAGAATTTACTCTATTAAAAAAAAAGAGGCAGATGTTGAAGTATGTTCATTGACCGATCAGTTAAATAACCATACATTATAAATGATGACTTTAAAAATTATTCAATGACAGGTTAAAATGTATCTCATGCAGTATCAAGTGAAATAAAAGCAACATGTAACACCATATACAATATTACTATTCAATTTGGAGAAAAATTTACTGGAAGAAAGCAAACCAAAATACTAGCAAGGGTTATGCCTTTTATATTTTATGTTTTCTGTAATTAGTTTGCATTATTTTTATAAGCAGTTTGAATAAAAGTGAAATGTTAAATTCTTTCCAGCACCTTCTGCTCTTAAGTGCATGTAAGTTTCCATCAAACACTGAGGTGATTTTATGTAGAAAACTTCCATCTCTTAGGCTTCATTCTTTAAGTAAATATATACACTGTAGTGAGTGAGTGAGAGGGGTGGAGGAGAAGAGGGAGAGAGTTGAGAGAGGATTTCCATGGTATTGGTGAAAGGATAACTGTTTTATACAATGAATTCTATTTATGAAATGCCAGAAATTAATGCATTTCTTTCTTCAAGGTGATGTAAATAAGTTTGTTGTAAATTTAAATTTGTAGTCCTATCATGTACAAATTTGAACTAAGTAAGACCTTTTATAAAATCAGACAAAGGTAATACTTAGGATGCAATGAAAAGATGCCTGTGGGTCTCCATGTAGAGTGCAGTATAGGATGAAGCATGACATGGAAGAACTCTGCGCTGAGATGCGAGCAGTTTTACTTTGTCCCTGAAAGCGTGTATAGGGCTTCGTCTTTCCTTGTGCTGGGAGCGGAGTTTCCTGATAGGGCTTGTTCTTTTTCTGCCATCTGTAGGTTGCTGGCTAGAGCCTTTTGAAAAGGAGTGGGGTAAGAAAATGACATCAGTGCGTTAAGAGGGAGTAGCATACCTAGAATAGTTACCTGGTACTACCTGTATCTTATTCTAGCTGATCACCCCCGACATGACTTTGACTTTGCAGTTATTACTTCCCAATAATGAGACAGTTCCAATATCAGAAAGTATCTGGAAGTGTGAGTACAAAGAAAGGTATCCCAGAAGCTGTCTATACTCTACAATTCTATTTATGCTCCATTAACAACAAAAATGGAATGCTCTTAATCTTTTTTCTGCATTACCCAAAGCGCTTTCAAATGGAGTTTTTTCCTATAACAAATATGAAAGTTGGTATTGTTTTCTTCTTATTTCAAGGGGCAGATGAGAAACAAAAGGCTTCATTTTTCAAGACCTGGTTATGAATGACTCAGGGTTTGTCATGGAGCAAAGATTAAAATGGTTACTTTTCTTTCTTCCTCCTGCTTTCCTCTGCTTTTGTAAAGACCTAAAGTAAAAAGTGTTCATTAAAAAATTTTTTTAAATGTTTTATTTATTTTTGAGAGAGAGAGAGACAGTGTGAGCAGGGGAGGGTCAGAGAGGGAGAGGGAGACATAGACTCTGAAGACGGGTTTCAGGCTCTGAGCTAGCTGTCAGCACAGAGCCTGACGTGGGGCTTGAACCCATGAACTGGGGGATCATGACCTGAGCCGAAGCTGGACGCTCAACCCACTGAGCCACCCAGGCGCCCCTAAAAGTGTTTATTTTCAATAAGTTAATGATTTGTACCTTGTTGGTTACTGTCTGCTATTGCACACATTCTTAAAGGCTTTGTTTTGATGCAGTGACAATCTTTTATTAAAAGATTTGCTCCTTGGGGCGCCTGGGTGGCTCAGTTGGTTAAACCTCCGACTTCAGCTCAGGTCAGATCTCACGTTTGTGGGTTCGAGCCCCGCGTCAGGCTCTGTGTTGACAGCTAGTGCAGATCCTGGAGCCTGCTTCCAGTTCTGTGTCTCCTTCTCTCTCTGACCCTTCCCCTCTCATGCTCTGTCTCTCTCTGTATCAAAAATAAATAAAACATTAAAAAAATTTTTTTTTAAATAAAAGATTTGCTCCTACAGATCTGAAAGTATACCCACTTAGAGTACAAAAGAGCAGACCTGAGCCATTCAGAAGACCTTTCTTTCTATATAACATACTGACTTTGAAGAATCTATATATTATTTTGCCAAAAGATTTTTTATTCATTTCATAGACCAGAATTAGACATGAGTTATTTAACCTCGGGGTACTTAGCTCTGAGCATTTTTATTTCCTTTCCAGCCCATATTTTCTTCTCCAACCAAAAAAAAAAAAGTTTTTTTTTGCAATGTTTCTGTTTAAAGTGGGCTTTTGCTCACAACCCACTTTTATTCAGGAGAACAAAATAAAAGCAAGAGTTGGGGTAGAAATTGGTATTTGGTGGCAGATGTTTGTCTCTCTTTGGGTTTGAAATGACTATCAGTAGGGGAAGGACTGGTGAAGTAGGCTTGTTAGGAAAAGTAAAGTTAAGGGCAGAGACTTAGAAGGGGAAGTCTGTTACCAGCAACTACCAAGTATTGTAGAACCTTTTCTTTGCTATAGAAGCCTAAGTAAAATGTGTCCCTGAGTTTCAGAAGGAACTATAGATGATGGTAAATATTATATCAGTCATCCTGGCACTTTTTTGTAGCATCCAGCCATTAACACTTCTGGTTTATTCATGGTCTATTACTGTCTCTGCTCTTGGTTCCCTTCTCTCTCCGTTTATTTTTCCCTTCTCTGACAATGTCTGCAGGTGCTTAGAAAGAGAATTTTGGAACCAGGAAATGAGGGGCTGGGAAAGAAAAGGATCTTTTTTTTAACTCTCTGGTTTCTTGCTGTTCAGTCTCCGAATATGCCCCCGCTCCATTGGGATTCCCACTTTCAAAAACACTGAGGAATGACTTTCTGCCTCTTTTTTCTTTGCAGGAAACACATGAAATTGTGGCAATCAAGAAATTCAAGGACAGTGAAGGTATAAATATATATATATATATACATATATATATATATGCATATCTTTTTTTTCTTTTTGTATTTAGTCCTTGTGAATAGAATATAGCAGAGATGGGATCTAGCTGATGAGACTTTGTTCCTGAAATTTTAATGTCTGTGTCTCAGAAACTGAATATAGCATATTTATTAACATGCTTTGCTTTGAAACATTTAGCTCCTTCTGTGTAAATAAAATCTAATGATATTAGAAAATTTATCATGTATTTTAAGGTATAGTCAGCATTGGAAATCTTACTTCAAATGCTAGGTAGAAGAGATGATATTTATGCTATTACTAAATAGTATTAAAATGAGAAAACTGATTTGATATAAATATTTTTGTGAGTTCACACAAATAGCAAGAGCTGTGTGAAGGGCTTTTGTATTGATTACTATGATTTTTGGTTTCTAGACAGTTAGAAATACAAGGATAAGCGGTATGCAGATGGTATCAAGAAAGTGATTCTGTATTTAACTCATTGGAAGAATAAAAGCTTTTCAAGAAAAAATACCATAGTTGGACTCCTTGGTCACATGCCCAGACCATTTCAGATGCTGGGGCACCTGAGTGGCTCAGTTGTTTAAGCGTCTGACTCTTGATTTCAGCTCAGGTCATGATCTCACAGTTCGTGGGATCAAGCCCTATGTCGGGGCTCTGCACTGACATCACAGAGCCTGCTTCGGATTCTCTCCCACCCTGTCTCTCTGACCCTCCACAGCTTGCATGCACATGCACTTGTGCTCTCTCTCTCTCAAAATAAATAAACTTTAAAAAATAAATAAACAAAAAATTACCCTATGCTGGACCAGAAAATTTTAAATAAAGCACTAAAAAAGTAATGTATAAAATATAAATAAATAAAACATTTCATTAGTTCATTAGGTTTTAAATCTAGATTCTTGGCCATCTAAAGATAGCCAAGTAGAAAAACTTACCACAAACACAAGCATGGTCTTTCAGAAACTCTAGGCAGCATTTTGCCAATTTTTTTCCTACAGAGACCCACAGAAATATTTTTTTACATCCTAATCCAGTATCTACATACATAATGTCCTATATATAACTAAAGTAAAAGTATCACAAAAACTATTTTACTAATGGGAGGTTCTTCATTTTCTCTTTCCTGATCATAAAAGTTCACATAAATGCCTATTTGTGGCATCAGATAACATCAACTTTACCACTGAATCATAACCTGCCTTCTGGAAAATGGTGCTCCAGGGTAAGAGGCACTAGCATGGCATTGATTTTCATATATAATTGGAAGTATGACAATAGCAGTTGTAGCCTACCTTCATCAGCACGCATTGACTACATACTGTAAGCCTCTATATTTGTGAACAGTTTCATCACCCATACTTTAGACACTTAGCAAACATTAAATAATGAAAAGGGCTCACTAACAAAGTACGGGGGTAGATTCAGTGGTATTTGATGTATCCCGGCTGATGTGCTGGTTATGTGGAGCACACGCACATCATCTGGGTAAACCTTAGCAGCCATTGTCTCGCCAGCCTTAAAGAGAATGCAATAAAGAATGCTTTTAGCTTGTTCTCAAGGGGGGTGGGGGGACCCTGCTTCAAAGGATACACCTGTAGTCTAACAGGAAGCAGTAGCCCCAGGCCAGTCCACTCTGAGACCATTGGAAATGAGCTCTTTGAGCAGTGGCTTTGGGCTAACCACAGGTGGCCAAGAGACAAATAGTGATCTACTAAAAAGAGTGGTTACAACAGTAGATCAAAGCATAACCTTTGCTTTTGTGTAAAGACTTCTGGCTGTGCATTCATCTTGTAAGGCACATCGTCAAGCATCAGTTACCAGCAAAAATAATAATTGTCATGAAGTTTTTGAAAAGCAGTGCAATCTAGGCCATGTATGTCATTGCTTTAAAAAAAACTGCCATATTTTTCACAATCTCTGTTATGTGCATACCATTTCTTAGCTTCAGTTAAACGATGTATTTGTACCTGTGTGATGATAGCTTCAGAGTGGTAATCAATAACATCTGTTTAAATGTGTTGAACACTGAGCTGGGTGCTGTAAAAGCTGTGAAGGTAAATCAGGTGTGGGTGATTTCAAGAAGCTTAGTAGAATTAAGACCTGTAAATACATAGCAGTAAAACAGAGTAGAAAGCAGTCAGTGCCTGAATGAATTTGTTTAATTTTGAGGTAAGAGACATTGCTTCTAGCTGTGGTATCCTGAGAATGTATGAATAATGTAAACATTATAGGAAATGTTTGATCAGCCCTTATTTCTCTGCGCTGACAAAGCATGAATCCCTTCTACCCTCATCTCTGCTAGACCGTTATCAGTTATCCTACCTTACCGTCATGCAGCTTACTTATCCCCCATCCGCCTTGCAGATGGACACCTTTGTAGGTATGCCCATATATACTTCTGGGGGTACTTCCTAAACATTACTGTGATAGAATCTGAAGACCTGAAATCATGCATAACTTTTTAGTTCCAGTTCTGTTCTAGACACACTTTTCTACTGTTTTCAGCTCTCTCTGGGAGATCTCAAACTCTCTTTTCTGTCTTAATGCTTTCCCTCCTTCCTGAGTAGAATCTGTTTTTTTTTTCTTTTACATGGAGGCAAGAATCTCTTTAAAAAAAAAAGTTTGTTTGTTTGTTTTGAGAGAGAGAGAGAGAGAGAGAGATAGAGAGAAAGAGAATGCTTGAGAGAGTGAGCCGGGCAGGGCAGAGAGAGAGGGAGAGAGAAATCCCAAGTAGGCTTTGCACTGTCAGCACAGAGCCCAAGGCAGGGCTTGAACTTAGAAACTGAGATCTTGACCTGAGCTGAAACCAAGAGTTGGACTTTTAACTGACAGAGGCACCCAGGCACCTCACTGCTTGAGTAGAATCTTGATTAATGGAATGTGTATGGTGAACAATACTTTTGGAATGTGAAGTGTGTATAGATAGTTTGGTACAGATGAGAATGTCCATTCAATGACTATGTAAACAGCTTAATTCTGAACCATTTTATCACCTTAAATTTCAATCAGGAAAATTCTAATAAAAAATAGACTTTCATCATAATATCCTTATTGTCATATAGGTCTCATTAATCTTTTTTATTAGTTACTCTGAAAATATTCTGTTGATATTATATGACTCTTTTAAACCCAATGTTTAAAAATCTTTGAAGATCCTGAAATAATCCTGTAAAAACATGGTTACACTGAAATAGGATCTGAACTTGGACTGATTTGCATTCAAGCTAATGCAGTATTCTCATACTGATGATTTCAAGGGATATTTTATGAGTATATATTACCTTCCCTTAGCTTTAAAAGATTATGATTATGCCCTATTTTCTTGTTAAATTCATAAATATATCAACAAATTTGTATAGAATGTTTTTGAAACTACATAAAGTAGACCAGTATTTTGTTCAAGCTGTCCTTTCATCCCAGGATAATAGAGCACTACCTAAAATGGGAACTAACCTTTAATGTAAATAAAAGGTTAGATTGGGACTTTAAGTTGAGAAAATGGAACAAAAATTCTAAAAATAAGATTACTTCATCCTATAGTTAATACAATTTAGATTATAATAGCTATTTCTTAGGGGGAAAAATCCAGTGTTGACTTTTTTGAGGGAGGGGCAATTTTTGCAGTAAAATTGTAGGCTAGGACAGTGAGTGACTTTCATAATAATAAAAAGAGGCTCATTTAAAAATATACAAAAAAATTTGTCAGTTGTCTTTTAATTTTTTGTGTCCCTGTCTTTCTGACTACATCCTTGTCAGTAATCTACTCTCTAGTTGTTAGCTGTTAGAACTCTATCGATCATTTATCCGTGTGTTTTTGTCTGTGATTCTGCTTGAAAGGCTGACATACTGGGTAGGGATTAAAACCTCATGTTAAAAAGGAGTACTGTGTGAGTAATGACACTTTTATCTCAGACCACTTCATTAGTTAATATTTTTTTGTTTTAATGACTTGTGCTTCTTTATACATCATCATAAATGTGGAGTTTCAGATACTGAATTCTTAATGATACCCTGAATGATAGTATTATGAGTTTGTCTATTAATGTAAGTTCCCACAGAGAAACATTAACTATAAACACCTCACCAACCAGAAGTCTTCAAAGAATTAGTTCTCTTCAGTATTTGGGTTTTCTGAGAAGAGAAAAATGACCCCAGACTAAAAAGGTACTAGAGATTATTTAGTTAAAAAGATACTTTTTGGACTATGTATAATGATAAATTTAGCCTAATTCATCTACCTTTCCTGTAACTCCAATTCTGTACAATGAAATTTGATGTTCAAATGATCATCTGTCACTGTTGGACCTTCATTCTCATTCGCACACATGTACCGATGTCTCCCGTCCTCAGTTTATTAAATGCAGTGATTTAGACTAGATAGTTTTGAATGAATGAGTTAAACATGTTGTCTGTTCATACTTTATTTGGGGAGGTCCTGTGATCTAGGATTTTTTTTTGACATATATTTGGATCTTCTGGCGTGACAACATCTTTTGCCTCTTAGGACTTTTCAGTCTCCCTAAAAGTACAGATGATGGGGTGAGGAGGGGTCCTCCCTGCTTGTCACTGGGCCTTGATACATGGCAAGGAGGCTGGTTCTCAGGAAGCTGTGCAGCAGTCCACAGTTAAGATGGAATTTAGGTTGAATCTCTCCTTTTATATCCAGTAAAATGGCTTGCATTTCATATCCTTGTGCTTATCTTTTCTGTAGATAAATATTTTTTCTCTTGGAATGGATATATTTGTTCTTTTTATTTATTTTCTTAATTTTTTAAATTTTTATATATTTTTATTTTTTAAACATTTTCATTTATTATTCAGAGACAGAGCATGAGCATGAGAGGGTCAGAGAGAGGGGGAGACACAGAATCTGAAGCAGGCTGCAGGCTCTGAGCAGGCAGCACAGAGCCTGACGCAGGGCTCAAACTCACAAACCGTGAGACCATGACCTGAGCTGAAGTCGGATGCCTAACCAACTTAGCCACTCCGGTGCCCGTATTTATTATTTTTAAACATGAGAAAATGTGTAATTGGTCATCCATTCTTTCCTCCAATTTATTTCATCCTTATTGTTACCCAGACATTAGAAAGCTCTATCGTGATCTCTGGATTAAGGAAACTCTGGTCACATTTTTGTATAATGGTATAAAACAATAGTTCATAGTCTTTGGCTTTTAAATTCAAGAACCTGATATCTCTGTAAGAGAGGCTTTGAAACAAACTTTCCTACCTTGGGTTAAACAGAGAATTCTGATTTCACCAGACATCCTTTTAATGTCCAAAATGGATCTCTCTCAAGCTTCAGGGATTCTTCTAGGTTTTGATGAACATTTGCACCTTTCATAATTTAATAAATTTCCATTGTGCTCTACCCAGTCTTTGCTGAATTCATCTTTTTTGGTATGTATGATAGCGGCACCACTATTCACCACCCCCCCCCACCCCCCCGCCCCGGCCCTGTTAATCGCCCTCTTGTTGGTATTCCTTCTTCAGTCAAGACAACCCTTATGATACTCTGATGATTTTGTACAAGGATGGGCTGGATTTTTCCCTCTCCAATTGTACCTGTTTAAAGGTCCATTTTTGGGGGGCCTTTTTGGCTACACAAGAGTGTCAGGTTTATGATTTCATAAAGTAGGTTACAGCTATTTCTGGATTTCTTTACCAAGCCCACAGTTCTTTAAAAATAGAGTTACAATAGAGTTTCTGTTCATCTTTATTTTTCTTTTTATTATTTACTTTGCATTACTTTTCCTCCTATGATTTTTTTTCTTAAAAATTGTTTTTCTTTTACTTTAGCGAGTCTCCCTTCTTGATTCTTAGTGTGTTAACCTGCCTAACTGGCAAGCTAAAAGTAGGTTAGTTCTTTGTTTTTTTCTTACTTAACGTCCTTCTTCTACCCTGCCATTTAATCATCAGTCAAAAAAATTTATGTAACATTGTCAGACTTGCTGCCTGTATGAAGCTAAACACCCTCAGTGGTAACTGAGGACCTGGATGCACAGGGTCTTAGAGCTGGAAGGACCTTCACAGTCATCTAGTAGACACCCAATTCCTGTTTATAGCCAAGAAACCCAAGGTCCAAAGCTGCACGGTTAGTATGTGATTAACTGGGAAAGATCCAGGCCTCAGGATCTTTGAGTTTTCCTTCCACCCAAACCATGCTGCTTTGCCACTCAGCTAAGCAGTAGCAGAGTATAGACCTGAACCTGGGTGTTTGACTTGCTCTCTAAAGCTTGCTCACTACCTTCCACCATGTTGCCTGTGTCCCTTTGTTCTACTTAGTGTGGCATTCCCTTCTGTCACCCCGAGGAAGCTATTCTTTATGGACTTGGGTTCTTCATTTGTAAACTGGAGGAGCCTAGCCTATATAAAGAATCCACAGGATTATTTCAGCTGGAAGGTAGGGATTTTTGTGTTAATTTCAGTAGCCTGGGCTGCCACCTTTAAAAAACTGTCTCACTAAAGAGCTTAGCTACTTTCTGAACCTCTGAGGTGAGAAGCATGTGTAAGTGGAAAGTGTATTCCTTTTCCCCATCATCTGATCATTCAGTGGTGCAATTTCATCAAAGTACAGGGTAAGCCAGGAAACTTACAAGTACTTAGAAAAACAAAAATGATAGGATATACCAAGTAATGAAGAATGCAGTTTACTTGCTTGGGGAATTAATAACTCCACTTCCTGCCTGTTCCCATTCATTACATTCTTAGTGCTGAAGTGCTTACCTCAACATTGAATATCAACGAGAGGCATAAATTAGAGTAAAGCCTTCATTTCCTAAAAAAGATAGGCAGCACAAAGGAGGTGGTTTTGGCCCTGCATGCTAAGTGGTTTTGTGAACGTCTTTTTCAAGATTCATTTCTCTTTTCCCTCTAGCCATTTTTACATGGAGTCAGTATAGATTCAAATGATGTCTGTATAACAAAGCACAAAAATTCAATGAGGTTTAGGCTCATAATCAATGAGATTTTAATGGAAAGAAATCATTGATTTTAGATTTGGAAGAAGCCATGGGATTCTTTAAGGCGTGTGTGGACAGGGAGGGTGCCCATTTATTTTGTTATTTTATGAATGAAAAGTTAAGTGGTTTCTCCAACGTTGTATGTCACTGTGTTGGTTAGTTAACAGGAGCCAAACTCTAGGTCTCCCAAATCCTACTCCAGTGTTCCTTCTTTGAAAACCATTCTACTTTAGCCATTCTGAGGTGGTTTTATCTGTTAGCAAAGTGAAATTGCCACAAGTTGCTAATAATTCAATGCTCCCTTTTTTCAGTTGCTTTTTGGGTGCCAAGAATTCGCCAAACATTTGACTAGAAAAGATACACCAGCTGTATTCACTTTTGACTTAGTTGCAACATTTTTTTGTACCCAACTCCAGCATAGCTTATGGATGTTGTTAATGAACGGTTAAATGTATATGTGTTCGTGACCCTTATTAGTTCTTGCAGTTTTCTGGCCTCTATTTTTTTTTATAATTACATATTGTAAAAGACAAGCAGGCATAGAGGTAAATAGGGGAGAAGAAATTCAGTTTGTCTTACTGCCTGAAAAGCTGCCCTCTCAACATTCTAGAGAGAAGATTGAAAGCACTGTACTCAAAACTGAGAGGGCAAAGTGCCTTGTTTGCCAACACCGCTGCTTCCCGGGTCTTAAGGGAATGAGAGCTAGCCACATAGGGGTGACGATTTCCTCGTGACATCGGCAAACGTGTGTGTGTCAGAGTGTTTATCCATCCCTTCTTTGTGCCACGTACAGTCCTAGGTGGTCGAGTGTGTGTTGTTGAACAGAGCTTAGGCCTGTCCTCCTAGAGCTCTTGGATTAGCCAGGGTGGCCACATGGACAGAAAACTGATAAGCAAAGAAATATGTACATAAAAATGGTAAGAAGGTCTGCAAAAGAATAGGTTCAGAGCAGTGTGATAAGGAATAACAGGGATGGAGGCCTGCTTTGGTTTAGTGATCTGGGTGAAGCTTGTGAGGAGTGATGTTCAAACTGAATCCTGAAGAGGAGCCAACCCTGCAAGGTGGCTGGGCTGGAGAATGAGAGTTCTAGGCAGAGGGAACAAGTTCAAAGGCCCTAAGTTTGAAAAAAATTAAGTTGGGGCTATTTGGGGAACTGAGAGACTAACGTGAGGGAGAGGGAGAAAGGATATGAAATGGGGATAGAAAAGCAGATGGGAACCAGGTTGTGAGTAATGACTATATTTTTCTGTGTTGAATTATTTCCTTGTTAGAAGATCATTTGCTTTGTATTAAGACCTGTGTGGCATTCTGTGTCTTAGAGATAGGTGAACTTTGGTTTGATTATCTCAGTCTTGAAAGTAACCCAGATGGCGTAGGAGAGAAGCAGGTTAGCCTTCCTCATAAGACTAAAGGCTGTTAGCGTTCCCTAGGCTTTTAGCAATTCTAAAAGTCACCAAACATCACTTATCTGACTCAGCCCCAGTTTGCAGAACAGCTGGACCTCTGGCCTACCACAGTCCTGAAGGCACTTTGAGAAGTCCCCTGATCACATTCCCCCTGCTGCCAGGTGACCCTCATGGTGTCCTGCTCTTTTCCTCTCATAGGGGCCTTGGGAGTCCCTAGTTCCCAGTCGTCCCCTGCCCCTCTCCTGCCCCCTGCCTGATGTGGGCTGAGCTGGCTCACTGCTGTGCCACTGTGGGCCTGTCCTACTGCTAGTTCCTGCTTTCATAGTATCTTTCTGTGTCCTTTCCTGATCTGTGCTCCAGCATTCACCAATAGTTCTTTGTTTTTTGTTTTGCTGAAGTAGGGAGAATATTTCACTTTATAACCAGTTTACAAAGGAGTGTTGACTTTATGTTCCTGTTTATTACAGATACTCTCATGCTACAAAGCCCCTGATTTTATTACAGTCTCTTTATTCTTTAAATTCAGTTTAAATGGGGGCTGGGGGGTAGACTGGGATAAAAAATAATCTGAGAAGTACTCCTAGCACCTAATTTAGAATCTTTTCTCCCTCTTTGGCCCTTTTCAGCCTTTTTTCCTCTTGTGTATCTTGCTTTTG
This sequence comes from Suricata suricatta, assembly GCF_006229205.1. Lineage (NCBI taxonomy): Eukaryota > Metazoa > Chordata > Mammalia > Carnivora > Herpestidae > Suricata > Suricata suricatta. The sequence goes on from NC_043717.1 coordinate 13,772,927, forward strand.
GAGGTATTTCTTCTTAGAAGACATTTTAATCTTTCGCATCCTCATCCCTAAACTCCCATTTTCTTCTTCCCTGAACCTGAAGGAGGTTAGATATACCTGAACCTGAGGGTCATAAAACTTGGGTTCTCAAGCTAGGATTTTGACTCTGACCCCAAACCTTGGGGACAAATGTGTTTTGGAATTCATAACTTTTGAGTTTTAGAATGGAAATATGGCATGCTACGTTAGCACCCTGTAATAAGACACTGTTTCTAAAGCAAACATCTGAGTATTCATACCACGTGGGATAAACAAAGTCTATAGGTGGTATCATGTCAGTTTAGGTTTTACCTCTGAAAAGGTAAAACCATACACTTGGAAAAAGTGTTCAGTTTTTAGATAGATTTTTGAAATTGCAGATAAAAGAATTACGAACCTGTATTCTTTGTGTGTGTGTGTGTGTGTGTGTGTGTGTGTGTGTGTGTGTACATTCATAGATGTATATATGTAAACATGGTAGTTAGAATTTCCAGGCTAAATCTAAAGGTATCATAAAAACTCATTAAAAAAAAGTGTTATCTTCCTTACTCCCCTGCCAGTTCATCCATTAGAGTTAATGTGACTTCTGTCCTTCTTCCATGCCTGTGGGGGTTAGCATGAGTGAATCGATCATTTGGAAGGCTATATTGGTTCAGCATAAGTTTCCATCCCAGTACAGCTACACCATCTGGGATGGACAGGTGGACATGCCACAGGAGGACAGCAGGAACCTATAGCAGCTGCTGTTCAGAGAGACCAGACTCTTAGAATTCCCTGCAACTTGACTATGAGCTGCATGGTGGGTGCCTGGCATATGACCTCTGCTCACTGAGGTGACTCACATGCAGCCGGAGAAATAAAATGTTCTTTTAAGCCAAAGCTTCAGGCCAGAGTTAAAAACGTCAGCTGCTGCAGATGCTGCCTAGAGGCTCCTTTGCACACTGATACCATTGATTCCTTTTTACCTTTTTAAACTCCTCCTTTCTCAGTAGGCAGTATTAGAATTAAAATGACAGTAGATTCATATGTTGTGTCTCTAAATCTCTGTTTACACATACCCTTTGCACTATGGAATATAAGAAAATATAAGGAGAAAATTAGGTTCATGCTGGTCAAGTAGGCCTTTTCTTCTGTAAGTAGCTAATTATTGATCCTTTCAACAAGAAAATGTGATATTTACTCTTCCATCCTTGAAATTCTTATACAGAAGTACTCAAAGTGCAAAGTAAAATTGGTATGTTTTCAGTTTTCTTAGAATTTCTTTAATAGTGGTTTGAAAGCTTTAATTTTATTCTTATTCACTATTGTTTACATTCTAGAAAATGAAGAAGTCAAGGAAACGACCTTACGAGAGCTTAAAATGCTTCGTACTCTCAAGCAGGAAAACATCGTGGAGCTGAAGGAAGCCTTTCGCCGGAGGGGGAAACTGTACTTGGTGTTTGAATATGTTGAAAAAGTAAGTCACTAATCGATAGTATAGAGTTTGCCAGATTCTTTCATTTAGGGTTGTTTCTGATACTGTTCAGGGAAGTATTAGTATCTAGTATGATTTGTCAATGTACTCATGATCTCAGTACTTTAAAATGAATTTTTTATCCATAATCATTAGAAGCCCTGAAATATATTGATGGATTTTGTACATTTTAACTGTACAGTGATCATCTTAAATTTCAACAGTGTATTGAATTGGCTTCTAAAATCTTAGAATCTGTGTTCAATAAGTAATTTTTAGATGTACTTTATTTAAATTAAATCTAGGCAAGGCCTCTGAGGGAGAGACCAGTAAATTGACAGCGATGGCACAGGATGACAGAGGTATGTGTAAGGCAGCCTGGGAGCATAGGATGGCTGCCTGCATCAGACCTAAGGTGGCTTATGAGTGGGCTCATGGAGCAACCGTTTCTGAAATGTCAGTGCTTTGGCTTTGAGGGAAGAAGATGTGCCAGGAAGCTTAAGGTGAGGCTTGAGGAGGTAGATGAGGCCACAGATAAGGAATTGGAAGCATGGGAAAAAGGAAGAAAAGCACACATGATTCAAACTATCTACATACTTGCCTTGGTATTTTTTTTAATTGGTAATGATCAGTGACAGTTTTAATCATATGTGGCCTAGGGGCAAATGTATGCTACAGTAATCAGTATGTGAGCCTTTGAATTTCTTTGAGGGTAGCTGCCCTACAGAGGCTAGTTATTGTCCAAAACTTAAATAAGTACCTTAACAAGAGTAGAATAAACTGGAGCCAGATGGACCTTTTAGAGGTTTCCTTAATGAAAAAATATGTGGCTCCCGATTTCCTGTTAATATCTAAACAACATTAAAAGTTATTACTTTATTACATTTTACTTCTTCAGTACATGTCTTTGTAGGAATCTACAAAATAAAATCAGGAATTTCTACATAATAAAATGACGCTTTCTAAAGAAAATGAAGACTGGAGAGGGTTAAGTTTGCCAAGTATTTTCTATGCCATAAATGACAGTGTCATTACCACCACCACCATCATCACAAAATAGAACACAGTGTTGTCAAATGACAGACCAGGAATGTGGCTTTTGAATTAATTCAGCCTTTACAAATTCTTTCTTTTTCTTTTTCTTTTTACATTTTTATTACACTTTATTTATTTTTGAGAGAGTGTGTGTGAGTGGGGGAGGGGCAGAGAAAGAGGAGGGACATAGGATACAAAAAGGGCTCTGTGCAGACAGCAGAGAGCCTGATCTAGGGCTTGAACCCACGAACTATGAGATCATGACCTGAGCCGAAGGCAGATGGTTGACCAATTGAGCCACCCAGGTGCCCCTATGGATTATTTTTCTAATGAAAATAAATATACATAGTAATTTCAATTCAAGCAAATTTGAAAAGTATTACAAATTTCTTTGTCATTTTAAAACACTGTTTTATGGGGATGCCTGGGTGGCTCAGTCGGTTAAGAGTCCGACTGTTGGTTTCAGCTCAGGTCACGCATGATCTCACAGTTTGTGGGTTCAAGTCCCGCATCAGGCTCTGTGCTGACAGCTCGGAGCCTGCTTGGGATTCTCTCTCTCCCTTTCTATCTGCCCCTCCCCTGCTTGCTCTCCTCTTAAAAATAAATACAGAAACTTAAAATAAAAATAAAACATTGTTTTATGTTTCTTTTCCAAAATCTGCTTAAAGGTTTCTTTTTCTGTGTCAGTTTAGGTATTTTCCTAAGGGACCTTCCCTACCAAAAATATTTTTTTTGATATAGTTTATTGTCAAGTTGGTTTCCATATACCACCCAGGGCTCATCCCAGCAAGTGCCCTCCTCCATGCCCATCACCCATTTCCCCCTCTCTGCCACCCCACCATGAACCCTCAGTTTGTTCTTAGTATTTAAGAGTCTCTTGTGGTTTGCCTCCCTCCCTCTCCTTAACTATTCTTTAAAAAAGCATTTCCTTTGGAAATGTCTTTCCAAAGTATTAAAATTCGCTTTCTTATAAACAGCAACCTTCTTTACTTAAAACGTTATTTCATTGGTTTATATGATATTTAATTGTATGAAAAGAAATGCATCTGTTACAAATAGGTATGGGAATTTTATAAAGAACTTATTGTACACAGCTTGACTGGTGGGAACAAAATTGTGAGGTTGTATTAGAGCAAGCAGGTTTTCTAACTTTTTGGTCCTAGGACTACTACACTGTTAACATTTTTGGAACCCCTAAGAGCTTATTATTTATTTGGGTTTTATCTATTAACATTTATCATATTACGAGTTAAGACTGAACAATATAAAGTCAATTCATTTGAAAATAGCAATAATAATCCCATTATATGTTAGCATAACTACATTTGTGTGTCATTCTTCCAAGTAAAAAATGATGTTCTATCAAAAACAAGCAGCTATTTCAGCTTTAAGACAACTGTTATGCTTTGTTTTATGAAAGAAGTGCTTAATGTGCATTCCTCATTTTATCATGTAGATTCCTAAAAAGACATGTACTCAAGAATTGAAATTTAATACAAGTAATAATTTTTACTACATAATCAAAGAAAGACAACTTTTTTTTGAGGGGGGGCATCGCATACGTGGGGGAGGAGCAGAGAGAGGGGCCAAGCAGGCTCCACACTGTCAGCGCAGAACCCAACCCAGAGGTGCAGAACCCACAAACTGTGAGATCATGACCTGAACTGAAATCAAGAGCCAATGTTTAACCGACTGAGCCACGCAGGTGCCCCAAGAAAGACATCCTTAACTAAAACTGGTTTTTTTTTTTTGGTCTTCCTTTTTAACTGCAAGACTGTGGCACTGAGGAATCCAATGCCTTGATTTATGCTAGGGTGCCACCAGCTTACCCATCTTTGCTTTGAGTCATCCATGTAAATACAAACTTAGTGAAAGAGCCAAAAATCTGAGTGTTACTATGAATATAGTTTTGACTTCATGGGCCTTCTGTAAGATCTGGTAACCACCCTCAAGACTTGCACAGATAATACTTTCAGAACTGCTTTCCTAGATGGTCATCTACAAACAATAAACTCTAATGCTATGGGCCTTAATGTAGTGCTTTACAGAGGGATGGAAAATGGGTAGTTAATCTGGAAATTCAGTGAAACTGGTTAAGTTGGGTTTCTCCTTAATAAAAACAATTTTGCCTGAGTTTTAGAATGATCTCTGATTCCAGGTAAGAGTTTTGAAAATTGATTTGTTGAGAGTCTGTCAACGTTTGTTTCAACAGCATTTTCTAGCTTGTCTTAATTTTTGTACTGATTGCATGGATCGCTTCAAAACTTAGGGATCATTTTCTTTTAAGAATATTTCCAAGTTCTCCAGAAATGTTTACAAGGCTTGATTTTATTGCAAGGTGCTATTAAACATGCACAGTACACTGTGTTAAAAATGCCTACTTCCCCCTTCCTTTATACATTGCAGCATCTTCTCTCTACTTTGTATTGCTTTTCCCTTGAAAATGTTCTAAAATGATGCTTGAAACATTTTAGGGAGAGTGGAAAGTACCAGGGTTATTATTTGGGGCAGCACTGGGGAGTAGTAAAAATGGAATTTCTTTTAAAAGAGAGCTTTGATTTAATAGAGTATCCTGCTTCTGCATGAAAAACATCGTAGGTGGAAAACAAAATGGTTTTTTAAAATGCGTGCTGTGTACTGGATGAATTATCATCCAAAATGCTTTTTTTAAATTGTTACTGCATGATTTATAGACCTGCCTAATTTGTGGAAATTAATGGCTCCTTATTTAATTTTTAGAATATGCTTGAATTGCTGGAAGAAATGCCAAATGGAGTTCCACCTGAGAAAGTTAAAAGTTATATCTATCAGCTAATCAAAGCTATTCACTGGTGCCATAAGAATGATATCGTACATAGAGGTAAGTATGGAAGTTTTGAAATGGAAAATATTAAGAAAATGTCAAAGTTAACAGTGAAATATTTTTATGTGGTACTGTCTTAATATTTCCATGGGCGCTGATGTTCCATTTAAATTAAATACATTTTGAACATATAGGATATGAGACATTGTTTACCTTCCAAGTCTCCTTCTGAATTATCAAAAGGATAAACTGCAAGTTCATTTGGATGTTATGGTGAGATCTCTGTGTCACCAGATCTATTCTCAACTTTAGAAATGCCTAGGGATGTAAAGAACTTAACAAAGTGGGAACTTGGGAGCTTACATGGGGTAAAAAGAGCAAAGGGATGTTCTCCATTGCCTTTTGGTCCTGCTGATAGACCAAGTAATGTGAAACCACTCAGAGGCAGGCTAAAGGTGGTCCCTAAATCTCTGACCGTCCCCCCTCCATTGACAGTCGTCTTTCATTCCCTCTTAGACCAACAACCTCTGGTATGTGCCTTTAATTCCTGAATTGCCCTACCCATTAGTGCAAAGTGCCCATTGCAAGTTGTAGGCATGATCACCCTAAAATCAAGGTCATGATTATGTTTCCATAAACTGTTTTATTTTGTCCTATATTGCTGTGAGGTGAGTGGTTTATAGTAATAAAAGGGAAATTACTTGTTTAGCACTGTCTTTGACTCTACACCATTTATCTTCTGCTGGTTTTCTCCCTTGAATTCTAGAGTTTTACAGTAATGGGATACATATTGATAAAATAATGAAACTAAAAGATATTTATCAGAAAATGTTACAGTATCTACTTCTTGTCTCTGAATTATCAAATAAGTAAATACTACCTTTTAATTTACCTATACAAACACATAACAATATCCCTTTAAAAATAGTCTCACTTTAAAAATAGCCTGAAAGTCATGTGAAGAATGCCAACTTCTATTAATTATATCTAGACAAAGATAGTTTATATTTCTCTTGGATTTGACTTTCATACCAGTTACCTTATCAAGGTTGTTGGTGGTATAGATAGATCTATCTTCAAGCCAACTGCACATCTAGTGTCTGGAGTAATGATTCTAACAGTGTATACTGCAATATGATGATATTAATAAGGAACTTATTTAGTTGCAGTTCTGTAGTAATGCTGTGATTTGGTTAAGTATACAGTAAATCAGTGGTTGTCAGTAGATACCATGATTCTGAGGGGCGCGTGGGTGGCTCAGTCAATTGAGCGTCTGACTCCTGGTTTCAGCTCAGGTCATGATGCGGGGGTTGTGGGATTGAGCCCTGTGTTGGGTTCCACTCTGAACATGAAGCCTGCTTAAGATTCTTTCTCTCTCCCTCTGCCCCTCTCCCCTTCTCTCTCTCTCTCTCTCTTTTGTTCTCTCAAATTAAAAAAAAAACAAAAAAGAAACCATGATTCTGTAATCTACAGATTTTACTCTTCTGTCTTCTTTCTCCATTTTCACCTCTGCCATATGATATAAATGATTGTTACTCTAAAAAATAGAATTGTGAGATGCCTCCCAAGGCAGAAGTTAAATAGCATTTTCTGTGTATTTCTACTCAGCTCCCACCACATCTTCAGAATATCCATGGAAAAAATGAGAAATCTTTTCTTGACTCATCCAGTATAGCTTCAGCATTAGACATTTATATTGGGAACCACACAGAAAAGCTAAAGAGAGATATAAACATAAAAATTATATTGAAAATCACAACAGAAATTGTATCTTTTTTAAAGTGTATTTATTTAATAAATAGCACACAAGCAGGGGAGAAGGGAAGGGGAGAGAGAGAGAGAGAGAGAGAGGGAGGAAGGGAGGGAGGGAGAGGGAGGGAGAGAGAGAATCTTAAGCAGGCTCCACACTTAGCACAGTCCCACAACCCTGGGGTCATGAGTCAGATGCTCAACCTACTGAGCCACCCAGGTACCCCATGAACTTAAAAAAAAAATATATATATATATATTATATAGATAATATAAATATATATTCTATCTATGAAAATTTTATATTCTCTGAAAATTGATGTTATTAGTATTTTATAAAGTAGAATAGTTCCTTGAGACATGGTGGTCTAGATTCAACGGTTCTTAAATTTCTTTCAGAGATTCCATTAATACCTTTAAGATTTAAAGGGAAAAAATATTTTTGAAATTGTGGTCTGCATGCTTCTGAAAAACAAACTGATCGAAACTTTTATGTACCAGCATAAAATGTGTTACTCTACTTTTCACTGTCACAGGTTTCTATTCAAATTACTCTGGATATTTCTAAGTAGCTGCTGCTATAGTGACCCAAGAGTGTCAGTCAGCAGTACATGGGACATTTGTTAACAATTGTTCCTTAATTTTTGTACTTCAGATATCAAGCCAGAAAATCTCCTAATCAGTCACAATGATGTTTTGAAACTGTGTGACTTTGGTAAGTTAAAAAGAACTTGAGCCCTGTAAATAGAATTAATTTAATATAACACATAGGTACCTTTTATAATACTTTTATTAAAAGTATTTTTTATGTTTTGACTTAAATTAGCAGAGGAATATTCTACTGGGTCATACACTGGAAAATTGATTGCTGGGAGAATACTATACTCTCTTTGCATGGTATTGTCTAGTATTTTAAAAAAGTCATAATGCAGTATTTGTTTAATGAGAATGCAAAGCAAGACATATATGTGTGTATATTCATAAGCCCAGTACCTAATGACTCAAGAAAAAGAATTTTCTATGAAATACTACTATGGCCTTCTGTTTTGAGTAGGATAATAGTATATTTTAAAAATATTTTAAATGTTGGAAGAAATTATTTTAGGTGTAACCAGAAACACTAAAAATATGCCTATGTAAATATATGTGTATCATGTATATGCAGTAGTGACATACCTGGAAAGGTCAAAGACATTTTTAGAACAGTTCCATTTATTCCCTTTAAATGTTGAATGAATGAGATTAGTAATTGGTGTGTAACATTGCAGTTCCTGGTTGAGTGTATAAGAAAGCTTTTTGAGTTGTACTGTCTCCTAATAGAAAATCGTGTATTGTTTTCCATATGTATAAAAATGTATTAAATGCTATTAAAAATTTACACTAAAATTATTCAGAAAGGTTGTACAACTATAAATTAGGGTGTTCAAATTATAGGTCATTTTAAAAAATTCTTTAATCCAAATGCTGAAAACTGACAACTTAACTTTTTTTAATGTTATTTTTTCATATATTCAAATATAACTATAAATATAATATAAATCTCTCTAAATAAATGATACTGTGTCTCCTTTCATAAGCAAAAGTTAGATTAGTAACTCCAAGGGGAATTGAACAAATGGGAAATGGAAGCATTCTAAGAATTCACTGTGTGAGTGGCCAGTTTTATCCCATGTAGCTATTAGAAGCATGTGTAACTGTTTTCACTCAGTGCTTTTAAAGAATTTGAATATTAATATCTTTACTATAACACATACATAGCTTTAATTTTCTTCATACTTTATAAGGAATATTGCAAAGAAGAGTCCTGCTATATTTTAAACATCTTAAGAAGTGCTTAGGAGAATAAACAAGAACTACTCAAATACAATTATTTAAAAGGAGTCTTTCGAGTTTTATTTCTGGCTTCCTATCCATAATTGTGACTACCACCAAATACTGACACTCCGTATACCTCATACATTCTTGACTATGCATCCATGATTCTTTGGGTTGGTGATCCACTTAAACCCCCAAATTACTGAAATTTGTAAACAAATAACTACAGAAGAGATGCCAGTGGGATGGTTAATAATTGGAAACAAGTATTTGTGATCTGACTTCTCTTAAAGGAAAGACAATTTTAAGTGAAGAGGAAGTTTCACATGTCAGCACTGCAGGTGGTACTCTGTGCCCTGTGCATCCCCAGTGATGACTTCTGAACTGCTTTTCTTCCCAGAATGTGGAGCTACTGTGTCTGGCTTGAAAATTTCCATTCAAAAATAGGAATATTTCTTTCAAAAATGTCTTACAAAGAAGTATTAATTGAAGTTAGGACTTTGTTTTTTTTCTGTGGTTGTTTTTATTTTTTACTGTTCTGTTTTAAGAAACATGATTTTCTACTTTTCAAAATTAATATACACCTTAATTTTTATCCCTAATTTTAATGTTCTGGTTCTCTGTGACTATCCGTAATGCTTTTGGTGAGTTAGGTGGGTAATTAGCTTACCTACTGACTTATTTTTTGGCCCCAAAACTTTTGAAAGGGTTTGGAGGGTAAATAATGATAGATTTTATAAATAATTTAGATACCCCTATGATACTTCTCAGTCATATTAGGAGATGAAAATAATTTTGGCCTGCTTAGTTTCCATCATTGCCACCAATTAGTTGTTTATATAATGGCTAGAACTGACTAGTAACAGTAGTATACAAATACTATGTTAAGTCTCACATATCGGAATATGATGACCGTCTGTGACCAAGTATTTTAGCTTTGACTTGGGCTCTTGTGGGGCCTTCATTTTGTTTCTAAGATTTGCATTTATTGAGAGAGCTGACTTAAAAGTATGCTCTGAATGCTTATAAAAGCATGTAATAACTTCAAAAACATGGACTTCTGTAGTGTAAGGGGAGAGGGTTTTTTTTTTAAGTGAATATACTGTATATTTTAATTGACATATGAATATACTAACCTTTTAAAATAATGAAGTCACCATTAATAAATAGTCCATTCAGTACCAGTTATTATGTTCTTTTGATATTCCTTTAAAATATTACTAGCACTGAAATACTCTGCCAACATGAAATTATTTCTTTTTCAAATTTATATCTTTGGGTTTTTCTATCTTACAGGTTTTGCTCGGAATCTATCAGAAGGCAATAATGCTAATTATACAGAATATGTGGCCACCAGGTGGTATCGGTCCCCAGAACTCTTGCTTGGGTGAGTTACCTTCCTCAAATGAAATGCCATTTATGTATCTGCTGATCCTATATCATTAGCTTTGGGGTCATCAATGAAAGATAAGAACTTTATTTAACCAGTTATCTATTGCAGTGTAACAAACCACCCAAAAACTTAATGGTGTAAAACAAAACACCAGTTTATTTACTCACAATTTTGGGTGCCAGCGATTTGAGAGAGTCAGTAATTGAAGTTCAGCTGAATTGTTCTTTGCCAGTCTCCGTGGGAGTCACTCAGGTAGCTACAGTCACTCAGCAGATCATCTGGAGGCCTCAACTGGGATAGACCACCTCTGTTCCATGGAGACTCATTGTCCAGTGGGCTAGTCCTAGTTTCTTCATGTGAGGGTGGAAAAAATTCCCTGCGGCAAGAATTTTGCTTGCTTTTGGGCAAGCCCCAAAGCAAAGGTGGTTTTCAAGCCTCTATTTACATGACTTTTGCCTCACTGGCCAAAGCACGTTACATGGCCAAGCCCTGATTCAAGGGATGGAGAAATACACTCCACGTCTTCATGGGAGGAGTGTCAGAGTTACAGAAATGGGGGGAATTACTGCCTCCATCTTTGCTAATAATCTTCCACCTTAAGAGTTTCACATTCTGGCCTGTCTGTTGGTTTGTTCATTCCTTCATTCACTTATTCAACAAACACTCACCAAATATCTCTTATATTTATCCACTTTGCTAGAAACATGATGTAAATATCGAACCAGTTGCTAATTTTCTTGTAAACAGAGAAATGCTCTTTGATGGCAAATGGCTATTCAAACACAGATTGCACTGATGATTTTCTCAGCAGCATCTTCACATCCATCCACTTTGTGCCCACCCTTTGACTTTCAGTGCTTTTTCATTCATCTGTTAACACCAGGATAGGGTTTCTGGTAAGATGATTCTATTCTTTTTACTTTGTTTTAACTTGAGAGCCTAAAAAGGAGCCTGTCCTCCTGAACTCAATCACATACTTATGTTAATAATCCTCTACTTACCTTAGTTGTAGTATTTTCTTATTTTCCATAGATTGTACTTCCCTCTTGGGGACCATCCAAGAATGGAGAAATAAGGCACACCCAGAAATAAAATTAGATATGGTGGTAAGGATGACTGGTGCACTAGTTATAGGTTTCATCTCTTTAGTGTGCTGTACATATATCTGGGGGACATGAGAAATTTAAGTTTTCAAAGATACTTTTTATATAGTAGGAATATAAATTTCTGTTTCTTTTGTTCACTATCATAATGACTATATGTTTAAGTTACTCACTGAGTGTTTATTTTTATGTTCACAATTGATTTCCTACTGTTTATCAACCATCTGGTTGTAATTCTTGATTCATTCCTGACATAGAGCCTATAAGAATTATTGATATCAGTTCTTGAAAGCTTTACTATTTTTCTGAAATCAAAAGCCTGCTTTATCCTGGGAAACAAATGGTGGTTACTCACTTTATTATCTCTCTTTGTGTGGGTAGATTTTAGAATATGTTTCTTTTATTTATTTATTTTTTTTTTTGAGAGAGAGCAGAGGAGGAGCTGAGGCAGAGGGGGAGAGAGAGAGAGAGAGAGCGAGGGAGGGACTGACTCTTACGCAGGCTCTTCGCTGAGCATGGAGCCCAGTGTGAGGCTTGATCTCATGAACCCTGAGATTGTGACCTGAGCCAAAATCAAGAGTCAGAAAATCAACTGATCCTCTCAGGCGCCCCTAGGATTTCTGTGCTAATTTTTAAACTTGGTTTTAGAGTGATTTTCTTTTGTGTTTGTCTATGTTTCTTTTTCTGTGTACCTCTGACTGGACTCATTGGGATGCATAGTCCATTTTCTTTTGGGAGGGATTGAAATTTGAATTTATTAGACAGATTTGCCAAAGAAATGAATATGAATTAGATCGTTCTTAGAACACCATCTGAGGTTTCAAGTATGCTAGAGGATTTTTGATAATATGGTTTTGTCTGTAAGATGGCCCCAAGGAGTTCATTCTGAGGACATCCTTGTTGCAGACCTTCAGAGAGTATTTGTTACCTAATAATACATGTCAGAAAACTGCAGTTATGTTTAGAGATGGGGGGGAGCTATCAAAAGTACATGGGGACTCCCAATGAATTTGAGCCAAATTATATATTGCTAATTAAATGATTGTCAAGTACTAGTTGAAGAACCATATTATTTGTGTAAAAGTCCCATTGAAATCATTTGATATTTGGGTAACGTGAAGAATTTGTATTTTTGTACATCCTCAAACTTTGTCCTTGATATTCAAAATAGTTCCAGCTGCATAAATTATTCAAATCCATCGACAGGAGAAAAATAGCACAATTTGGGTACATAGACTATTCATAGGTTTCTTTATCTAGCACTTTTAAAGAAAGGTCGGTATCCTTCCCTCCCCTACAAGCTACCCAAAAATCTAAAGGAAGTTTCCTAATATGGTCCTTAGGTTATGATCTCACGGTTCATGGGTTCAAGCCCCGCATCGAGCTCTGTGCTAACAGCTAGCTCAGAGCCTGGAGCTTGCTTCCAATTCTGTGTGTCCCTCTCTCTCTGCCCCTCTCCTGCTCATGATCTCTCTCTGTTTCTCAAAAATAAATAAGTGTTAAAAAAAATTTTTTTTTAAGTTTTGTATTACTGCTGTATCATTATGGCATTCTAGACTTTCATCCCATATTTGTTTCAGATACTTTATCTTGGCTTTCCTTTCTTCAAACTTGGATTATTTGTGTTTGAAACTAAAGGAAATATAGTTTCTTAATTTGCCACATATAATTTGATTTAAGGCTATACATATTGGGGCATACATATAAAGTTTCTTTGGAATACTTAGATTTTCACAGATAGCCTCCATTTATTAATAATTTAACACTCCTAAAACCCTTTGCTAAACTCAGATCCTAGAAGAGAGCTGTAAACCCCTAAGGAAATGGGGGTGAAAAATGCTTTGAGACGAATAGTTATCACATAAAACCCCTATAGTTTTAGGTAAATAATACATTCGATCTTAGCACACTCTTAGGTATTTAAAATTGTGACTCTATGCAATCAGAGGTTATTCAGTGTTTGTTGTTCAAGAAGACACATAAGTCAGTAGTACATTTTAAAATAGACTGAACTCAAAAAATGGATGAGGTGTAACTTTGTAACATTTTGAGAGCTACAGGATAATTACCTATTAAATACATTTCTTGGGAGCATTTCATTTTCCAAGTGAAGTATTAACTCATCAGACATGTGTACTGTATTAGGGTTTATTAAGCCATTCATGTTCAAAATATGCCCAGATGTGAATAGATTCCAACTTAGATTGCTAACTAAACTATTACTAAACTGATGGTTTTATTAGCATAGATTTATTTACTTGTTCTCTGAGTCTTTACTTGGATATCCATAAGTCCTTTTTTCAGCGTCATTTTGAATTTCTTAAAATACACAAATGTGCTTTAAATCATGAATCTTTTGTTAATAATTTGGAAATTATTAAAACATATTTCTTCATTTGCTAAGATAATCTCTTCGTTTGCTTTTCAGGGCTCCTTATGGAAAGTCAGTAGATATGTGGTCAGTGGGCTGTATTCTTGGGGAGCTTAGTGATGGACAGCCCTTATTTCCTGGAGAAAGTGAAATCGACCAACTTTTTACAATACAGAAGGTGCTAGGACCACTTCCATCTGAGCAGATGAAGCTCTTCTACAGTAATCCTCGATTCCATGGGCTCCGGGTAAGAGGCTTTACTAAAACTCCAAATGAAATCAGTATAGCAGGATTTAAATCATTGTCCGTTACACAATGGGATGCTAAGCTATCCATTGAATACTATTCCCTTTCCCATTACAATGTTTATAATCCCCATTATAATATTTTATTTTTGAAACTTATATAATATCCGTGAATTTTTTAAAGTAGTCTGAATTTGAAAGTGGGAGCTTTTCCTAATTTATAAGTTCCAAAATTTTAAAACCTCTTCTAGCATATGGATTATTATATTCTAAACTTTGATTATCTCAGAATGTTTGTCTAAAATATTAAACATCTCCTAAAGATATAAAAATGTGTAAATGACTCTTATTTAAGCAAACAAATTTGTAATGATTTGAGGAAGACTATGAGTATCTGCATTGCACAGATTTAAAGGTTGTGTTCTAGCAAGTATTTCTTGTCTATTGACAATGAAACATCAGATCTTCTTTTCAAACTAGTCTGTTGTCTTGGACAGCCTTTTCTATACTTTCTTTTTACAAAGCTTGTTTTCAGAGAATATGCTAAGAAAGGTCTTAAAGTATAAACTTTCCCCAAATGAGAGATAACCAGCTTGCAGAGGAACCTTATTAGAGTAAGTGCATAGAGGCTGCTTCTCTCTTCCATCCACCCCAAAAGCTACTTTGTAAGTTTTCAATTACTCTGGGCTGATGTGCCATTTGGTGACCATTGTGACAACTATAAAATAAGCTTGCCGCTGCTTCCTTTCTTTCTCTTAAACACATGATTCTTAAACTGTGTTTCCTTGATATTTGCAAAGCACTTCATTTTTTCCTTTGACTTTCTGGACCTTGGTTCATTTCACTTTGAAGAGCACCCCACTTCACACACGAGCACCTGGCATCGTACCTGCTCCTCTGAGGCTCATTGCAGAAGAAATGAATGAACAGAGAAGCACATATACTTTCTCAACTCCTTTCTGTGCTCGCTCGCTCGCTCTCTCTCTCTCTCTCTCTCTCTCTCTCTCTCATCCTAATCTGTCTGAGTTCCCTAAGGCAATTTTCTCTTTTCTCCTTCTATTTTTGCTTTTGTGAGGCAAAAATTAGCCAAATTAAAACCATTAATTGAGGATGCAAATAGTTCAACAATTATTGACCATTTGTTGTATTAGATGCTGAAAATAATAAATAGGACTTATCCTCAGTCAAATAGAAATGAAAATTTATTCAGAAAAAAGTTAGTAATAATTCACAAATTTCTGTTTTATTGAAGATACATCCAAACTCCTTCCTATAGTCCATCTCCCTTGCTTGATCTGTGCCCTTCTAGGTCCCTGATCTCAGCTCATACCTCTCTCAGTTCTCCTCTCTCCCTCTTCAGATTCTCACCATACTTGTCTTTCTTTTTCTTTGACCTCTATAAACATTTTAAGATTTTTCCAGCTTTGTGGATTTGAGATTTGCAACTCCTCCTGGGGAGGTGCTTCTGTTGTGTGGCCCCTTCTCACTTTGTAAATCTCAGCTCCAAGAATGCCCCTCCTCTGATGCCCCCAACATACTGCCGCTCCCTCTTCCTAGTGTCTCCCATAGCACCACCCTGCTGTTTTCCCTCCTAGCACTTATTCTCCTAGTATGTAGTCGTGTTGTTTACTTGTTAAGTATTAACTGTCTAGTACTCCACTACTCAAGTATAAGCTCCCCAGTGGCAGAAATCATGTTTATTCTAGCACATCTGTATTTCTAGCACGTATAGCAGAGCCCCGCACATCTCATTAGGGATGGAGTGAATATTTGATGGATCAGTTGAGCCAGTTTGTGTCATCAGATCTCAAGCTGTATTTCCCTTCTCTTCATCTCGAATGCTTTTTTAGCCTTTAGTATCTTTTACCTGCACTGTTGGTAGCCATTTCTAAGTGCGTCTCTCCAACTTTCCGTCTTCACTTCAGTCTTTTCACATTGCCTTTGGAAGAATCTTCCCTCAAACTGCACATTCACTTCTATCTCCTTTGTGTTTAGAAGCCTCCACAGCATTGCTTGCATTTAAACTCCTTAGGGTAGCATTAAGAACCCCTTGCTCTTAGCCCTCTAGCCTTGTCTCCCACTCATTTCTACCACTGCTCCCTACTTGTCAGCCATATTGAACTTCTCACCATTTCCTTGACATGTTGCTTCTACAGTGCTGTATTTTCATTTCTGTGATGCTCCCAGTACTTGCTCTCCTTCCTAGACAGCTCTTCCTCCTCCCTCCCGCAGACTGAGGTCAAGTGTTTCCCCGTTGGGAAGCCCTTCTAGACTCCCCATTGTGTACTGCGATAGCACTGTGGTTGTCTTGCCTTTGTAGCAAGTTGCTTTTAAATAGCTGTTTTCGAATATATATATATATAGAGAGAGAGAGAGAGACTTGATGAATTCGTTGAGGAAATGAACTCTCCTGTCCACCATTATATTCACAACACATCTACCATAGTGCCAACAAGGTTGAATAGTATTGAACAATTGAATATTTGACCTCAGGATTTTAACATTAACTTCTGGAACATCAAGCTTGGCCTGCTGGCTGCCTGTTCTTTGCCTGGTTAAAGAGACTCCTTGGTGGATTTTCCAAAGAGTGTGTACAGATGTGTCATGGTACTTGGCCTTAATAACTTACAGGCTAGTTGAAGAATTAGGATGTTTGTGCATGAAATAATCAGAGAGCAATAGAACTTAAAGCATGTATGTAATAAAGTACCTCATTCTTTACCGCATTGTAATGTTTTCTGATACATCTCTCAATATGGTTGAGACCATGAGACTGTTAAACATTCTGGAAGGTTAGAAATCATAGTTGTCTGGATTCACTGGAGGAAGATGTATGGAAGATTTGAAATTTGTAATGGGTCCTGAAGAATGAGTAACATTTGGATTCGATAGGCTATTTTTTCTTCATTTGTGTGGGGTCCTTTTTGTTCACAGACCTCCTCACTAAATAGTATTATCTGTAAAGTGCTAGGTAGCACATGACAATACTGCTTATAAATAACCTTCAGGGAAATTGCTGCTTCCTTGGCATTTTTTAATAAACCTTAATATTTTTTACAATTTAGTCTGAAAGTGTTTGTGGTATTTTAGCTGAATTAGCTTAATCTTTTTGGAAGTTTAGCAATTTGAGGGAAATGTCATCCTTTATCATTTTGTTGGAGAGTATCTGTGACAGATAGCTAAGCATGGAGAGTGTGTGAACTGTAACTTCCAATAAACAGACTCACCAGTGACCAGTCTACTGTTATTGGCATTTTGATTCAGTTGTTGTAGAGATTGGAAAACCGGCAAGATGTTGCTCTCATGGTATGCTTTATTTTGAAAAAGTTAACAATTGATGTCCCGTAGCCTAGGGCATAGACTCTGGAGTTAGACTGCGGGGGTTCAAAGCCTGACTCCATATTTACTACATGAATGACTTCGACAAGTTTCTTGAGCCTCTGTTCTTCATGTATAAAATGCTGATAAAAGAAGTACTATTCAATGGGGCCATTGTGAAGATGAAATGTTATATGTATGCCTGGCCCATAGTAAGTGCTCAGGAAAGAGGTACTCAAGGAAGGAGGGAAGACTGGCTACTCATTGGGATAGAATTTAAACTTCTGTGGTTGAGTTTTGGTTATTTGTGGAATTATTGCATGAGAATGGTAGATTTCATTCAAAAGCACATAAACCAATTTTTTTAACTTAGGAATTTGGGCATTTTTTATCATAATAATTTTCATACCTTTTGACTCTGCATTAATTTTCTTATCAATGAAATGTTACTTCTGGAGAAAAAAAAAGGATATCTGGTAGCATAAGATAGACCCCATAAGGAAAATATTAACTAAAGTGTAGCGGTACATCGTTGTTTATCACAGCATGACAGGTGTGTCTCTCTTTGGGCTGATATTGAATGCTCCAACAATATCCAGAAGAACCTCTGTACCTCTCTTGAGAGAGGTGCCTAGATTCAGAAAGAGTGTAGGTTTGGATTACAGACCTGGGTGAAAATATTAGTTCTGCTTTTTAATTACATAACTTGCCTTGAACCAGTTATTTGAACTTTCTGAGTGTCACCTTCATCTCTAAAATAAGAATTGCAAAAATGCCTTGTATAGCATCACTTCACTATGTAATCCGTATAGGTTATTGCCTGTGTGTCTGTGTTAAGTTCATGTTATTCCTTCTACTTCCTCTATCTGGGGTGCTGTCCTACTTTTCTCTGTCCTCCCATTTTTCTTATCTTTCAAATCCTAGTTCAGATATTATCTATGAATTCATTCTTTTTTTCCAGCTGCAAACCACCTTGGTCTCTCCTTTCTCTGAGCTTCAAATAGAATTTTGGACAGCACACTTCAGTGCCGATTGCTGTCCCAGCCAGAGTGTGGGTTGCTTACGTGCAAGGTTTAGCTCTGACCCCTACACTGTATCTCCTGCTGTGCCTAGCACAGGGTGCAGATAATGCCAGAATCACCACCTAAGTGCCTTGTTTGAGTTTTCCTCCATAACTAGCTCTCCCATCCACTTATTTAACACGCTTAGGGATTCCAGTACTTTGAAATGCTCTTATTGTTGGTATAAAGGAAATATGTATTAAAAACAAAGTAGCCTTCCCATTGCAAGGGAGTACATGGCATTGGGCTTTAGTACTTTCTCATCCACTTAGATATTGCAGAATGTGAGGTGACAGAGAGGACAGAGCACCTAAATAAATTTGACCTCTTCCCCTCATTTTATTTAAAATTTTATTTGTTAACTTAGGAGTCTATTTGCTTTCTGTTCCAATTTATATAAAGGAAGGAATTGAAAACCGGCCATTAAAAGAGTATTTTAAAAGCAATGATAGAACATGGGTCCGAATTCACTGTTTTTATTTCTGTGGCCTTTCAGGCACTGCCCTCTCTGCCTTTTCCTCTTTCTTTGTTTTTGTTTTTGTTTTACTTCTCTAATTTTCAAGAGTAAATGATGTAAAAAAGGCTTAAGAATTGTTTATGTAAGCAAATTTGTATAAGCTATATTGTAACTAAATTATCTGTATAAATAGTACTTTGTAAACTATAAGTACAGTGTCAAAATGTTATAGTTAGGTTTATTTTACATGCTTCATTGTCTGACTAGATTTAATACCGTCTTCCGCCTGCAAATTTTCCCATTATTTAGCACCCGGTCCTATTAACCCATACCTCAGATGCATAGACATAAAACTAATAGACAGATGAGGTAAGTTTGAGTTTGGCAGTAGGGCGGAAATTCCTGCTCTTTCGCTGCCGTTGCCGGCGCTCACAGCACATGGCGCGCACACCCTTCCCCGTGCTAACGCGCCTGTCATGTCGTTCTTCCAGTTCCCGGCTGTTAACCACCCTCAGACACTGGAGAGAAGATACCTTGGAATTTTAAATAGCGTCTTACTGGACTTAATGAAGGTGAGAGAAGTTAATGTCTGCATAAAATGCCTTTCGGTTTGTTGGGTTTTTTGGTATCCACATGTGACGGACCCTGCTTTTGTGAAATACATGTATTTTGTTAATAGATGCATAATAGTGAATCATAGGGGACTATGTTATGTTAAAAACATGCAATTTATTTTAAAATAGCAGCAGTACCCGGTATGGTAACATTCCATCTAGAGAGGACCATGAGATACCTCAATTATATGCCTAAAATGGGTAGAATAAAAATGACTTAACTATAAATGAAAAATAATTTAAAAATTTATTCAGCATTGAAGAGCTGTTCATGCATAAGGTTCCAAAATCAATGTTAAAATGAATGTTGAAAGAAAAGAAGTTCTGACTTTTTTAATGTGATATTTAAGGCCTCTCATAAGATTATTTTGTCAGGTAACATAGTTCTGCCCTCTTTTAAATTTGCCCTTTTCTGTCCCTGGTGGATAGGCTCTTTCTGGCCCTTTTTTTTTGACACAGCAAGATCACTGCTACTCCCATGCCTGAGCACCCCTTATGCTCATGCCCCTGTCCAGAAGGTTCTCCTGCTCTAGACTACTGGAAGCATTCTCACAGTTTTTCTTCAAGGTTTTCTTCCCCAGTAGACAGAAAGCCCCTTGAGTGAGAACTGGGTTTTCCTATTTCTCCAGCTTTCATTGCAGCCAGCCAGTGCATAAACAGGTGCTGGTCGTTTGATAGTAGACCTTCAAAAAAACATTTGTTAATGGATCATTTTTATTTTATGCCCATTTGGTTAATTGTTCAAAATCAGAAGAGATTACAGTGTGCACAGAGTTTGTTAAGGTATATGTTAACTTAGCACAGTTGACAATTGCTGAGCAGCATTCTCACAACTTTGCTGTCCTTTCAACTATGTTCCTCTGTGTCCCAAGGAACACTTTACAAATAGGTGTGGGGACTGCGGGGCGGGGGACATGGCATTTGGAAAGACCACATACCACATAACCTTTTGTAGAGATTCACAATATTCATTAACTTATAAGGCTTTCAGAAATCTCATTGTGAAGAAGCATTTCTGTCTCGCTCAACATTTCCTAAATTTAATTAAATGTTGAATCCTTTAAAAAATAATACAACTCTAGAGTACTGGTGTTCTTCTGAACACAGATTGAGAGAAGCTATTAAAAAGATAGCCCTCAAGGCTCTTCCACATTAATTAGTCATAAATTGTCTCTTAAATCAGTCGGATTTTGTCAATATGTTCTTTCACACAGTCAGTATTTATTTATCAGGGCTTAATGATTTGGTAACTTAAAAAATGTAAATCGGATAAAGTAGAAGAACTAAATTAAATACGGTTTCATGTTTTCTGGCTGTTGTCTTTTTTTTTTATTTTATTTATTTTTTTTTTAGTAATTGAACTTTGTTAAATCATTACCAAATATAATTACCAAATATCCGTGTGGTACCTGTTAAAACATAGCAGATAAAAGTACAAAGGTAACCTGAATCATTCTCTATTTATATCAATTTGGAAGTGAAACAGTAATTCCTACTTATTTAATACACTTAGCCTCAAATTTCTTTAACATTAAGTAAATATTTTTATTGGAATTTATATTCATAACGTATGCAAATTATTTTTACATTTAGTTATTTTTTAGAATGTAAACATATCCATATAACCACATCAAGATTGAGGTATAGAAAATTATTAACACCCAGAAGCCTCTCCATGTCCCCTTCCCTGGCTCTACACTCCTCTCCCTCCCCCCTCCTGGGAACCATAATTCTGAGTTCTCTCACCAAAGAATAATATTGCCTTGTTATTGCATGTTACATAAATATAATTATTCCTTTTGTCTTTTAGCTAGTTTTAAAGTGAATCTGAAAAGTAAAGAACATCATTTATCCTTTCATGAAGACCTATATTCTCTATGCTGTTCCCTAAAACAGATTTATTCATTTTGTCCATCCATTTTGGCCATCTCATTCTGCATCTGTTTATACCTATTAGCCGTTTTGGGGGGGGATACAAGTTACCAGAATTAATCTAACCTGAAGTAATTTATATGGACTTTATCTTAGTTTTTTAAAATGTTGGGTTTTTCCCCCCACATACTGATTTTTGAAACTATTTACTCAGTAAGTTTTATACTTTCTTTTTTTTTTTAATATTTTATTGTCAAGTTGTTTTCCATACAACACCCAGTGCTCTTCCCCATAAGTGCCCTCCACCATCACCACCACCTCTTTTCCCCCCTCCCCCTTCCCCTTCAACCCTCAGTTCATTCTCAGCATTCAATAGTCTCTCAAGTTTTGCATCCCTCTCTCTCCCCAACTCTCTGTCCCTCTCCGCTCCCCCTGGTTCTCCATTAGGTCTCTCTTGTTTTCCTGCTAGACCTATGAGTGCAAACATATGGTTTCTGTCCTTCTCTGCCTGGCTTACTTCGCTCAGCATGACACCCTCAGTTTTATACTTTCTTAATGATGACTTCATCCTTTTGGGTAATTTGAAAATTAACAGCTATGTTTATAAAATTTGTTCTTTGTAATGTATATGCAGTAATTTCTACAGTTAATAATCTTAAAATAGCATGTTGATGCTAGTAGATATTTGGCTTGTGAAAAGCCATATGTACTTCTAATTTAAAATACTGAGGAGCCAACTTTTCTGTTTTTAACTTGTATCAGTTGAAACCATTTTGATGTTAACGGTTTTAACTGCCAGTGAGACCAAAATCATTTTATATACCTCCACAGTGCTTCATTTTCTGAAGAAGAGGAAAGAATTGAGATAATTTTAGAATTGTGTCTGAGTTAACATGAATGTAAATCCACTTGCATGTAAGCAGTGGAATCTTTTCACCCAAAGTGAATGTTTCAGTGTGTCGTAGGATCAGAATTCAAATTTTCTGTGGTGCTCAGTTAAAAGTGGTTGTCTCAGATTGAGTTCTGGCTTACTGGGAGCAAATCTGAGTTTGTACTCACTGTTCAACAGTGAATCACAAAGAGATTAACTGTGGACAAAGCCAATAAAAGTGACCTAGAGATGGATTTGGGAACCCTAGAATTTCAACATTCTACCTTTATCTGAGGGAGAATGCTGCCCCTGAAATTTGCTGTAAGAATGTCATCACAGCAAATTCCAATGTGCTCTATTGAATTGTATTAGGTTATATGGTTTATGTTTTATATAATTGCTTAATTTGTCAACAAAAATCAATTAGTTTTTATAATGACTCACCTTTTAAATTGATAAGACAAGTAATACTAGAAAGAAAGCATTTTAGATGTTAAAACATCTACTACCTATTCCATAAAAGAGTTAGTTACTATGATATATAAAGAACACTTAAAAGTAAATTAGATGCAGATACACAAATAGAAAAGTAAGAGAAGAAGGAATATACATAACCAATAAACAAAGATATTCAACCTCATTACTAATCACATATGTAAATTAAAACAGCTATGATATACCATTTAAAAAATTTTTTTTTAATGTTTATTTTTGAGAGAGAGACAGAGCACAAGTCGGGAAGGGGAAGAGAGAGAGGGAGATACAGAATTTGAAATAGGCTCCGGGCTCTGAGCTGTCAGCAGAGAGCCTGATGTGGGGCTTAAACTCACAAGATAATGCCTATTGTTGATGCAGGTGCCAGGAAATTGGTAGACTCTTACTTGCTGAGGGGTATCATTTTAGAGAACGTCCCTAGGGGGTTATTTGGTACTACATAGAAAATAATTCTTAAAAGTTTGCATAGTTACCAATTCCATCTGTAGGACTTTACCCTTGAAAGGGATCGTGGATGTATGCAAAGATTTCGGGTATTTATCGTAGCATTAACTATAATAGTGAAAAGCAGCAACCATCTAATGTCCGACAGGAGGAGACTAAATAAATGAGGGTATATCCATACCATAAACTTCTTCAGTCATTTAAAAATGTTGTAAAGTAATTAGTTGCAGCATTGTTCAGAATAATAAAATAAAGGAAGCAACGAAAATGTTTATCATTAGGCAATCGATAAAAACTACCTAAGGCACACCCATAGTGTTAAAGCTCTTAAAGCTCTTAACTGATATGGAATGACCTCTTAAGATCTATTGTCCATTGGAAAGAAAGCTAAGTGTAGACCATTGTGTGTTGCTACTATTTCAGTAAAATAAAAGGAACAGTTAGAGATACGTACAGAGTATCTATAGAAAGGATGCACAAGAAACCAGTAACATGGGCTGCCTCCCAAGCAGGAGACAGGAGAAAAATGAATGTATATTCTTTTATGTGAATATATATTTTGCCAAAATATACTTAAAATGTTTAAATTATGTTTTAAAGAATGTTTTTTAGTAAATGAAAAGTGCAGGATCCAAAACTTATATGTATAATATGAGCCAGATTTTATTTAAAAAAATATGTATGTATGATATTCAAAAGACGGCTGGAGGGCTTATTCCCAGAGGACAATAGTAGGATAGAAGGTAATTTAGATAGTCTTTTTTAAAAACATTTTTTGGACTAAACTGTATTAGCTAGATATTCTGCAATAACCGTGCAGTTCTTTTATAAGAATAGAAATAAGGTTTTTATTACAATTTAAATTTGACTTTATAATGTTCTTTTCAATCCTAATTCTATTTCCTAAGAATTTACTGAAGTTGGACCCAGCTGACAGATACTTGACAGAACAGTGTTTGAATCACCCTACATTTCAAACCCAGAGGCTTTTGGATCGCTCCCCTTCAAGGTCAGCAAAAAGAAAACCTTACCACGTGGAAAGCAGCACTTTGTCTAATAGGTAAATATTCCCTTTTAAGGAAATACAGATGCAGTGTTGGTCTTACAAGTAGGTGGAGGAGGTGGCTGCTTAAATGATGCAATTAGAGAAAAGAAGGAAAGCCCTCTTTATTCAAAAATATCTTCCTTATGCTTATTACATGATTCAGAACCACAATTGAAGAGTTGTGTGGGTCTTAAAGACTTTCTTAACCAAGTATGTTATGGAAACCTATGCATTTTCTGGGAAAGGTAGCATGGGTTAGCAACTAAGAGGATTTCTAGCTTCATTAACTAGAAGATTCCATGTATCTGGGACTCTGGTGTGATGTTTGAAGGAAAAAGGGTAGATGAGGGTAAGGGGACTTCAGCAGGGAGAAGAGGATGCCAAACACTAGTGGGTAGGAAGTCACCTAGGACAGTCTTTGCAACTGAACCAAGTAAGTTTTACTCTGTTAGAAGGGTCTTGTGTTTTTGTTGCTCTTTTATTTATTTTTTATTATTATTTTTAAAGATTTTATTTCTTTTTAAGTAATCTCTACCCACAACGTGGGGTTCAAACTCATGACCCTGAGATCAAGAGTTGCACGCTTTTCCAACTGAGCCAGCCAGGTGCCCATTGCTCTTTTAATTGTTGAGTTGAAAAATTATTTTTTATAAGAATAAAAATATGGAAATAGTAAACTCAGTTTGGTAGATAGTGATTAAAATTGGTGCTTTTTAAAATAAATTTTTTTAACATGATCTTTAAAAAAAATTATTTTCTGGGGAGCAGTAGTTGGGGACAGGGGAGAGGGATATCTTCCTTCCTCTACCAAGAAGCTGGTCTTGTCATCTGGTATTGCTCAGACTCCGGGAGACAGGAAATAGTTTCTCTCATCTACTGTCAAAAGAGAAATAGAAAATGATAGTTCTTAATATGAAGCTTTTTGAATATAAATTTTTTTCTCATTTTAGTGCAATTTTCTCTCCACATAGAACAATTAATATTGGAATTTTGAAAGCCCCAAACCTGATACTTTTTCAAGATCTGTGAGCATATCCATAAATTGGCAGTAACCATTTATCTTATATTGTTTCTTTGTTTCTTTCTTTTCTTTTTCCCAGGGAGGCCTGTGACCAGATTCAAATTCTGTTTAACCGAGTTTGTGTTCACTTTGTTGCCTGTTTCCATGAAATTTTGGTACACTAAGGAATAATATTCATCATTTAGTTGCTCCTTTGCATTTAGGAAGTTCACATTATACCTGTGTCTTATCTGACATCGTTCCTCCTTCAGATGCTTTTGTCTTCCTTCTACCTTAATTATCATGTGATTCCTCTAGTTTACATTTGCAAAGAAAAAGGACCTCAACGATGTAGAGTTCAGTAGACTGATGATACATTTTTGCTTCATGCTATAGTGATTAGTGGTATAACCCATACCATGAAAGGAGGCCTGTGTATTTGCCCTCTCATGACCTTGAGACCCAATGGGGACCCGAGGCTGTCCTTGGGAAACCTCTTTAGAAATCTGTCATGGAGGATGTGTGTGGTGATGAAGATATGGTTTATATGGGTCTTTAAGGAGTCCGCCCAAATCTTCTTTTGAGGTAGAAGAGAATAGAACTTAGCAGTAAATAAAATTTCTGGAAGAATTTGTTTTTTAGGTCCTAACATTGTATAGAATGTTCAAGAAAAAGTTCTAAGTGGTTTCTGTAGGAATGGTGTCAGCTCAATTTACACGTATCTGGAAATGTCCTTTTCTCTACACTTGTCTGTGGTTCATATTTTCTCTGTGGAATCCCTTCTTGTTGGGAACACTAACTCTACACAGACCATGGCTAACTCAGACTTCCCAGCACCATCATAGAGGTGTTCACAGCATCATAGCACATTGGCTGCCACTTATGCATTCCCCTGCCTTGTCCCTGAGACACATTCATACACCTTGTCTTCTATTGTCCAAGTTCATGTCTCTGTAGAAGAGACAGTGGACTCATGCATTAGCCTGCCCCTGCCTAAGTCTCCTTCAGACTGTCCTGGGCTTCTGCTTACCTGGGACATGGTGGGATGGTATTCAGTCTGCTCTGCGCCCTCACTACTTCCACTTCACCAACCTTCTCCATAAAAATGTAGCTTTGCATGTTTCATGTTTATTTTGAAAAGTTATTTTAACTAAAGAGATTATCTGTCCTGCCAGCTATCTCAGAAGGGTTTATATATAAAATCCTCTTAAGTGCTTGGCAGTTTAACACAGATTCCTTACAGTTGTGTGCCAAAGAGATCTATGGAATTTTTCGGAGCAGTTTTTTATTGTTGTGCTTTGGCAGAACTCCAATTTGAAGACAATTTGATGCCCTTTCTACTTAAGAATTATGTGCGAAGCTCAATGGCTTCAAATTAATACTAAGACAGAGAAGCTTTCAGAATAGCACTTTAGGCTCTTTGTGCTTTTATGGGAAACCTAACTCTTTGATAAATGTTTCTACCTTAACATTATAGCCTTCCTTTTCACGTTAGAAATTGTATCTTACGTTGCTGTGAGTAGGTTCTTCCTAACATATAGGTTTATGCTGTACTTTGAGAGCAGTGTTTTCCAACAGTTTCAAAAAGCTCTAGCGGTTGTCTTCACCCTTCTCACTCCTTTTCTGGTTTTCTTTGGAGCTTCGGACATTGCACAATACCTGCATGTGTTACCTCTGCTGTTACCCTCTTTAGGCCTAAAGGAGAAAGGGGAGGAAATAGGAATATGAGAGCCCAGGGCAGCTAGGCAGGAGGCTCCACCCCATGAGAGCTGTAATGTAGAGAGACACAGCTATGATCTGAGTTAGGGTGCTGATGCTTGGAAAGGGTAGGGAAGACAGCCCCCAGCCCCTTGCACTGTTAAGCCCAACAGGGAGTTAGGTGGTGAGGGATCCTGGCTTATGCAGTTAGTAGCATTAGACTCCTAAGGCCTTGAATGGGGCGGAGAGAAATGGAGAACATATTGGAGGTTGGGTAAATGGAGGATAACCAACACACGTAGATCTATTTATAGGTTAGACTATTTGTATATTGTTGTTTGGATTTTTGAAAAGATATAAGTTGACAAATTATTCTGATGGTTTAAAACCTGATGCCTTTAGGATATGATAACTGCCCTTTATTGATCTGGGGGTACTCTGCTGACATCATTTAACAGAAGGTGAAACTTCCATCTCTTTATAATTTCTTTCTAGATATGGGATCTGCTATTTAGTTAGCTCATAGTTTTTTAAGATTTTTTTTAAGTTTATTTATTTTGAGAGCATGCATACAAGCAAAGAGCAGGGGGGTGGGTGGGGGAGAGGGAGAGAGAATTGCAACGGGCTCCATTCCTGTCAGCATGGCTTGAACTCATGAACTGCAAGATCATGACCTGAGTTGAAATCAAGAGTTGGATGCTTAACCGACTGAGCCACCCAGGCGCCCCTAGTTAGCTCATATTTAAGGGACCTTATTTTCTGCTGCAATTCTTGTGACTGAACTGGGAGAGATTAGTGAGTGCATTTAGGAAATGAAGACTTCCACAACTGTTACAGGCTTGGGCTTGCTTTATATCAGATACTTTTTTTTTTTTAACACTCTGAAAAGTGGGAGGGCAGGAAAAGAGCCTTTACCTTTGATGCCTGAGCAGTGGATTCTCCAGAGAAATGGGAAGGCATAGTTTCACAGATTACGATTATACAGACCAAAAAAATGTGATTTTTCTTCCAATTAGTATGTGATGAGAAGAAAACTCCCCCATATCATACCGTCTTTAGCAATACCAATGTTTGCAGCAGAATTTCTGAATGTATAGTAAAAAGGGAATTGTGTAAATTATTTTTCATTTAAAAACATTCTATCTCAAACTATAATTCGGTCCTTTAAATAGTCACAGTAGAACAAACTGACCTTGCTGTGAGGTCAGTTTCAGCTTTCCAATAGAGGACAAGGTTTTCCTGTGGATTTATATTTTGTATTTTAAGCCAAATAGGAAACGAAGCTTTAAATCCTAAAGAAGGCCTTAGTAAGTTTGGAATAATGACATGTGAGAGGATGAAGAAGAGAATAAATTGTGTCTTCTGGGGAGAAATTAACTCTCCACATCCCTGTGATCTAGTTAGAGACATGTTTTTGTGTAGTGTACAAGGAGGTATCTGAAAGTGCCCTAAGTATTGCCACTTCTCTAAAACAAGCATTGATCATCATGTTTTCCAGCAAAGTTTACATGTCTTTTTAGAGTGTTTATTTTATTGAGTATATTGCAAGAATTTTTATTCTTTGATGATACAGACTAAACACAAGAGAGATACTGATGGGGGTGCATGGGTGACTCAGTCAGTTAAGCGTCCGACTCTTGATTTCGACTCAGGTCATGATCTCATGGTTTATGAGATCCAGTCCTGCATCGGACTCTGTGCTGACAGCATGGAGCCTGCTTGGGATGCTCTCTCTCTCCCTCTCTCTGCCCCTTCCCCACTCTCTCTCTCAAATAAATAAATAAAATTTTTTTATATAAAAGGAGATATTGGTGTCTGTATGTGCTGTATTTATCTCTGAAGCAGACAATGAGTTTTACAAATAAAAAGGACACTCAAGGAACATCATGACCTTCAAGTCTAAATGTTGCCTCTGATATTCAAGCAGACAAAGAGTTATAAAGAGTTTGTTATAACTTAGCTCTCTCCATATCAGGCATTTTATAACAAATACCCATGTGAGCACCAGCGTTGCAAAAGCATGCTTTCCCAGACTATCAGTTAGAAACTGTTGGTAACAAGTTAGTTGATCATGTAAGGGTGCCAAAATCATTTCATTCAGACCAGTGCTTTGTTGCAAAGTGACTTGATGTAAACAGCTTACTTCTTATGGTTACTTGTGATTTCTTGATATGTTTGAGTGAGTTAATGTTTTTAGTCTTTGAGGTGTTTTAGGTATGTATGTGTATTGTTTTTAACAGTACTTTTTGTGTGTATTCTATTGAAGGAAACTGACGCACTTCTTTTGTTTTTAACATAGAAACCAAGCCAGTAAAAGTACTGCTTTGCAGGCTCACCACAGATCCAACAGCAAAGATATCCAAAACCTGAGTGTGGGTCTGCCCCGGGCTGACGAAGGCCTTCCTGCCAACGAAAGCTTCCTCAACGGAAATCTTGCTGGAGCTACTCTTAGTCCCATGCATACCAAGAGCTACCAAGGAAGCAGCCAACCTGGGTCTGCCAGTAAAGATCTCACCAACAACAACATACCACATCTTCTTAGCCCAAAAGAAGCTAAGTCAAAGACAGAATTTGATTTTAATATTGACCCGAAGCCTTCGGAAGGGCCGGGCACGAAGTACCTCAAGTCAAGCAGCAGATCTCAGCAGAACCGGCACTCATTTATGGAAAGCTCTCAGAGCAAGGCCGGGACACTGCAGCCCAGTGAAAAGCAGAGTCGGCATAGCTACATTGACACTATTCCCCAGTCCTCTAGGAGTCCCTCCTACAGGACCAAGGCCAAAAGCCACGGGGCATTGAGTGACTCTAAGTCTGTGAGCAACCTTTCTGAAGCCAGGGCCCAAATTGCAGAGTCCAGTACCAATAGGTACTTCCCATCTAGCTGCTTGGACTTGAACTCTCCCACCAGCCCGACCCCCACAAGGCACAGCGACACGAGAACTTTGCTCAGCCCCTCCGGGAGAAATAATCGAAGTGAGGGCACTCTTGACTCCCGCCGAACCACAACCAGGCATTCTAAAACGATGGAGGAATTAAAGCTGCCAGAGCACATGGACAGCAGCCATTCCCATTCTCTGTCTGCACCTCATGAGTCCTTTTCTTACGGGCTGGGCTACACTAGCCCCTTTTCTTCCCAGCAGCGTCCACACAGACATTCCATGTATGTGACCCGGGACAAAGTGAGAGCCAAAGGCTTGGACGGAAACTTGAGCGTAGGGCAAGGAATGGCGGCCAGGGCCAACAGCCTGCAGCTCCTATCACCTCAGGTACAGCTTAGGGCCTTGACTGGGTCTGTTGACCCACCATGGGGTGGTGGTGCAGGGGTGTGAATGGGGTCAGTGCAATTTTCCCTACTGTAGGGGCTTGTGCTTTTTTGATGGAATTCATTTAAGGAAGTGATACTTGAAGGGCTGTCTGTTTAAAAGAATTAGTTATTTAAGCTAATTGTTGAGTACTCAAAGAGAACTGAGAAAAAAACCTTGTCATTAGAAATCTGCTTCTATTCTTAAGTGTTCCTTTCTGGTACATTTTGTTGAGAGAATGCTATTTTGATTTATTACAGAACTCATCAGTTATATGGGTTAGTTTTTAGTTTTCTCAAGATTTAGTGTGATTTATGGAGATTTTCTCTAATATCTCCACACTGTATTTGCTTAAATCATCTCCTTTTACTTGTACCTTACTCATTTTCACTGAATTGAAAAATTTCCAATTTTTCTAGAGCTATAGGTAAATTTAACTTCAAGATAAATGTTAATTTGCAGTCTTCTGGATTGTTTCTAAATCTTAAGGCAATGTTTTTATCATAATGCCTCTTCCATCTTATTGACTTTCAGACCCTAGAACTGCTGACACTAACCTCACTACCCTGCTTAAAAGAAGTAGCATTCTTAAAATAGAACACATGTTTTCTCAATTATATTTTCATGATATGAAACATTCATATGCATCAAAGAAATGGGACTAGAGATAAGCCACTATTGGAAGGAGTAAAACATTTATTTCATAGAAGGAAAGTACTCCCCTTTTAGAGGATATAAAAATAGGTTCATCAGCGTGTGTCAGAACTCCAGAAAATACAGATGGAATATATATATCAATATATATATATTTATCAAGATGGGTCCTGAAGGTGGGGTGGAGATTGTCAGTCAGTGTGCAGGCGGTGTAGCTAAGGGCTCAGGCTGGAAAACCAGGCCGACCTGAGTTTGTATCCTAGTTCTGCGGTCTGCTCCAAACTATGTCAATTTGGGAAAGTGATACAATCTCTCTTTGCCTCCGATTCCTCATCTGAGTGGTGTTGTGAGGTTTAAACATGGGGGATGAAGCACCATGTCCAGTGGCTGGCACAGAGTTTTCAACAAATTTGGTTGTTGCTGCTTCAGTGATGGTAGGGCCTGTGATGTTTTCTAGACATTTAACACTCCGTCTATGCTGAGTGTTCTCAGACACTCCAAAGAGTCTGAGGTAGGGTTCTTGCCCTTGAGAAACTTCTTTTCTCTCAGGGAAGATTAAATTATACATGATAACAATGAAATAATTGAGAAGCAAATTACTATGGCACTGGCTATAAATAGGAATTGAGAACAGGGAAAGATCTTGAACAGGAGCTGTCAGAAATGGCTTTGGGAGCAACTAAAGGTCTTGCTCTGAGCTAGGATGTAGAGAAAAGTTTTTGATGGTTAAAGAATGAGGATGTGTTCAAGTATATTTTCCCCCGTTTCTTTTATATTTTTTTATTACTTTGTTTAAATCCAAGTTAATAGTGTAATAATGGTTTCAGGAGTAGCATTTAGTGATTCATCACTTAAATGTGACACCCAGTGCTCATCCCAACAAGTGTCCTCCTTAATGCCATCACCCATCTAGCCCATCCCCCTACCCAGCACCCTTCCAGCAACCCTCGGTATTTTACTGAACCAGGATAGGCTCTCCTGAGAAAGAGGAAGAAGGTATGGTCCCTGTCTTCTTGGAGTGCATGTTAGGGCACACTTGCCAGGGATCGGTCCTGGTAATAACCGTATAACCTTGAGGCTGTGTGCCCGCACTGTGCTAGAGGTGAGTGTGCCACAGACAATCATGGTCCAGTTCAGGCAGGGGTTGTGGAAGGTTCCCAGGGAAGGGGGCATCTGAGAAGAGATTTCTGGGACTTACCTAGGGGGAGAAAGTGGAGTTGACATTAGGAAAGAGGCTGGAAGGGAGGGCAGAAAAGAGGAAGAGGCTAAGAGACCTAAAACAGCATGGTGTGCTGTGGGGATTGCAATTCGTTCCACATTTCTGCAATGAAAAATGCAAGATTTGAGGTGGCTTTTGCAATAATTCAAGCGTGAGGTGAGGGGAGTATGTTCTTGACAAAGTCATTGCCAGTGGAAAACAGAAATAGTGGGTCCTAAGGACTCCTCATAGTACAAACAACAGGATGTGTGGATTGAAGGATTGAATACAGGAAAAAGAAAGGCTTTGGGCTTCTTTCCTAGGAATTCCTTTTCAGAGAAGGAAAGAGGACTTTTGGAGTCACCTAATTCAGTCCCTTCATTTCATAGATAAGTGTGCTGAGGCTCCAAGAAGCTAGCTGGGTTGCCCGAATTTACCTACCTAGTCCAGGGCAGAGCTGGGATCATGTGATAGTGTCTAGGTCCCAGGGCCAGCATTCTTAGCACTGTATCGTGCTGACCTGTTGAGGCTGAAGTGAGCCTGGACCCCTAAGTAGAGCTGTCCTCCACAAGGTTCGAAAGACTGGTGCCCAGGTGAGAGGGGGAGCAGGAGATGCACACTTGCTCATGGAGGAGATGGCACGTGGCCAGGAGATGCCATGACTGGAGTCAGAGCGGTGGTCGGAGGAGTCCACCTAGAGAGAACCTGGAGGGCCTAGAAAGATCTCCAGAGTGTGGCAACTGCTCATAGACGTTAGATGGAAGTCAAACCCAGGTAAAGTATGCTAGCATCAAGCATAGTATAAATAGAGAAGAAGTAAGAAAAACAGAAAGCTGTAACTTGGAGAAAGGGCAAATGGAGTGGTTCTCACAGTTCCAGAAAAAAAGACCTTGTGAACATGGTGGAAATGAGCTGATTGTAAGTGGTTACTGTGGGCTCAGCACAGATCCAACTGTTAAAGAATTTTAAGTCCAGTTCAGGAGGTACAGTGCCAGCGTGTACACGTTTAAAGGCACAGAGATGTCAGATGGCTTGACAAGTAACTAACGCCATGAGTAAATGATGGGAGTAGCTCTCTTACAAAGTATTGTGGTCACCTTCAAGAGGAAGGGGACTGACCTGGCACTGTCACTTAAGAGTTTAGGTTAGATATAAATCATTTGCTTTCTAAAATACTTTTGTAAACAGTACAGGTGATAAAATTTAAAAGAGATCTTGTCACAAAGTAAGAAGAAGGGCTACATTGGGTGATTTTCCTGCCTAGAATATTCTTTCATAGTATATTTGGGGAGTAAGGGAGATAAAGACCAAGAGAATTCTATTTAAAATTTAAGTCAAATGTTTTTGATATATCATGTAAGGCCCAAGATAATACTCTGTGCGTGTGTATTGTGCAAATACGCAATGCAGCCAACTCCTCCTCATGGTTTGGTAATTTTGTTCCTTAATCTTGTTTTCTTCAAGGGTAGAAAATGCTACTTTTCCCCTCAGCGCACACCATTGTGGGCCAAGGCTGCTCTTAGTTTGTGTCTCACTTCCTTGAGAGAAATAGGTAGTGTCTCCTGAGATGTGTGCTTTCATGATTATGATTAAGCAAATACACAAAATCTTCTTAGGGAAGATTACGAAAACTTAAATACATACATTACAGTAGTTAGGAAATTTTAAGACCTATTATGAAGAGTGCTAATTCTGTTCCTTGATATATCCAAAGAACATTTGATTTCATCTGAAGCTACCATTTAAGTTCTTCATGAAAAATAATTTGGGATCTGCACAGTTCTTTTTTGAAAAATCTGCTAGAGAAATTTTGGATTAACTAATAGAATCTCTAATTAGAGTGCTGCACAGAAACATGACTAGATATTAGGAAGATAATTTTCTTTGTTTTTAATAATTAATTGAACTATTTTCAGCGTAATTCTTTCCCTGCTTGCCTTAACTTTAATGAGAATTTCACTTTCCATCTGTGTGACATTTGTTTGAATTATTTTACATTCATCAGATGATTCACTCCTTTATGGGACAATTTGTGTTTTAGCCAACTAACATTTTTTATTTTAGCTGGTGAAGGTAGTAATTATGCCAAATAAAGCCCATGGCGATTTAGGTGATTTTCATCCCTGGGAACAGGACACTCTTATAAATCCTTTTAAATTTGACTTGCAGCCTGGAGAACAGCTTCCTCCAGAGATGACTGTGGCTCGATCTACCGTTAAAGATCCCTCCAGAGAAGGCACCTCTTCATTCCA
Source organism: Suricata suricatta (assembly GCF_006229205.1). NCBI lineage: Eukaryota > Metazoa > Chordata > Mammalia > Carnivora > Herpestidae > Suricata > Suricata suricatta. The sequence continues at coordinate 13,807,193 of NC_043717.1, forward strand.
TGCACGGCAGAAATCTGAGGTCTGAATTCTCCACAGTTGCTCACTTTTACTGTAAAACTTGTCTGTAAAGAGTGGTCATGTGACATCATTACAGCCTGTCTTTTAAAATTTCTTCATACTCATTCTCCCATGAATAATATAAGCTGGCTTACAAAGTTAAGTAGTCTTTTTCATGCCATAATTCTGAGTTCTCCTTAAAAGATCCTGGCGTCAGTTGTAGATCAGTTAGGTACTGTTCTAAGTTCATTTGCCAAATCATCACTGCTCTGTTGTTTACTTTTTATAAACCTGTTTCTTGTCTCAGGGTGGAGCATATCATGACCCCCACTCTGATGATGGCACTGCCCCCAAAGAAAATAGACACCTGTACAATGATCCTGTTCCAAGGAGAGTTGGCAGTTTCTACCGAGGTAAGCCCAGCCCCTAGCACCCACCGGGGTCCTCTCTCCCTGCCCCCCACTACACCTCCAGCCCATACCCTCCACTACATTTCACTGCCCTGATTTCAGGTCAGTGCCAGTCTTGTCTATGGTGTCACCTTCCAACACTTGTCTCTGCTTTGGGTCCTGCTGTCTTAGCTCAGGCCCTCATGGCTTCTGAGTTAGATTCTTTGAGTAGCCTCCCAACTGATCTTCTTATCTCCCATTTGCCATCAAACCAGTCCTTGGAATGATCCATTTGAAGCTGTGTTCTGACCATACCACTCATTCATACAATTAAATCATAAAATATTTATTGACATCACCTGTGTACCTGGTACTGTTCTAATTTAGAACATGTCAATGAGCGAGACAGGCAAAGGGCTCCACCTTCACGGAGCACACATTCTCATGAGGAGAGAACCACACTAAATATAATAATTATATAGAAACTAAAAGGTAAGAAATGCTACAGGGGCAAAAATAGAGCAAGGCAACTCATTGCCTGCCCCTTCCCCACACCCCACCCCCAGGCCTCTCTACCTCTTACCTGCTAAGAGTCTTCTGGCAGTTTCCCATTGACATCAGAACAAAATGTGAATTCCCTAAGATGACTTTCCAGACATTCCACGCCCTAGCCCTTGCCATCCTTTCTAGCTGCTGCTCCTCCATCTTGAAATGCACCCCCCCCCGCTCCGCCGCCGCTTAGATCACTTGTTTCTGTCCCTTTCAAGGTTCTACTTTGAAGTCCTCTACTATATGATGTCTTCCCTTTCCACCCAAAGTCCAGTGTTTTCTTTGTTCTACCCATGGTTCCTTCTCTAGGCCTCTAACATGACACAGGCTACATGGTACTGATTTCTTTGTCTACATCTCTCTCTCACAAGGTTGCAAGCCCCTTTATCATATTTTCCTCTTTTACCCTTATTGACTAGCACACTGCCTGGTAGTTTCATAAGTATTTGTTGGTGGTTTTTTCTTTTAACAAATTGTTCAAATCTTTTTCAACATTCATTCACTTTTGAGAGACAGAGTATGAGCCGGGGTGGGGAGGGGGACAGAGAGAGGGGGAGACACAGAATCTGAAGCAAGCTCCAGGCTCTGAGCTGTCAGCACAGAGCCTGACATAGGGCCTAACCCATGAACCATGAGATCATGACCTGAGCCAAAGTAGGATGCTTAATTGACTGAGGCACCCAGGTGCTCCTCATAAATATTTGTTGATTGAATGAAAGAAAACCTTCAAGTGCACTTGCACAGCCTTAAAAAGTATACTTCGAGGATAGGGGTGCCTGCGTGGCTTAGTCAGTTAAGCGTCTGACTTTGGCTCAGGTCGTGATCTCACGGTTTGTGGGTTCGAGCCCCACGCTGGGCTCTGTACTGACAGCTCAGAGCCTGGAGCCTGCTTCGGATTCTGTGTCTTTCTCTCCCTCTCTGCCCCTCCCCAACTCATGTGCTCACTCTCTCTCTTTCTTTCTCTCTCTCTCTCAAAAATAAATAAAACATTAAAGAAAATACACTTCGAGGGGAGCCTGGGTGGCTCAGTCAGTCAAGTGTTTCCGCTCAGGTCATGATCTCACAGTCATGAGATCAAGCCTCAAGCCAGGATCTGCACTGAGTGTGGAGCCTGCTTGGGATTCTCTCTCTCTCTGCCCCTCCCCCACTTACATAAAAACTTAAAAAAATTCTTTTTTTCTTAATATACTTCAGTGGTTAACCAACAGCGGAAACAGATGCTTTGGAGGCTGTATGGATTTAGGAGATGTTGACAGAGAAAGGGATCCCCTTTGAAGAGCTTTGTAGCAATAGAATGAGAGTCCCTACAGAGCCCTAGCCCCTAGTGGGGAGACTTAACAGCAAGCCCACCAGGGAAGGGGCAAGGTCCTGGGTGTTCCAGAGGCTCAGCTTCTGGACCCTTCTGCAGTCATCCCCACCCACAGCCTTAGCTCCTCACTAGGCTGTTGGTTTGGGAGGACTGCTGGAAAGGGGCAGGAATTGTGGGAGAACAGAGAGAGCTGCGTGGTCATTTTAACTTGGAACCTGAGCAAACTAAATGCATAGAAGTGTTATTTAGGACTAAACGTATGTTGAATTAGGCTACTTGTTTTTTGCACTCTGTTTTTTCTCATGCCATGGTTACTTTCGAATCATAAGGAAGTAAAATTTTAATTCTGGTTAAAATGAATTAAAATATTACAGTGTATATGAGCAAATGCCTTTTCTTCTTTCACTGTAAGTTTTACTTTCAAAATGGACCATACCTGTGTTATTTCTATAGATGTCTGGAGTATATACTTTAATATAAAATGTTCACAAAGTTTTGATTAATTAGAAAAGAGTTTTAGTTTGATTGCAAGTGAATTACATTGGTTCATATCAGCAAAACCCCTCATTTGTCTTCCTCATAATCTACTTCAGGGTTTGGCAAGTAGAACCTTTTTATTTTAGAAAGTCCAGAAATAGAAGGAAAATATTTAACTAGGTGAAACATCTGGAGACATCTGTCATTTCAATGATTCTACTAAATCTAACTGGATGAAGATTTAGTGGTATCATTGAAATGACCAATGTTTCCAGAACACTTCCTGTTTTTAGTCCTACTGGTCAAAAGTCAAGTGAAATGATATCATTTATCTTGATATTCAGCCTGTGATGAAATTTACAATATATTTTGATTTATGACCAAGTTTAGAAATTGATAGAAAAAGATAGTAATGCCCCCACCCCCACTGCAAACAAAGGGCAGAAAAGTATTTACTCAGATATGTTATGGTTTGTCTTTCTGTTCATCCCTGGTTTAAGAACTTAGAGAAAAATAGTATTTTTTGCAAACAACTGAATTTCTTTGGAATTTAGTTTTTAAAAATGTGAAATGGACTCTGCCTCCCAAGTGTAAGACTTAAAGCACAGTGAGTATATCCCAACATGCATATTGTTAAGAGTCACTTCAGACTAAGGATAGATTTTGTATAATTCAGTCTTGATGTAAGAAAGTCTCCACTTCAAAGAATGTCAAAACAGTGAGGTGGGGGGGGGGTGGCTGTCCTATTCATACTTTTAAATATACTATGATATTCTTCAGTTAATCAGCTGACAGGTCAGTTTATGTTTTGAATATATATTGCCTGATGTTAACTGACCCTTGTGTGTTAATGTGATAATTAGTGGGGGGAGGGAGAATATTCCCTAGAATGCCTCTACTTTCAGAAAACACAAAATGTATATATAAAGGACAAAGGAGGATTTTGACTTACTTATTTTATTTGTCTGAGAGACAGGGAAGTCCAACAATTAAGAGCTGCTTTGGCCAAAAAAGTACGTCAGTGACTGACTTTTTCTTTATTCAGTGCCATCTCCTCGTCCAGACAATTCTTTCCATGAAAATAATGTATCAACCAGAGTTTCTTCCCTACCATCAGAGAGTAGTTCTGGAACTAACCACTCAAAAAGACAACCAGCATTCGATCCATGGTGAGTATTCTGGTTTGTTTTTACTCTTCTTTTTTCCAATTGGAGATTGGAGATTTCAAAGAAACCTAGACACACTTTTTAGCTTGCTTGCTTTCTCAAGAGAGATTATTTGATAAGGAGATGATGATTTGTCATTATTTTAATGATTTATTTCAAGTTCAGCCTTTATATTAAATATCCCATAAGAGAAAAATCTCCTGGGTCAATAAATGCCTCACGTCTTCCACTGCATTCTTCTGATAACAGTGATGTCCTTTATTGTCTCTTTTGTTGCTGTTGAATCACATAGCAGACACTTTGCTTAGCACTTTGTGTGCTCTGTCTCACTTGGTTCTCACAGTTAGCCTTTGAGATGGGCAGCTCCCAGTCTGTAAATGAGGAAGCTGCAGCTTAGAGAAAGGAAAGCGCTTGGCCTGGAGCCCTGGAGGCCTGGCCCATAGCAGAGAGAGGGGAGCCAGCATCTAGACCTAGATGGAGTCTGACTCCAAAGCTGTGCCCTTCACCTTGATGCCCCCTGACTTTCATTCAGGGTGAAAAGATAGAACTAGGGGAATACCTTTTATGCTACCACAAAAGCATAATGGTAGTCAGAAATTAAAATGATGTGCCAACTTTGCTTATCCTTTTGTTTTCTTTGCATCACATGTAGTAAAAATGTAGGAAAAGAATTATATTGTGTATTAAGTCTCATCAGCAGATCTATTTGGGGAATAAGGACATTTTATTTTATTTTACAAGCTTTTTAAAAAAATGTTTATCTTTGAGAGAGAGCCAAGCCGGCAAACAAGCAGGGAAGGGGGCAGAGAGAGAGAGGGAGACAGAGAATCCCAGGCAGGCTCCACACAGTCAGCACAGCACCCGATACGGGGCTCAGACTTACAGACCATGAGCTCATGACCTGAGCCAAAATCAAGAGTTGGATTCTTAACCAACTGAGCCACCCAGGCGCCCCAAGGACCTTTTAAAAAATAATAGTAATGTAGAGTATATATTCTCCACTGCCCAGAAAGACTGCCCAGAATCTATATGTACTTCGTTGAACTACTAAATTCTCTGCTCAGAATAAAATCATGCATCTGCAACATTGCAAATTTGGAATGGGACCATTCTGTCAGATTTCAACTCTGGTGTTTGTTGCTGGAAGTCATAGAAAGGTCTTAGGTCCTTTAGTACCCCTGCGCCTACATGGTTGCGTAATTTTCACACTGCTGGCAGGCTACTGTGCTCTATGGTGAAAATAACTTACTTATTTTTTTTAAATGTTTATTTTTGAGAGACAGAGAGAGGCAGCACAAGCAGGGGAGGGGCAGAGAGAGGGAGACACAGAATCCGAAGCCGGCTCCAGGCTCTGAGCTGACAGCACAAACCCTGACATGGGGCTCGAACCCACAAACTGTGAGATCATGACCTGAGCCGAAGTTAGATGCTAAACCAACTGAGCCACCCAGGCACCCCAATTATTTTTAAAACAATAATTAAAATGATGGTTTTAAAGCTATAATACTTTAATAGGCACAGTTTACATCCATTGCCTTATTTATTAAATGAAAGTCTTCACATTAATGACTAAGAGGTTGGACTCTTGTCTGTGTGACTTGAACCTCTGCCCCTCAGTTTCCTCATCTGTAAAATAGGGCTAAGAATATTACCTCCCTCAGAGGATTAATGTGACCATTAAATAAGGGAGAACATCAAAAGCACCTAAAGCAGTGCCTGGCCCAGAGTGCCTTGTAACTTAGCGTTAGCTGTAGCAGTTTATATCATTGATATCCTCTAACTCCGGTATGACTTGTCAGGTGTCTCCCCTCCACTTCCTTTGCTGATAGACTTTGGTGCATTCTTTTTCTGTGTGACTGTGGACCAGCTCTCCTATACATTAATCTGGGAGCACGGGTACAACATCTTGTAGTTACTAGCTTTGACAAGTCACGAGACTAGCATCTCTCATTTGTGAGAATACAGAACTGTAGAAGAAATTGTTTTTCCTCTTGGTCGTTGCATGATGGAGTGGTGATGGTTTAAATGAGCACCAATTACAGATTAACATAGTTCTATCAACATTAGGTAGGTCAGATCAAAACAAAAGCCAAATGTGGGATAGGTAGTATTAACAACATATTGTTTCTGTCTTTTTGATAGTCTGTTTGAGTAGAGCTTGTTTAGACCCAGGTATCTGTAGAAACCTGAAAACATGTTTTTTTAAAAGAATTAGAGGCATAATTGGGACGTTGCACTTTAGATTTTAGAGAAGTCTTCATCGAGTCATCCCTACTCTGATATTGTTGCTATGAGGCTTCAGATAATTTCAGAATTACCCGTTTGAATTGCAGTATTCTCTTTCCACTGCCCTTTGCATTAAGGCTGCTATGTACTTCTCCTTTGGGCATCACATTTAACTTAGTCTAAATCATTCACTGAGCTTGATTTACCTTGATTCTTTTCCCTTGAACAAGATATCTCATTGGTTCACAATATTGTGTATATTTGAGAGAAATGCAGCTTGATAACTTGCAAAAACGTGAACGAGCCTTGCTCTGGTAACATAATGACTCGCTGTTCCTAAATTATCATTTGCCTAAGGGCAGTCGGTTTCTACTTGATAGTGATACTTCACATTTCTTTTGAGAAGAGAATATTTGTACAGTGTACATGCTTCTTGCAGTGGTAGAATCCAGTTACTAGATCGTATTTTAAAGGAATAGATATTGTTGGAGTGTGTGACTCTTGCTTTCAGCTCAGGTCATGATCATATGGTTCATGGGTTTGAGCCCCACATCAGGCTCCAAGCTGACACTGCAGGGCCTGCTTGAGAGTCGATCTTCTCCTCTCTCTCTCTCTCTCTCTCTCTCTCTCTCTCATTCCTTTCTGTCTCTCCCCTGCTTGTGTGCCCATGTGCACACTCTCTCTCTCTCAAAATAAAGAAAGTCTAAAAAAATAATCACAACATAATAGATATCGTAGTATACTATCCAAGGTAGTCATTTTGGCCATCTCAGCTATCCAGATACCAGTTACGAACTGGGAGATAAGCCAGAATATCTCAGAACAAGAAAAACAGAGTTAATGCAGTCAGATTCATCCTTACTAATGAGAAAGCACCTTCACCCTCTCTATTAGCCTGTTTACTCTTATGCACTGGAGTTTTTGCAGTTGGCACTAGAGGTTGTCAGGCAAGAAATAATCCCAGGTAACAAGACAGTGTGAAGAGGGAGAAAGATGTCAAGTAATAGGCAGGGAGAGGTGAGGGGTATTTTGACCTTTTCTCAGGCTCCCAGTGGCGATATCATTTCTAGCCCTTCTGTTTCACATGTAAAATAGGTAATTTATATAGCACATATATTTATAAAATAGACTGCTCTTACTTTGATTAAAAAAGACAGAGTATATAAATACATTCAGAAAGACTGCTGTCAAAATTGGATTTAAAAGTGACGTTTCTACAGTAAAACAAATTAATTAGAAATCCCAGAAACTAAGGTAAATGAAGGATTGCTGTCACTTGCTTGCACAGTCCCGAGTTTTTTCTTCTGGTTAGGTTATGAATATGTTGGCATACATTATTGCTTGCCACCATAACTTAGAATATCGTTCACTGATTGTTTTCTTTTCAAACGTTACCTTCGTCCCATGGCCAGGGGATGGGAGGTAGCAGGGAATGTTAGCTGCTCCCAGAGGGATTATAGTGACGCACCAGAATTCTGACCCTCTGTCCAACCTGTGAGTGTCCTACCTTGAGTCTGCAAGCAGCTCGAGGTCACACTCCTTGTTTTATTTTCCTCTCTGGCCCCAACACCTAACACCAGGCCCACCACGTACACGATACTCCATAAATGTTGACTCACTTTGATTCAGTCAGCTTTCATTCCTTCCTTTTTTAGGAGAGTCTCTTGAATTTTCTCTTTCTTCTTGACCCCTTCTAAAACAACTGTTGTGTTAGATGATGTCAGGGTAGGGGAAGGTTGCTACCCCCCACCAACTGTTTAATCAGTCCTGGATAAGGGGCCAGGTGACTAGCTGGGGGTCCTCAAAGATCTTGTCCCTGAGATGGATGTGACCACCCACCTGCCCCTTTCTTGTGCTGCTCCTCTTGGACCTGTCTGTTGCCTGTACCAGTAGAATCATAGGGTCTAGAATTCACGAAAGATAATTTATAGAGGCACATTCTTACCCATTTGTAGTAGTACTGGTTGTAAATGATTAAGTCTCTGTCTTCATTATTTTATACAATACGCAGCTTTTCAGGTGCCTGTGTTCCAGGCAACTTCTCTCTGTGTCCAACCCTCTCTGAGTCTGTCGCCCAGACTTGTTTCTCTAATTCTCTGCATGTGTATGTTTCCATGTAGCTTCTCCCTCTCTCCGTCCTTTCTCTCTGTCTCCCCCCAACACACTTGTACTCTTTTTCTTTCTCTCTGACTTCCTTTTTGTGTCTTGTGTGATACATGCACAATCATGCTTCACTCCTAGCTTTCATTTTGTAGTCCAAGGGTAATTTATTTGTTTTTCTGTTCTGGTTTCTGGAATTTTTCTCTGCCTAAATCTTGGCCTCACCATCTCTGCTCACCTTTAGTATGAAGATGTTTTCTTCATTCTCCCTTCCCCTGTGCTCTAGTTTATCCAGTGTCTACGGAAAGACCCTGCACAGGGTCTCTGATTCATCTTCCCTGCCTTTTGTGGTCACAAGGAACTGCAAACCTGGGTTGGCTTTTTGTCCTGCTCCTTCTTTTCTTTCATTACCCTTCTCTCCAGCCCCTTTCATGTTCATCTTATTGGGTGGAAACTCTTCTTCCCCTCCCAAATCTGCTCCTCCCAGGACGAGTGTCTCAAGCCTTCTCTTCCTCTCACACCAGCATTAACTTTCTCACAGTAATGCCCATTCCTGTCCTGAGCTTGCAGTCATGATGATCTTGACCCCCTTAAAGATTTCCTGGATCAGCAGAAAGCACTTTTACTACTTGGCATACCTTTGAGATTTTGCTAGACTTACATTCTGATTGGTAAAAAATTCTGCCTGTCTGAATACTTTGCTGTGCTTCTAGATTAGTCACAGACCCCACTGTGGAAGGACATAAGCTATATCATAAGCAAATAGTTCCTTCTGGAAGTTACAGGCCAGTAAAAATAGTATTGCTAGTTGCTTTTAGATGCTCTGTGAGGTTCCTTTCAATCCTGAGAGTTGTACTTTTGTGATTCCCGAAAACTACACTATTTTACTGTGTTACTTAGAATCAAACTTCACTATTCCATCCCTACCCATTCCATCATGTAAATGTATCATTCTGAATTCTGGTGCTAGTTATTTTTATTGGTTGTGTTGTATTATGAAACTTTTACTTCAGAATGTGGAACTCTTTTAGTGATGTTTAAAATTGCAGGTCCTAATGAGTTTCAAGAACACTTGGGCATGCAGTACATGTTTTTACTTCCTCAGTGTTCCCATTAACTTTTAGGCTAAACAAGGAGAAATGATCATTGCTCCTTCAGACACTCATGTTTTCCTGGTTTTTTAAAAAATCTGTTTCTCTCTTTAAATCTCTTCCCTTACTGTCTTAGATCTTGAGTTTTTGATTTTTCAAATTTTCTGTGGTTTGTACAACCTTTTTATTCTATCTGTAGTACATATATGATGTTAAAACTAAAGGACAATAAATCACCAGTAATCTTATTATCCAGAAATGAGAGCTATTAAGATTTTATTTTATTCCTGCCTTTTAAAAATGTGTGTATGTACACATATATGCCCCCCCCCTTTTAAAATACAGTTGGGCTCACGTTATATAGGAAGTTTTGAATATCGTGGTTTTCACTGAGTATTATAGTTTAAATATTTCTTTAGATGACTGAAAATTGAAGATGTGATTTATTTTTGGTAGCTTCATGGTATTTTTTTATCATTTGATTTTGTAATAGTTTATATAGATGTTTTCTGTCTTCACACAGATTTAATCAAGTAAAGGATGCTGCTTTGCTCATATTTTCTTAGATGGTTTAGTAACATCCTCACCATTAGGTCTTCTAAAACGATAAATATGAATGAACTCTTACCTCTAACACTTTATTCTTGATTTTAAGGAATAACTAATAGAAGGAATTCAATCACTTGAGAAATGGCTTTCCACAGTCATATATTAAAATTTTAAGTAGAGCCCATGGAATGTATCTTTTTGAATAACACCAGTTGAGTTGCTTGTTAAAGACTGTAAATTAAATAATACAGGGCCTATTAGCATATAAGTCACCACCTTATTAGGGCCAGGGTGTTCTGTTTGCTGTCTATTAATACCTCTTAATTTGTATTAAAATACCTGGTGGTGTCATGATAGGAAGCTTGATGTTGTCAGTATTTTCAGTTAGAAGCTTTTTTTTCCCCAAGAGTGCTTTGAATTAAAGCATTCATCTTGTCTATATTTTTTCCTACCTGATCTATTTTTCAATGTAGTTTCAAAAAAATAAATGCAATATTTTTATAAAGGAATTTTCCAGTTTGAGACAATTTTTGCTTTTTATTTACAGTGGTTCTACAGCACCGTTGTTTTTTTATTTTGTTTTTTTATGTTCAATATCTTGGGAAGCTGCTAGTAATGAACTTGTTGAGCTGGTTTTTAAAAGGTAAATAGAAAAACAAAGATATTGAAAATATTTCAGTTATTTCCCTCGGAGGGTTATGGAAAAGGCATCCTTTAAACTGTGTGCTTTTCAGACTCTCAAATTCTGAGGTTTTCAACAGCATGAAAATGGTCCTACAGCATAGTTACCAGATCATTTGTAATAATAGCTCAGAGTGAGCCTGTGCCGAAGGCTAATCATTAACCACAGTTGATTAGATGCAGTTCCTCCTGTGCTTTTTAGAGGTTCTTTACCTACGTGCTTGATTTTTCATGGCTGTTTGAATCTGGTTTCATGCATTATTTAGTCTTCATTATATTTGTCATATAATGGCAGGAGAATGATTGAAAGATCAATATGATAAAAATGTCTTCCCATTTAGGAAAAGTCCTGAAAACATTAGTCATTCTGAACAGCTCAAGGAAAAGGAAAAACAAGGTTTTTTCAGGTCAATGAAAAAGAAAAAGAAGAAATCTCAAACAGTAAGTAGATGGGTACTTTCTCTCTACAGTGACATATGAGTCTGCATTAGTCTGTGGGTAGTTTACATTTTGGAATCAAAGTGAATTATTTTCTTACTGAGATTTGACATGCATACATTGTATATATGTCTTTCTAAATTCTATGCAACTATTCTCCTCTCACAGAGCCTTTTCTAAATTCCACAGAATCTCCAAGAATAGAAGAAATTTAATTTGGACTAGAGAGAACACTTTAAACCTCCCTCAGTAAACATCTTATCTATCCATGTGGATTTATATTCATGTAAAAAACTATGAAACTGCAGGATTAGTTTTCTTTGGGGAGTAGAGATAGGTGAAAACTTAGGAAATGGTTTCGGTTTATGCTTAAATCCTTGAAGTTTATAACTAACCATCATTCATTATTCTTCCCTGGCTGGTTTTCCAGTTCCCATGTTGACAAATGCATTTCTGGGCTGACTAATCACAGAGAGGAGAATAGTATTTGACATTTCAGGGCTTGCTTTAGTAGGAAGACATGTTTATCTTGTGACTGAACTGTGAAATGGAACGAGTCTTATCTCCTGGGAGCCCTCTGCCCGAACCAAGGTGCGGCTCCATGGAGCCGTGCACATCACATCACTGAACCACCCACGCGAGGATCTGCTGGTTAGTGACGTGAGAGAACATGGCGAAGCCAGGCCTCCAGGCCAGCGGGAGCTCCTTCACCCACGTGAGGCCTGCTTCCCCCTTTGCTTTATGGTACTTTCAAGACCAGACAATGTTGAGTCAGCTATTTTAAATGATTTTGTTTCTATTTCTACATCATACATGATTGACTCTCATTTATTTTAAAAGGAAGAAAGATTCTAGGATTATGACTCATTGGTAAGTAAAGATAAGATAAATGATAGTAGGAAAAAAAAATGTAATACCCAAAGTAAGGATCACAGATGGTTTAGAAGTATTAATAAAGATCTTCCTAGATTACCTTTCTAGACTATTCTTTCACTTGCTTATTTGTTAAATTGATATATTTCATTATAAAATAAATGAGCTCATTGTAAAAAAATTTGAGGAAAAAATGCTTTCTAATCTTATCACCCTGTTACAACTAGCATTAAGATTTTGGTATATTTCTTTTAGCTTTTAGCCTATGTATATGTTTGTGGAAAGAAGGTGGTTTTTAAGTTTGTTTTAAATAATAGTAATCCTTATAGTACAGTTTTGTATCCTGGCTTTTAACAGTACATCTATCTATCAATCACATATACAATATACAGATGTTACTACACAGATCTTGTTATCTTCATTTTAATGGCTGCATAATATTCCTGAAGTGTTTATTTAAAAAAAAAAAACCTGCCTATCCCTTTAACTGAGATTCACTTAAAGCAAAATGTCAAATCAAAATGCCACTCAAATATTGCTACATTTATTATTTAAACTGGATGAATAAAATAGACCAGATTTATTTAACGTAGAGGAGCTTAAAATATTTAAAGTGCTAATAAAGTAAAACTTTTATCATTGTCTGTAGAACTTACTTATCCATCATGAACATTAACTTAGACTACCTCTCCCCACCACTGTTATTTTTATTTTGAGGGATTTGTTTTCATTCTTAACCTTAGGTCTGTAGCCACTGTGGGGTAATTAAGTGGAAGAAAGTAGCAGGAACCAAGGAATTGAAGGTGTTTTGTGTATAGATTTGGCTTTTGATGTCCGTCTGCATTAGACTACCATTAAACCTAAAGCCCCCGGCCTACCACAGCCTGAGTTGACATGTTGACTGACTCTTATTCAGGATCTGGTTCAAATTTTAGATTTTCAAAAAGTATAGGTTAGTATAAATAAGAAAACAGTTATTCTCTAACATTCTTTCCACTTGAACTTACTCTTTTTAGGTTTTTATACATTTCATTTTCAATACGTAACGTAACTATAAAGTATCTCTGTATAGGCCACAATGCTTTAAGCCTTCCAAATCAAAAGTTGTTTGTGCCTCTGCATTTTTTAGTTAAAAGAAAAAAATTTTTAAGGACTTTGGTATTTAGAGGTAAGATTTCCAAAGAGTCCTCTATATCCTGTGAGACCTCAGGCTCCTAAGCCTGGCATTATGTTAACTCTGCTTCCTTCAAGTGAGTATTGAAGCAGAATTAAAGGTAGTTTGTTTGTTTCTTTTCTACTTTCTAGAACATAGCAAAAGGAAACCAGGTAAACCAGCTTTGAAAGATTTAAAGCTTCGTGGCTTTTGCACAAGATTAAAAAAAAAGAAAAGAAATGCAATACCCAGTGCATATAGAGAAACGGGACATTTTAAAACCTCAGTAGGTCCTAAGTCTAGTTTAACACCTTTGTTTCACTGGTAGAAGACTACCCAGGCCAGTTGTGACCTGCCTGAAGTCACATAATCAGTTGGGAGAACTAGAGGTGGGTTCTCCTAAACAGCAGGCCTGGCTCAGTCCGTGCCACAGGCTCATCTCTGGTGGAGAGACTTTGGCCCCTGGTTCCTGGGGCCTCTCTCATGATCTCCTTAGTGATGTGAGTAAACTCTTCCCTGGGATACCATCATGGGGACACAGACCTCATGGGCTGTCTTCCTTGAATGGCCTCATACAAGGTGATATGAATGCCTTCATATATATTCTCAATTTCTGACAATTGAGCTATCCAAAACAGGGAAGAGTGGTGCCAAAAAATAATTCTGTATTATGAAGGTGCCTGCTTTGACTCAGGCAAATCTGGAAGCCGCCTTGGGAAATCTGGCCTCAGTTCCACATCTAGAGTTACATAAGCCCTCAGAGCATATGGTGACTTTGCCAACTTGGTAATTGTAGCCTAGTTAGTTAGTATCTCAAGTGGTAATCATGCTTCAATTTAAAGGTTGAACTTTGTTTTTTTACTTTGAAAACCTGTATACTGAATTGTGCCACATATTTTCCATGGGGTAAATATTTCTTTAACAGCATGGAACCAGGCCTCTTCCTCGATGATAGAATCCTGTAACAGTGATATTCCTCTTCTAAGTGATGTTTTCTGGTTCAAGAATAGACCATGTTCAAAAGGGTTTGCAGTATCTTCTCTTTTTACTCCCTATAGGCAGATTACATGGTTGATTATTTAGTTGCTGAAGTCCTCTCTAACAATTAGGAAAAGACTGAAGTTCATCAGTAGCTCTTTAAACACAGTTATAATAATCATATTTCTGATAATAAACAAATCCTTAAATGTTTTATAAGCTCAATGTGAATATGTGTAGGTTTCTACATGTTCCTACTATAGGTAAGGATCATGACCACATGTTCTTTATGTACATTGAAGTTTTCACAGGTCTTGAATTTGCATTGTTGGCATCTTCATGTCCAGGTGAGAAATGACACAGAACTCTTCTAGGTGCACACAACACAGAGATTCCTTAAGTGACTATTAATATTTAACAATATCAGAGCTTCCAAGGGCTAGGAGTTTCAGTAAGAACACTTTTTTTCTTTTCTTTTTTTCTTTTTCTTTCTTTCTTTTTTCTTTCTTCTTCTTCTTCTTTTTTTTTTTTTTTGCAATTAGTTTATTTGTATCTTATATTGCAGACAGATTCCACCAACGGGGAGAATCCAAGCATCAAGAAATCCCTCTTTCCTCTTTTTAATTCAAAGAATCATTTAAAGCATAGTTCTTCTTTGAAAAAGCTTCCTGTAGTCACTCCACCCATGGTACCCATTTTTATGTATGGTAGCCCTGAAAACTGCTCCAGTAAACTTGTTTTACTGATGACAACAGCATGTCTTTTATTTCATGGGGTCATATTCTCTTTGTGCTAGTTAAGTACCTGAGCCAGTTCCATAAATTCACTGAAATACCAATTCTTCGTCATTCTGGATTTTCTGAATCAGTTAAGGAAGTTGAAGCATAAAAGGCTATTAAAAAACCAGTGGAAGGCTAGTTTGGGTTATCTGGTTAGCCACATGTCAGCAGATGGCATTCATAAGATCCCTTATTTCCTGTAAAGAATTTGATTAACATTTACAATTAACAGTGTCTTTTCATTTGACTCACAAAGTTTAACACTTGATTAACCAAGTTGAGTTGACCAAATTGAGTGAGCTAGCAGGCTCCATGAAAAACACCTTCTCTTAGTTGGTGATTTGCTTTTTCCTTGCCTGGCTCTAGCTTTTGCTGGTCACTTAGTGTAAAGCCAGGGCTTTTGGTTGGCATTTGGCATTATTCTATGTTCACCAAAATCGGTTAATGGACCAACTGCATTCATCTGGAATTTATGACACAAATTTCCAGCATTTTTATAGTGCATATTGCTAGACCCAGATTTACTGGGCAGTGTCTTGGGAATATGATTAAAACCATACTTTTCATAATTTGATATCCTTGAAAGCCTGCTAGCCTTTTTTGGACACCACCAAATACAGTGTTAGGATCATTTTGCCAGCAGGAACAAATTTTTGTTTTATTGAACTGGTTCATAACCTAACTGCAATATGGAATGAGGATACGACAGCAACTCCTGGAACAGCCCAATTTAACTGCTCTCTCTTACAGCGACTAAAACTAACAGCATGGGAATGCTTTAAGGGTTGAGGTTTTAACAAAGCTGCATGACATCTGCCAATTTTTCCTAATGCAGGGAAAATTATTAAGAGGGCAGCAGAATTTAACTGGCATCACTTGCATTGTGAACATCGGGAGAGTTTTGGTTTCTTTTTTTATTGGGTCTTTTATTGAGGGGGGTACAAGGTTGAGTTTTAGTTTCATTTGATTTGCTTTTGTTCTCTTGGGTGTGGTTTCATATCTTAATTAGGTTTATTGGGGTTCTTACTGAATCTTTGTCCATATTCTGCTCTAGGTGCCCAATCCTGACGGCCCCGATCTTCTGACACTGCAGAAAGCCATTCACTCTGCTAGCACTCCAGGCAGCAGACCAAAGGAGTGGCGTCCTGACAAGATCTCTGATCTACAGACCCAAGTGAGCAGTGCCTGCCTCACTCCTAGATTCTCAGACTCTGCAGTGACTATCTCTCTTGAGTCGAGGGCAAGGTTGAGGAATTTAGCCTCTCAGTGTTTCAAGGCTGAGAACCTCCTCAGAATATACCCTCTCTAATAGCCAGATGCATCTAGGGGCTCCAAATGAATCTTGTTTCAGTGACCCATGTCCTCATGGGAGAAAAAGTGAGATTCCATTAGACTTCACCTAGCCTGGGCCGAGGATGGTGGGTGGATGTTGGAGGGGATTAAGAGAGATAATTAAGGTGTAGTCCCAGCCCATAAATACTACGTATCCTAGGAGAGAGAGAGAGAGTCTGTAAATAATCATAATTCATGGTAAAAAGTGAGGCATGCCATTAAATGCAGGGGAGGTGAGGGGACGTAGTAGGAAGATGAAGGCTTCATTAAATGTGGTAGCATATGAATTAGGTCTTGAAGGACAGAAATGATAACCTTCCTTGAAAGAATAACTTATGAAATCAATACTGTGTTTGATAGACAGTTGAGCAGTTGCATTAGGAACTGCATATTAGACAGTATTGTGTAATCACTTTTATCTGCCATAATGGAGAATAAGCAAGGGATTGTCTCCTTTGAACAACTATTTTGACTGGGAGTGTTCTAATATTGCATCTTTTCAGCATCCCATAATGAGCATAGTAACATAATCTAACTTGTTTTTTAATCATATTAATATTTTTATAAATCTAGTATTCCTCTGTATTGTAATTTCTGATAGCCTCCATGAGCTTTTGAAGCTCTAGGATTTCTTGTACTTATAGATGGCCACAGATTTCTGTGATTTGGAGGAAGAGGGTGTAATTTCTGTATGTTTATTGTTTCTTTTCTTTAACTGTTACTTAGAGCCACTGACAGGAGTTCCCAAATTTCACTTGTATCTGCTCAACCTTTTATATTTTCAGCTTCTAACATAGTGTAGGATGGGAGGAGGGAAGGGGACAGAGACGGTGTAGAGAACCAGATATCCAAGTTATTGGACATGTATCTGACCTAAGAGCCCAGGGCTCTTGAGTGAGGGCCTGATGTTCTCTTCCCAGTTTTATAAAACAGAACATAGGCCTTTAGAACCTTCTTTGTGTAGCCATTTCATTTCTTTTGCCAAGAAGCTCTTTTCAGGTTACTTTATATCTCTAGCTAGACCCAAATTATTGTAATTGCTCCATAGTTACCTGTGGTCAGGGCCATACAAATCACCAGGAATCACATTGTGTTATGATACCAATTTCAATAACCAAAAAACCCCACAACTTTGAGCACTTACAATGTGCACCGTCCTGTGCCACCTTCCCTGGGGACCACAGAGCTTTCTCGGGCAGACCTGACAATGGCCATGGAGGATGCTTCCCCAGGAGCAATTTCTACCCGAGTCCATTCTCAAGCAGCTTCCCTTCAGTTTCAGTGCTCTGTTCCTTGAGATCACAGACATTTTATTGAAACTTTGCTAAGCCCTTAAACGCATGGCCCTTGAAGGTTGGCAGCCATAGGTGCCCCAAGGCTAAGCCTACATCCTGAGTGCAGGGTCCCTGGACCCTGAATTTCAGGGTGCTTTCACATGCCTCTTCTGATGGTGAGCCTCATCACACAGCACGTAGAGGAAGAGGGCGTGAGCCACCTTTCACCAGTGGGGAAGCCCATGGTTCAGCAGTTGCCTGACAATAGTTGGCCAGTGTGGGGCAGATGGCTACCAGGACCCTCCCTTCTGCCTTGAGGCACAGTCCCTTTCCACAGTACAGCACCCGTTGAGTCTGGGCCCCAGCCACACAGCAGACAAGCAGGGCAGCTGCAAGCCCATGTGAGGAATCCAGAACCTCCTGTGAGTGAACTGTGTTTTAGAGCCTATAGGGCTTTTGCTCCTTTTTCTCGGCTTTGCTCACTTTTCAATGCTCAAATCTTACCCTGCCCCCCAAAAAGTAAAAGTATGGAAAGGGAACATTTAGATTTTTGCAATGTCAAAGGAAAGGGAAAATCAGGGAGATAAGAACAGAAGGGGGATGTGCAATTTGTAGCTGAGTACACTGCTGCCTAATTGAAACATTACATTTCGTCAGTTCTCTTGCCGCTAGATATGGTTGAATGACTGAGTTCCAGCTGGTGAAAAATAAGTGGCAGCTTTATGTGGAGCTGTTGGGAAGAAGGGAAAGGCAGATTCCTTCTGCTGCTGCTTCCTGATGGCTGAAGCATGAGATCTTTCCCCTGTAAAGATGGGGTGCAGCCAGATAGAAGGTGCCTGAGCCTTGGATCGGCACCACACCAGCTCTAGATTTCTTACCTAGTTTTCATTAAAGATAAATAACTTTGATCTTATCTGGAAACCAACAAAAGGACAGATCAGGCTGGATTTAGCCCCTCCTCCCCCATGCCCTCCCTGCTGGCTCCAAGCAGTCATTTCAGATCTGTGCCCACTTCTCGCAGCTCTCCAGTCTACTCTAAATGAACTCCTATGTGCACCCTCCTCTTTTCTTTCAGAGTCAGCCATTAAAATCACTGCGCAAGTTGTTACATCTCTCTTCAGCCTCCAATCACCCGGCTTCCTCAGACCCCCGCTTCCAGCCCTTAACAACTCAACAAGCCAAAAATTCCTTCTCAGAAATTCGGATCCACCCCCTGAGCCAGGCCTCTGGCGGGAGCAGTAACATCCGGCAGGAGCCCACACCCAAGGGCAGGCCAGCCCTCCAGCTGCCAGGTCAGATGGACCCTGGTTGGCATGTGTCCTCTGTGAGCCGGAGTGCCACAGAGGGGCCCTCCTACTCTGAACAGCTGGGTGCCAAGAGTGGGCCAAACGGGCACCCTTATAACAGAACAAATCGGTCTCGAATGCCAAATCTGAATGATTTAAAAGAGACAGCCTTGTAATATATGCAGGGCTAGGGGATGGGGGGTAGGTAAGCCAGTGGGGAGGGCTTGGGAGGGTGGGTGGGTGGGGAATGGGCTGGGCTGGGGTGGTAAGCCAGTATTTTCAGCTTTATGAAGGTGAGTGCAATATTGTATGTGCGGGGCCCTCTGGCTCCTCACGGCCACAAATGCTAGTCAGGGATCTCAGAGGCACAGGAGTTCCTTAGGGACCACCAGTCCCCCCGGATCTCGTGTGAGAATGGATAGAGTGTGCCCCTGAGGAAGAAGACATTCTTGCCAGTTTCTCCCCTGTACATTCCAGCTTTAGTGCAATCCCTGTTGAACTTGGGAAAGCCAGGATGTGTTCTGGTACTGCAAGGGATAGAAGAATTCGTGTTGACCGATGCCCTTACCACAGAAATTTTTTGCCTAAACTAAATGTGGGGTTTATAGTAATCCAAGAGTATCCCTTTGAAGGGTTAGCAGATGAACTAACTGTATGTCTTAAATTGTTTTCTAAACTCCCATATTTGATAGGATTTGTAACATTTATTTATAATTAATATTGTACTGTTCTAACCATACCTTTTATGTTAAATGTAAAGTTATTTTGAGCTGTTTGGAACATTGTGAAGCAGTGGGACAGCTACAGTAGTTTCTATAAAAACTAAACAGTAACATTTATATATTGCATCAGGAGTATTTTATTCTATATATAAATATATATATGGTAAATATCTGTCTGTTTTCTAAATATAATCATTTAAAGAAAGTATCGTTATGACACTATCTGCCATATTTTTATACATTTGTGATATGAAGTGAGTATTATACTTCTAATCAAGGGAGTTGAATCGTGGCTCTGTGTGACCAACAGTGGGAACCATGCTCAACTTTTAGGCCCCAGCAGTAGCCTCTAGACATGGTCCTTGGTAGCAGGTGAGATGCAGCATCTCCTTCCGAACCCACAGACAAGGAAGCCAGCTAGCCGGTGAGAGCTCTAGCAGGCCTTGTCTCTGTCCTCAGTGTTGGCTCCTGTTCACACCCAGGGACGATCCTTGCACCTGAGGGGAGAATAGATCCAGGGTTACTCATGGGTCTTTGTAGAGAGAATATGCTCTTCTCCTTCGTGTTAGTGTATAGACCAAAGATTTGCCAGTGAACATTCCTAGTTGCAAGTTTGTAAAGAGGCACCTGTCTGCAGGTCTTGCAGACCAGCTCTATGCTCCAGAATCCTGTGCACTGTACCAGAGACTCTTGGCTGGTGGGGTGTGAGATACATGTGCAACACTTCTATTTCTAAATGTTTTGTTGTTGTTGTTGTTGTTGTTGTTGTTGCTCTTTCCAGTATATTTCAAAGACTCCTGAAGCAATTCCAGATGTAGAGAAAATTGCTATATTCACTTTTTCTTCCTGGGACTGTCCATTTATAGCAAGGTTATCATGTACATCAGTATACACACACGTGGGCAGAATAGGACTTCTTTCCCTCATTTGATCTCCTTCAACTCCCAAGTTACTCCCAAGCGTCATCAAGGCCTTTGGCCAGCAAGGGTTATAGCCCAGTGTCTCTGGGCCATCCTTGACAGAAATCACCTCAACACCATCTATCAAGAGAATTAGATTTTCGGAAGTAGTTTCTTAGCAATAATATTTTTAAATATTCCCCTCCACACCCCGCAAGGGGGTAACTTCTCAATATTTATTACTTGTCCCAGGATTTTGACAGCATAGACCCCTGAATCAAGTCAGGATAATTGAAATGTGCTGAGTTACTGTTCCCCCTCCCCCAAGATTTTGAGAGTCATAGCTCTGATTTTAATGAAGATGATAATGAAAAGTTCTTAGTTTCTTTGAAGCTTATACTGTATGCATATTACATTTTTATATAACTACTATAATGATGTGTATTGATTATATATAGAGGTCATTTTAAGGTGCTTTTTATTTGATTTTAAGAAATATAATAGGCACTAAAATGGAACTCAACTGGGTACTACTATCGTTAAAACAATTTGATTCAAACCAATAGTCTGCATGCTCTTCAGTTCTTTTTATATCTTGTTTCTTTTACCAGTTCTGTACTGTCCAAGTAGCCCTGAATTCTGGCTTTTCCCAGGCAGCTGCTCAGTTATAGAAGTGACGTGAACCCTTAGCAGTTTTTGCCTGGACACTAATGACTCTGAAAGGGTGTGTAACTCTTCTTTTTCATACTAGAACTGTACCTTGTATCCCCCCACCCCTTGCGAACCAGAAACTACATTTTTTCCTCTGGAAAGACTTCTCACTGTGCTGTGCGCTTAGGAACAGCGCAGTCACATTGCCATGCTGTGGCACTTGAGGCTCGTTGTCACCTAGGGGCTGGTTTCCCATGTTTTCATCCTTGCTAACACTGGGATCTCAGATGTTTGCCGAACATTTATATTCATGATGGTTCTTCAAAGAAGGGCTAGAATAATTGCCTTCTACCTAGAGCAAAGTAAACCTAACTGATGAAGAGTCAATACATACTTTTCGTACATTCCCAGATTTGAGCCAGAAAATATCTACAGTGTTTTCAACTAGTGTTTTTGAGGTAGCTCTTTTATCCTCTTCTCAGCTTTTGTCCATTCTGACTTTTCATCGACCTTAGTAAGCTGTAATAAGTGAATCCGCACTTCTAGCATGTATGACTCCCTTCCTGCTCGCTGCAGGGAATGGTCAAGTTTTCTCTCAAATCTAATGGGCCCTCTCTTACCTTTTAACTGTCGTTTTCCACTGGTTCATCAATCATTGACATCACAAAAATTGTCATTCACGGTAAGAAGGACTTGATTTAAAGTCACAAAAGTCTGCATTTTCTTTAGGAAGGGAAAGTTATGATGTTCACGTTCTATTCTCTGCCCTAACTTCCTGAAGGATAGACTATGGCTGAATGAAGGCTTATGAATTATTTTGTGTTATGGAAATGTTGCTGATCTCCTTTTGAACAGAAACTCTGCTTCACTCCTTTTCTACCTTTGCTCTATCACCATCCTCGTTTTTCTTCTCAAGTTCTGGATGAACTTTACTGAACCTTCTTGGTCTCAGTCCGAGGGTTAGCCTTTTTAGAGCCCAAGATCAAAAGTGCTCCACGATAAGGAGCCCACGTGAGCCGTCTCTGCAGCAGTGGTTCTCAGTCAGGGCCGATTCTGCCTCCCTGGGATGTTTGGCAAGGTCGGGAGTGTGGTTGGTGGTTGTAACTGGGAGTGGTGGGGTGCCCCTGGCGCCGTGGGTGAAGGCCAGGGCTGCTGAACATCCTGCATCTGCAGGACCCCCCACAAACACAGCATGATGAGCCCCAAATGTCAGTAGTGGGGAGACTAAGAAGCCCTTGCCTACTGCACTGCAAGCCCACTCGTCTGCAGAGCTTGGCTCTGTCCTGGCTCTCTGCAGGCTACCGGAAAGGCTGCGGGGATGAATTCCTCAGTATCGTGGTCTCTGAAAGAATCTTCTACCACTCTTTTTGAATCCCTGGAACTCTGGGTTTTTTCATTCTCGGGCCTGCTAAAAGGTGCATACTTTGGGAGGAGACCAGAGTGGCTTTATAGGTGTTTGAGAACTTAAATTCTAGGTCACCATCTTTAGAAAATCTCTCATAGAGCCATGAGGCTTATATTTAGAAGCAAGCAGCAGCCTGGCAGATTGGCATGATTTTTACCAACTGCTCAAAGGCATCCATGGCTTTTAGCTGTGTCTCCCAAAAGAAAATATCATTGTTTTTTATTCAAGTCATTTAATAGCTCTTTACAAATATTGGCGTATGACAGACCGATTAGAAGCAAAAATCTCTTTACTGGTGGTTGTGATGTGGCTGTTATAGGAGTGTTTGTGCTGTATGCTTTGGTTAAATCTGTTTTAAAACCTGCTTTAAGATCCGCCATATGCAGTTGTACTTTAATTCTAAGCTCAGAGCTGTGCTGGTTAGTTTCTAGTCACGTCATGTATTATAAAGTATATTGTGGTTGTAGAGTTAGCCAGTTTAGCATGTTCCTAATCTGAAAATTAGTGGACTTCGCTAGGAAATGCTCTCCCATTTTCCCTTCCCAGCACCCCTTATCTTAGTTAATGTCATAGTATCCTCACTTCTTAAACTAGTTTTTAGAGTAAATAAGGAAAAAAGCCATTTATTTTTTTCTTCTAGCTACGTATTGAGAATGACTCAATAAGTGTACAACTCTTTTTAAAGGCCAGAGGATTACTTTTCAAGTGTGTAGAAGGCTCTGTCCACTTCTGTTCACCTAGGTCCTGGTGGTGATTCAACTTTCTGTAAGGGCAGTCGCTCATTGCGACTTATTCCCAGAGTTCAGCTGGGACTCAGAAATCTGCATATTCTCTCCTGGTCACATTTTTTCTGGAGAGCACTGCTTTTATATCTTAGAAGTTCGTTAACTCCTACATTATAGTGGGATATTGAGCTCCATGTGAGCCCCTGAGATCCACAGACTTAATACTTTTGTGAGCTGGGGATGTGCTATGATACACTGAACCAAGTCAAAGCATATTGAAATATTTCCTTGCCTCCTTCTGTTCATCACTATTAAAGTGTGTAGGCAGAGAAAACTGATTTACACTTTTAACAAAAAATGGTTTCTTTAAAAGGGGCTGCAGAAAAGTGTCCTGTTGCTAATCTCCAGGGCCAGAATCTCACAAGAACGTTCTCTCAGAGACTTAAAGAACCATCTTACAAAACAAAAACTCGTAAGTGGTTCTGATTTCTTCATTTTGTATCTTAACTAGCTGAGACATATAGAATATCTTGAGGTCTGATTCATCAGCTGGGTAAAAAACTCTGTCTTCGAAACCATGAGTAAATGCAAGAAAATGAGGCCGGGACAGGACGTGTCCCTCGAGTGCCTCGTCTGTCTACACACACGTGGTAGACGTACAGTGGCGAGGAGACTCCGGGCCTGCCGCCCTATTCTATTCTATTCTATTCTATTCTATTCTTTGTTAATTGAATGTACTATAAAAGATCATACACTTGTGCCAAGTCAGTTACTACGTGAATATTCATTTTTCTTAGTGCTTTGTTGATTCATCAACATTAGGCCTGGTCCTGACTCCACCTTTCTCTACTCCAGGCACTGGCCCGCCTTTCCGTGTATTTCCTATAGGATATTAAAGATGATCATGACCTACATTGTATCTTCATTCAGTAACTGTTTACTCCCAGATTTGAGGGAGGTTTGTCTTTTGTTTTGCCAGAAAAAATTTGTAGTAATCTGCACGTTGGATTTCCAGGGCCAGAGAACTGTGGCAGTGAAACTGGTTTCACTTCTAAGGCCCTTCATTACCCACAAGGTTACGCTCTCTGAACCCCATTTGATCCTCGGGTCATATTTTGACCCTCCTTTGGAATCTTAAAAAAAAAAAAATCAGTTTCCATGTTGTATGCAGATTAGAAGTTGCCTTGTTTGCTACTCTTCCAGCACAGAGTATCAGGGAGAAAGAGGCCTTATCTGTTCCTCCATCCCTTCCGTTTTGACAGACTGCTAAGAATTCCTCAGGACTTCCTTTGGTTTGGGATTTTACTTTCCCAAATGCCTGATCTGATTCGTGTCAGGCATAGACAAGCTTGTCCCGGTGCTCTGCTCCAGGGCTAATTGGACGAAACCCAGGAATAGAAAAGGTAGATGCCTTGACTTTTGTCCCTGTTGGGGGATTAAAGTGTTAATCGCCAGAGTTGTCAAAAGCTCTAGTCATAAAGCATTCAGAGTTTCAAGAAAAGAAAAAATGAAGCTTTTTCTCTTGGAGAACTTTTAAGTTCTCCACCACGGCTTAGATTTTCCAAAATGGAAAGCAAAGCTCGTATGAACTCCATTTTCACTAGAGATATACAAGTGAATACGGTCATCTCAGTCTATTTCCCTCTCCTTGTTTCCGCCTTGGTTACTGATTGAGTCAGGCTGGAGGGGTAAGCTATGATCACAAGAAGTGAATTCTCACTGTAAACTTGGATTGATTAACAGAAACAATAAAACCAAACAAAATAGTTGCCCCTAATTCCTATCTCCAAGAATTGCTTTGTGCCATTTCGAATTCAGGTAGTTATTCTGTATATACTTAGAAGACTGTTCTGAGCTTCTTCAATCTCTAGGAAGTTCAAAGGGGGGTATCTGGGAAGACACAGGACAGGGTGACTTCGAGAACCCTACTCATGCATGAAATAAAAAAATAGGGATAAGCCAGAATGATGTAACATCCAAATTTGTGGTAGATGAAGAATCAGTGGAAATTCTTAATTGCACAGACTTTATAATCCATAACACAGAGTGTAATTCCATACTTTTTACTGTGGCAAGGGTGTGACGTGGTGTTAACCTTTT
Source organism: Suricata suricatta (assembly GCF_006229205.1). Classification (NCBI taxonomy): domain Eukaryota; kingdom Metazoa; phylum Chordata; class Mammalia; order Carnivora; family Herpestidae; genus Suricata; species Suricata suricatta. Next base: position 13,832,342 of record NC_043717.1, read on the forward strand.
TAATTTTTGAATCCAAACTGAATTTAAAGTGTTGAATATTTAAATTCCTCACAAGCTAATTATGAACCATTTGTAAAGTGTTTATATAACTCTTTGTATCATGTGCTGGTACATCTGAGCAAGTTTTTTCTGGCATGTATTCCATTCAAAACTTCTGTAAAATTTCTATTGTTGCTGTAAATATTATACAAATATCTATTCCGTGGTAACCTTAATTATCAGCATGAAATGGTCAATTTTTACTGAGCACAATGTATTTTTGAATGGATCTTCCCAAATGTCTTTAATAAAATGCAGATTTTGCACTGACTGATGTGATCGCCAGGCCGTCCCCATCTTGAGCACTGTGGTCCTTCGCTTTTGAACAGCAAGCAGCTCCTTGTTAGTTCCTTCTTTGTAAAGAACTTATTTGATTTCAAACGGGGGATAATGGGCCTTTGAAGTTGGAAGCAGTTTAAGGGACAGAAAGTAATGTTAAAGCAGGGCAAATCCTGTGATTTAATGATGATATTCTCCTTTTTTCCTATTTATAAAGCTTTTTTCTCCTCCTGGCATTTTGAAAACTGGTTTCTTTCACACTTCAGTGTTGTGTCGTCTCCTTTGCACATTGCCAGACACTCGCTTGGTGGTTTGGGAGGATGGGAAGAGATGTCTGCCTCCTGCCTGGGGTGACGAGGAAAGCAGAGATGAAGGATCTCTTCATGTTTTAGGGTAGGAGGTTGGCAAACCTTTGTTGCCGGATAGTAAATATTTGGGGCTGCGTGGGCCGTAGGGCCTCTGACTACTCAATTCGGCCTCCACGCAGCTCTGCCCTCAAGCGCTAGAGCAGCACAGGCGACATGCAAATGAATGAATCTGGCTGTGTTCCAGTGAAACTTTATTCACAAAAAGAGGTGGGGGCGGGGGGGGGGGGGAACAGATGTACTGACCATTTTAGGCCCTCACTTTTATCTTTGGGCATCTGCTCAGTGGGTCTTATTGTTAATGGGGGAAAGAACTTAAATTGTGTGATAGCGTCTATAAATATTCTCCAATGTTCTTTATCTTTCTAAACAAAGGGTAGGAGCTAAAACCCAGTGATTTGCATTCTTAAAAACACCTCCGTCAACTTCTTCACTCCAGAATTTCTCCTTGTGGCCTGTGATTTCAACTATAATTTTTATAAAGACTGAATCAAAGTATGTAGGCGTTATAATTTTTCTGTTTGCAGCACTCATTCCAGCTGGGCACAATGCCAAGGGTTTCACTTTTATTATTACATTTACTTTTCACATCAATGCAGTGAAGCGAGTTGTCTCCTCGTTTTGTAGATGAGGAGACAGAGGTTTCTGGACTTTACGTTAACTTGCTCCAGGTCACCTGGCTACGATTCGAAGCCTAGTGTGCTCAATGTAAAACCCACATCTTGAAACAACCAGTAAGCAGTGCAGTTGCATCTCTGTGTGTAGAAAACTGATGTGGGGTCGTGATGTGCAGCAACTCATGTAGCACCTCTCCTCCCATCTCCCAGGGGTGGTAATGGATTTGATTCGAGAACCGAGCATTTCATCTAAACAAGTCACTGGAGGTCCAGAGACCGGTAAAGTGGCTAAAGAGCACAGGTTCTGGAGTCTGATTGCCTGAGCAGAATCCTAGCTCCCTCACCTGTATCTTGGGTGGCCTTAGGCAAGTTACTTAACTTTTCTGTGCCTCAGTTTCCTTATCTTTAAATGGAATTAATAATACTACCTACTTCATAAAGTTGTGAGGATTTAACAAGATGGTAACCTGCAAAGCACTTAATTGATTCTAAATAAATATTAGCTAGCTATTATTTGTGCCTCAGTTGGCAGCCCTATGAAGTTGACAAGCGATGTCACTGAACCTTGACTGCCAGTTCTTGAGAGCTCATTATGCACTTCAGATGTTTTATCCTATTTGATCTTCACATCAGCCTTATAAAATTGTCAGGGTTAAGAACCACTCAGCTTGGAGCTGGTCTTGGGATCACCGGAAGCAACAGCCCTAACGACTGTTACCCCACGCTCCCGGGAGACACAAAGATGGGCTTCTGTCAGCCCCTGTTCAGAGGCTCATCTTAGGGGTGCAATTTTCCGGGCTCTGAATCTGAATTCGTAGTGGTACCTTTATTTTGAAATACCTTTGCTTTGTCCAAGTAACCTCCTACAATCAAGACCAAAATCAGCTCAGATTTTTGTTCTTAATTTGACAGCACTTAATGCTACTTCTTTGTTCATAGCATTTTATTTAATTGTTTAAAAGTCTCCTGCAATATGTTAGATATATTTTATTGTAATTAAAAAAAATCTCCTGAAAATGTAGACCACACTCTAGTGTTTGTGAAAATAAAAGTAAACATGTTAACATAAGGTAAAATAATGAGTTTGTCCTACACTATATATATGGTTTTTAATCAAAAATTTCCCCCACAAAAAATATCATACTCCAAACATAGTTCATGTGTTTAATAGCAAGATTCTGTTAGGCTGGAGATGCCCCTCAATAAAAGTTTTGTTTTTATATTTTCTGTTCTAAATTAAATGAAGTAGGTAATATGCTGTTATAAACAAGTTACCTACAGATAAACATTTTATGGATCTCAGTATCTCATTGTTTATTAAATTCTCAAGTATGGAGCAATTTCCGATGTGAAATCTTATCTGGCTTCTTGGCAGACATTGACACATTGATCCTAAAACTCATACGGAAATTCAAAGGACTCAGTAGCCAAAACAGCCTTGAAGAAGAACAAAGTTGGAGGATTAACCTGTTCCAATTTCAAAACTTACTGCAAAGCTACAGTAATCAAAACTGTGTCTTTATGACATAAAGACAGACATATAGATAGATCAATGGAATAGAACTGAAAATCCAGAAACAAAGTCTCGCCTTTATGCTTAATTGATTTCTCAAAATGGATGCCAAAACCATTCAGCGGGGCAAAAATGGTACTGGGACAGCTGGATGTCCACGTGCAGATAATGAAGTTGGACCCCTACCTCAGACCATATACAAAAAGTAACCCCAAATAGATCAAAGGTCTAAATGTAAGAAGTAAAACTATAAAACTCTTGAAAGGAAACATAGAAGTAAATCTTCATGATCAGGATTTGGCAATGGTTTCTCAGATCTAACACCCAACATAAGCAACAAAAAAGAATAAATTGGACTTCATCAAAATTTTAAAATGTGTTTCAAAGAACTCCATCAAGAAAGTAAGAAGACAACCTACAGAATAGGAGAAAGTATTTGCAAGTCATGTATCTCATAAGGGGATCGTGTCTAGAATATTAAAGAATTCTTACAATTCAATAATAAAAAGACCAGCTGATTTTTAAATGGGCAAAGGATCAGAAAAGAGATTTCTCCAAAGAAATTATGCAAAAGGTCAGTGAACACATAAAAAGATGCTTGGAATCATTAGTCCTAGGGAAATGCAAATCAAAACCATAGTGATACTACTTCATACACACCAGGATGGCTCTAATCAAAAAGCCAGGTAATAACAAATGTGGAGAACCTGAAACTCTCATATGTTGCTGGAGGGAACGCATCATGCTGTGGTTGCTTTAGGGAAAATTGTCTGACAGTTTCTCAAAAGGTTAAACATAGAACTACTGTATGACCCAGAATTCCACTCCTAAGTATATGCCCAAGATAAATAAAAGCATAGGTCCAAACAAAAACTTATACACAGATGTTTATAGCAGCATTATTCACAATAGCCAAAAATGTAGAAACAACCCAAATGTCCATCAACAAATGAATGGATAAATACAATGTGATCTCTTCATATAATGGAATGATACTCAGCTATAAGAAGGAATTAAGTAGTGATACATGCTACAACACAAAACTTGGAGAAACACTATGCTAAGCACAAGAAGCCAGGCAGAAAAGATCACAGGTGTATGATTCCATTTATATGAAATGTCCAGAATAGGCAAATCTACCGAGGCAGAAAGTCAATCGGTGGTTGCCTAGGACTGCTTAGACAAGTAGGTTGGGAGGTGATGGCTAATGGGTGCAGGGGCTCTTTGTGGGGTGATGACATATTTCCAAAATTGTGATATTGTTTCCTCAACTCTGATCAGGTCTGCTGAAAGTCATTGGATTGTACTCTTGAAATGGTTGAAATTTGTACAGTTTATGACTGTCTCATTAAACCTTTACAAAGCAAACATTTCCAACATAATTAGTTGGAGAACCTTTATCACTGCCTCACACTGTTTCTTTTCTTTCCTCTTAACTGGACTCCCCTCCTGTGTCTGATGTGCCCTTTGTAGAGGACCTGAATTCTTAGGCTACCACCATTTTTTTCTGACAATTCGTGTCATGAAAGTTCACTCAGCTTTTCAGTAAGGGGCTCTGATCAGGCATCTGCTCTAAATGGATTTATTTGTGTGTCCTAAGCCCAGAGAAGGGTTGTTGTTTTTTTTTCTCTCTCCACCTTGAAATTGATATGTTTGTATTTGAGAGAATACTGAGCAAGGGAAGCATTTTTCCAGGTTTAAGTATACAGTAGGGGGATTAAAAAGATTGTGGGTTAGGGGCACCTGGGTGGCTCAGTCGGTTAAGTGTCTGACATAGGCTCAGGTCATGATCTCACAGTTCGTGAGTTCAGCCCTGTGTCAGGCTCACTGCTGACTCTGCAGAGCCCACTTTGGATCCTCTGTCTCTCTCTCTCTCTCTCTCTCTCTCTCTCTCTCTCTCTCAAAATAAACAAACAGTTTTTTTAAAGATGGTGGGTTAAATATAGAGCTGTTCTAAGCCCAAAACACCAGGGAAGAGATTTGGGGTTTTAGGAGGCTCCCTACTCACAGAGAAGGCGAATGTGATGTCCAGGATCGTGTTACTGCTGAGTCTTCACTTGGCTTGGCATTTGAAAACAAAGTAACTCAGGAAAAAGCCTGTAGTAGAGGCTGTGCTGTGTCAGGACCAGGACAGTCTCTGATTCCCCAATCTTGTCAGAGGACCCGCATCCTCCAGTTGCACCCCCTCTCGGCTCCTACTTTCATACACCTCTCCTGCCCACTGCCCATGTCATCAGCCTGTTCCAGGGAAGGGCCTGAAAACTCAGGCTAGGCTATAAACAATGGAGGAGACTTAGATGGTCTGCCCCAAAATCTGCCAGCTTACTGAGCTCCTCCAGGAGGGGGAAGGCCAGTCCCATTCCAGGCCCAGTCCTTTCCAAGGAGGATTCAGCCTCGGGAGCAGGGCTGTTTGTGTGTTGCAAGGCAAGGGGTGAAGTTAAACTGTGGGTCACAAGAGATGTATCCACATCCCTTCTTAGAACATGCAGTCTTCCCACTTACTGCAAAGCATATAGTTAGCTAATGGGACTCCTCCATGTAGCCCGCAAGAGAGCTCCTGCGCCAACTGTTTGTAAAATGTTAAGCTTGTTGAAAGATGGTGGCCCTAGGTAAAGAGAAATTCTGGTGTGCTTTGCTCATTTGGGCTTCCTAAATCTACAGAAACTTTGCTACTTATACATGCAGCCTGTCCCATGTATGCATCCAAATAGTGACCACAGACTGGAAACTGCTAGAATGGATCTGTATGTGATGAGAATTTCTGTGGCTCACCAGTCCTTGTGTGCTCAGAGCAGAGGAGACCATCCTGCCTCGGGCGATGGTGCACAGCCTCCAGGAGACCGGGACACAGGCTCCTGACTACTGTACTCCTTTCGGCCAACTGGTCCACCCAAAATCTTTCCCTCTGCGTACATGGTGCTCTAAATTATGAAAGGTCCTGATTCGGTGAAAACAGGAGAAATTGCAAGTTTGCTCCTCATTTGCATTCAAATCAAGGTTCCACGAAACTAATGTTCCTGTTTTCAATGGGGTAAAGCAAAAGGGTTTTTAAATGATCTGGGCTCCTTTGTGTTTCCTGGGACCACACCTTTCACAGTGTCAGACCAGACACAAAAAACCCAGAGCAGAAAATTACCCCTGCTACTTAGGCTTTTATATGAAAATGGTTTTTAGGGACATTTTCTTTGTTCTTATTGTCTTTGGCCCTGAGTGGGGAATGAGTTCATTTTTCTTTCTCTCTCATTGAAATTGGAAACTATTATCTTAAAAAAATTATTTCTGCCCAGCTCTGCATTGCAAAGAGCTTGTAAAGCTCAGCCCTGTTTGTCACCCTGTTCAAACCCTGGTTGTGTCAGTGTCCCCTACAGGCTGCCCCCCGCCCCCCGCCCCGGCAGGTGCTGAGCTTGCGGAGGCGTTATGCACACTTGCTGACACACTCCAGCAGCTCCATCCGGATGGCAATGCGGACGTGCCAGCCCAGCGGGATCAGCCGGATGAAGCGGGAAATGATGGGGGGCCGCAGAAGGTTCTGGACTGTGGAGGTTCGGTCTGAGTTGCCGTAGAAGACCTAAGGAGAGAGGGAATCTTATCACTATCACATCAGGGGAGGGAAAAGGAAGAACAATTCCTATCTGAATCTGGCCCCCAATTTTAAGTCTGGGAAATGTCAAAGTGGTTAAAGCTCAGAGAATTGCACATACGCGCCACCCCCCCAGCCCCCCTCCCCATGAAATCTGAACTTCTGTGTTAGCGCCTGCATGTTCTAGGCATCTCCGAGTCACTCTCTGGGGACATCTAGAACTTCGCCAGCCAATATGGAAACATTAGCCACACATGGCTATTTAAATTTAAATGAATTAAAATTAGATAACAATTTCCTTCCTCAGTCACACTAGTTATGGTTCATGTGCTCAATAGCTATGTGTGATTAGTGGCTTCCATTTCAGACAGTGTAGATACTAAACATTCTCATTGTCACAGAATGTTCTTTTGGATGGCACTGATGGGAAATGCCTCTTGATTCTCTTCACCAATTTTGTGTTTTAATTCTTTGCATTTTGACAAATTTTGAAAAGGACCACATCGCACTTACAAGAGGAATATTCTGTTCCAAAGGTATCCAAAGTGAGGCCCAAGTAAAAACTGGTGAGCTGGCCCTGAAGTTGTGAGCCAAAGCTTAAGTGTATCTCTACCTCGATACAAATGGCAAATACATTTTAGACTTGGAAAACTGCTTTTAGAAAAGAAAAAGACATAAGAACTAGAGGGAAGATTCTGGAAGGGGGAGTGCACTACCCAAAGTAGGGAGAGAAAGGGTCTGCTTCGTGTTTCGGAGGACGCAACGTAGCATGATGCAGTGGCCATAACATAAAAAGGTGCTGTGGCTGTTTGGCTGCGTTTCCAAAAACAAATCATTCTTGGCAGTCGGAATTTCTAGTCGTAGTGCTCTGCCTCATGACACTGGAGCATTTCATTTCTTTCTGGGATTACCTCCTGCAAACAATCTGGCTGCCGCATTGGCCTCATCTATCTACAAAACAAGAAGGACCCCGTGTGCCGTGATCTTGCCTTTCTTCCCAATAGCCACATCCCACGTAACCTTCTCTCAGCCGGTTGCCCTTGAATCTATGCAAGGCGGGGCAGGTGAAGAGGGAAGTTGGAACTGGCGCCTCCGGACTGCACAAGGCCTGAGCGGAGTGCCTCTTCCCAAAGAACCATCAGGGCCTTCAGAAATGCAGACAGGACTTGAAAAACAATTCTCCATTTCCTTTTGAAAAGCCAGCTAACAAGAGCACAAATGAAATAAAAGGTCTAAGTATCAAGATGGTTTTTCCTATTCAAAGTCCTTGAAATCTCACCCCATGACTGCCTTGCTGTACGACTTATCATCACAGAGTACAAAGCCTTCTGATTTTCAGCCGCATGTGCCTACTTAATCTGATTAAATGTCCAAATTACCCTCAGAAGTCCTTACTCTCAGGCAGAAGGACAGTTAACATTTCCAAACAGCTAGTGGGTTTTTAATTCATTGCAAATATACATTATATATATAAGAAATTGATTATATATATATATATATACACACTTAATCAAGAGCCTACTGCATTCAGTCTATGGTGAACAAGACTTGGGGCTTGGCCTTTAGAGGTTAGTAGGATATAAAGTTGCTCAAAGGTTCAAGTTCCTCTGTGTCTGCACTGCTGTGGTCATTTTAATCATTTACATAATTCAGTGGCCAACGTGCTGGATTGTCCAGATCTTCCTGGAAGTCAGTCTCAATAGTAAGGAGAGGCCATGTCTACATAAATTGACAAGGGCGTACCCACATCAATAATAGGTCAAGTCACACGTATGCAGCAAAGTGTTCAGTGGTCCACGGAGTCTGGAATAGTCCAAATGGCCAGTTTTGATTATTCAAGCATCTATAAGCTGTTAGGAGAATTCACACAAAGATTTCTTTTGCATGCAAGAGTGGTGCTCAGTCACAAACTGCTGGGCACCCAGGATACAGCAAGAAAAGACACCTGCCTTGTCAGAGAGTAGCCCACGTTGTGGGGAAGAAGCATGGATGACTTCCCTTGCCATGGGGTCCGTGGTCTGAGGGCAGGAACAGGAGGGAAGTCCAGAGAGTGAGCTAAAGGTAGTTTGGGGTAAGCCCAACTTACCCGGTTGTTTCCTGTCTGGTCCTTATAGTAAATCCAGTTCAGGTTCTCATCAGTCCTGTACTGCACGCTATACTTGGTCATCCACTCATCAATGTCACAGCGCCCCTGGGTGAGGATCCCTGAAATCACCTTGACCTCCTTCAGATCTATCTGTAGCCACTGGCTGCTGTCCTGGTACTTGGACAGCCAGGCGCACCTGCAGGGACACAGCAAATAACCAGGAGCCCTTCCCTAGGAGTGCCTCCAAAGACCTGAGAGGCACTGCCCTTTGGGGGGCTGTCAGCGCCCGACGAGCCCCTCAATGTGTGGGCAGTGTGAGCTGCAGTCTGTTAGGCACCAAAAGACTTATCTCCGAGAAGGGTGAAGCCTCGGGTACACTTGCATCAATTCTCTTTCTCCCAGCATCTCCGCTGACCAAAGAACAATGGCCAGATTCAACTGATCTGTCAAAGTGCCTTTGAGTGTTGCTGAAATCACCTTTGGGGTGTGTTTGAGTATGTCTTTCTTCAAAATGTGAAAATGCATGGTTTTTGCACCCACCAGCCCCCTTCCCTTTTCATTAGTCTCTCCTGATGTCTCTTTCTCTGTCTCACCCCAAATTCAGTTTCTTCATACATATCTGCATCTCCTTCCAGTGCTGTCATTCAAGGCCTTCAGAGAGTGTCCCCCAGTGCAGAACACTGAGCCAAGTGGCTCTGGAAGAGCTTTTGACAGTTGTAAAGCAAACCAATCAGTGAGGGAGCTGATTTGTTTTTTAGCTATATCTCTCATGAATTGTGGAAACCTGTAATTTCCCCTTTGAGGTTTTTGTTTATTTTTTTGCATATTAATTAGCTTCTTGGGACTCAGTCCTTGGCTGCCTTCTCTTCTAATTCCAGACTTGCTCCTTGCGTGGCTCATGAAATGTTAACTTCCATCCCAGACCTTTTCTAAATTCCAAAACCTCAGTCATTTGCTGTCTAGACAACTTCTAGATGCTTACAGCATCCCAAACAAAACATGTCTGCGAGTACACTCCTAATTGTCTCCACCGCAACCTCTCCTCCCAATATCCATCCTTTGAAATGCTACCCCCTTCCTCCTGGGTGTTCATGCCAGCGATCTGAGAGAGATTTTTGGTCCCTTCCTCTTTGTCACCTCAAACATCCAATCCATCTATTGACTCTGTCTCAAATGTTTCTCATTTACTTTTCTCCATTTCACTGGTACTGCTGTGACCCACATCATCCTCAGTTCTTGTCTGAATTGGTACCTTAGTTCACTTAACTAGTTTCCTTGGATTACTTCCCCCCACTAAACAGTTCTCCCCACAGGAGCCAGATATTTCTTTTTTCTTTTATTAGAGAGAGAACACGCACATGCGCAGGGAAGAGGGACAGAGGGAGAGAGAGAATCTTAAGCAGGGGCCATGCTGAGCACGGCTTCCAACACGAGGCTTGATCCCACAACCGTGGGATCATGACCTGAGCTGAAACCAAGAGTCTGATGCTCAGCTGACTGAGCCATGTAGGCTCCCTGAGCCAGATTTTTCTTACAACACAAATCTGATTGTGATACTCCCCAACTTCAAACCTTTCTCTGGTAGAGTCTGCTAATTGTCTCCTAATATCCTCTTCCCATCTTCTTTTAGCAATAGAACACCACCAACATGTTTTATCTGGGCATGTGGCCACCAGAAAACTTCATATTTCCCAGTCTCCTTTGCAGCTATGTGGGACAGTCTGACAAAATTCTGATTAATGAGATGTGGGCAGAAGTAGCCAATAGGATTATGCTTGTGCACTCTGCTCTTCTCCCCACTGACTAGAATGTAGATGTGCTAGTGGAAGCTACAGTGTCCATTTTGGGCCCTAAGACAGAAACTTCGCGTGAAGGATGACAGAAGAAGGTAGAAAGAATCTGAACCATCAGCTGTCATAACAATGAAACGACATGGCCTAATGAAACTTTTAGATGACCAAGAAATCAACCTCTATGTGATTTAAGTTTCTGTGCATTGGGGCTCTTTGTTACAGCAGTACAAACTTGTATTCTAACTAATACACATTCCAGGTCCTCTCATTATCCCTAAAATAGGGACCATAATTCTTAACATGACTTCATGATCTGACTTCTGCCAACCTCTCTGGCCTTATCTCACATGTGCCCGAACTTGGCTGACCTTTACCATCCCCATCCATGCCATTCAGGGATCCTCCCAACCAAGGGCCTTTGTACCTGCTGTATTCTGCCTCCCCCAACTCCCTCACCTGGCTAACTGCAAGTCTCAGATTAAATATCTTTTTCCTTAGAAAGTCTTCCCTGGTACTTCAAATAAATCAGGTCTTTCTTCTTTGTCTCCGTCACAGCATTTATCACTCTCACTAAATGATCAGGTTTGTGATTATGTGTTCAGAGTCCCTCTCCCCGTCTAAACTGTGTGCTTCTTGAGGGCCAGGACCTCAGCCAGCTTGTCCACAGTCCTCAGCACATGGAAGGCTCTCAGTCAATATTTGTTGAGTAAATAAATGCATTCTGCCTTTTGTTTACTACAGAGACTTACATTTTTTTCAAATCACATGGGAAAAATCGCCCGAGCCACCTGCCCTGCTTACCCAAAGCCTTGACTATTGAGCCGGGCCTTGTTAGCAGTCCATGAGGAATACCAGCCCACGTACTGCTCCAGGTTGGAGCAGGTGATCTGGTCTGGTGTAACTTCTCCTGATTCAAAACCCAGGGGCTTATGATATGGGCATTCTGGAAAAGGAAAAACAACGGGCATCAAACCACTCATGTCATATAACAACACTCCACGAACACGACATGACTGAAATGACAAGTCAGACTGTCCTATTTGTGCTTTGGTAGGTGGAGAATGTTTTGCTCGTCGGCGCACTTCACAATGGGTCTTCAACCTATTCCCTGCTCTTGGGAGAAGAGAGTGAAGATGAAGTACAAGGATTGCCATAGAGACTCCACATTCACAAAAGCAGAGGGAAGGGGCTCTATGGCAACCTGAGGTGGCAGGGGGGTGAGAAATACTTCACCTCCTCCACAAACTTAAGACATTTTAAAAACCAAGAGGTTCACAGGGAAATATCATACTTAAATGCCATACTCTTTGTTTTCCTCATTAATACAGTTTGAGCCGTCCGGCATGATGATGTCAGGGGCTCTAGCTGTCTTCAGGCAGCATATGACGCTAATTATGGGAACAAAGCAACGGTGAGAGGCAAGAAGGGCAATTATATATCGAGACTGCCTTCTCACTTGTAAATTGCAGTTTTCTCACTAGTCTGATGGAAAAAAAGGGTGAAAAAAAAAGGGGGGGTGAAATGTACCTGAGTGACTACTGAATAAGGTATAGTTGAAAGGAACTGGTTTTTGTCCAAATAAGAATAGCCAAAGCTGGTTCTCAGATGTTAACCGTCCACTGCTTCTCATGTACTTCTTTTTTTTTTTCCTCGTGTATTTCTAAGCACATTCAGTGTTGAGTTACCTGGTCACAGACTTTCGCTGACTGCCAGCCCAGCATCCGTTCTCCCCTTCTTTTTGACTAAGGAACCCTAATTTTGTTAGGCAGCTAAAAAAGACAATCTTTCCCAGCCTCTTTTGCAGTTAGAAGTGACCATGTGATACAATTTCTGACCTCTGAGATATAAGACGATGTCTGCTGGCGATTTCTGATCAGTTTTCGTTCACCCCTTCTTTCTTCCTGTTGCCTAGAAGACCTGATGGCTGGTACAGTGGTAGCCATCTTGCACAACGGGGCTAAAGCCAAAAGAAGTGCAGAGACTCTGCCCTGATATCCTTAAGCAACTCCCTACCCCTAGTCTTTTTACTCCATGAGTCAAAACAAAATTAATCCAATAAGCCATTCTTTAGGGGGTCTCTTATTGATAACCAAACACAAGTTCTAGCTAAATTTCTATAGAAGACAAATGGTAAACTTATACAAATACATTCTTCTAGTTTTCCAAAATGAACAATAAACTTCAAGTTAAGTTAAATTTTTTTCCATGTGTAAATTTGAGTTCAGATCAAAGAGCTGAAGGTATTTACTGGGGCATCGTCATCCCTTTCCAACAGTAAAATGAGTGCTGAGGTCTTTCTGGAAGATAGTTTTCCAAAGTCACTAAAACTGAATGAAGCTTGCAAAAGCTTGAATGCCATGAGTCCCGAGACCAGAATGCCCACAGAGGCAGTCATGCCCTGTCCTCAGAGACTGATGACAGAAAGACAGCTTCAGGCCTCTGACCAGGGACGCTTCACTGCCTTTCTGCCCGATGCACCAAAAGAAAAGGCCTAACCTCCACCATTAGCTCTTGCTCAGTGGGGCTGGAGGAGAAGGGACCGCACTTGTAGTTTACCAAGTACCCAAGGCTTCGGGAGCGTACTAAAATAATGGGAATTCCCGGGAGAGAGGACAGGAGTGCTTTATGGGCCACCTGATCATGCCTTGTGCAGTCACATCATCAGGATGGCTTGTTAAAGATGCCATTTTCACTCTTCCACCCCCGGAGCAGCCTCATTTTTAACAAGCACACTTGGGAAACCTTGGCCTGTCAGGGAAGGGATCTGTTAGTCGGCAGATTCAGGGCCCTGGTGCCCATGGCCTTGGAGCTCCTCTACCTCCTCAATTCCCCTCTGACCTGGAAGATAAGCCCATGCCACCAGAAGGTGGGACAAGACACCAGCGTCAGAAAGCTGGGTTTCAGTCGGGCCTGAGTTTGTCACTTAAATTCTACCTGTGGGTGTCTCTAAGGCCACTCCATCTTGAATCTTCCTTTTCTTGCTCCAGGGCCACCAGCTTGGAGGGAAGGAGCAGAGGGGCTCCTGATGGCTTTATTCTTGGCATTTTGCTCTTTCTCTGTTTTCCCTTTAAATCTCTTTTGCCATTTCTTTCTGATTTGCCCATGTAATGGTTAAGAGTGAGCTGGAAACCTAGGGAGACCTAGCCAGTGGCAGTGGCCTTGGAGGCCGGTGAGGGCTTGTCCAGACACGGACTCTGCCCCCACTCTCCAGGAAAGTGATGATCTCACTGTCCCCATGGCTTCCGCCCGGCTCGGAGTCAGTGCCTCATTCCCAGGTTCCAAGCCTTGTCCCATTGTCCATTTTCAAGGTGAACAGTTCCATCTGGGTGACCCAAAGATGCTTCACCCCCACACGTTCCATACTGAGCCCTTCAGTATCCAAGCCCCAAGCCTGGCCCTGTACCGTGCTCCTGTCAGGTGTTGGTGCTTCTACCCACCCAGCTGCTAACTCAGAAACCAGTGGTGTGGCCGAGGGCACAAAGCAGAGACAATCTGATGGGTCTTAACCTGGATATCATGTGGGGAGTTACAGAAGTGCTACTGTTCAGGTCACTCCTCCAGAGATTCTGATGTCATTGGCCTGGAGTAGGACCCAGGTTCAGGGTAGAGCTACAAGGGATTGTAATGGTCAGCCAAGGTCAAGAATGTCTCTTTAGAATCAGTGTGAGCTGGGATTGGATCCCACCATCTGCGTGAGCTCAGGGGAGCTGCTTAATCTCTCTGGATCTCAATTTCCTTATCTGTGGAATGGGACCAACAGCACCATCTGCTTCCTTAACGTCTCTGGGATTACATGAAATCATGTTTGTAGAGCAGGGCCTGTAGTGCCTGGCCAAGAGCAACAGATTATATTGGTGTGATAGGATGTATTCGTGGGAATATACTGATATCTTCTTGAGTTTGTCGTGTTTGTCTTTCTGGTAAAGACTCACCTGGGAAGAAATCCAACTCCCTTTCCCACTCTGTCCTGCCCCCTCATCCCCTGTACATCTCCCCAAGAAAGAGGCCAGCTTCCTGTATCTAGAGGTTTGGGTTCTTCTTGCTCCAGGAAGAATAAGCCCCATACTTGTGTGTATGTGTGTGTGTGTGTGTGTGTGTGTGTGTGTGTGCGTGTTCATGTGTGTGCATGTGATTTAGGGGAGGAAAGGCTGCAGACTGCATAGCATGTCTCAGATTTATGGATTTGGAAGGTCTAGGCCTCAATGGAAATTAGCTGATTGTGCTAGAAGAGGGGACTGGAGAATCTGGGCTTTGGCCCTTTTGGGGAAAAGAGGGGTGTTCATGGTAGGGGCCTGAGCTCAGCAGGGGCATGCTTCCTCTGAGGGGCTAGACCACTGATGGGACCAGGGAGCCCTGAGCTCTGGACACCCTCAGAGACTTGGGAAGGTCACCTGAGCTGAGCTGAGCCTGGTTCAGAGGGAGAAGAGCCCCCGGTGAGGTGTTGGCCTTCAAGTGGGGCTGTGGGCCAGCCAGGAAGCCTGTCACCTAGCCTGAGCCTGAACCTGAGCCCTGCCCCCAGGCAGCCCTTGCAAACCCGAGGAAGTGTCATGTAGTTCAACGCGAGGGGAAGGACCTTTAATAGTCCAGTCTTTAGACTCTTAGACTCCTCACTGGCCATGAGGAGGACTTGAACTGGAGTTACTTAAACTTGGAAAAATAGAAAAAGTGACATTTCTCACGCTCTGTGCGCTGTGGGGTAAACTGCGGTCAAGTTGTTTCAAGTTATGTTATCATTTTGCCGGACTGCTCCTTTTCCCTCTCCTCCTCCCTCCACGGTCCTGGTTGAGCTCCCTTTTCATCCTCACGCAGGTCCTCACTGAGGCTGTTCCCTCAGCCTGTGACAGTCCTGTCCCCTCTCTTCCCCTTTCACCCCACCACCTCTGCTCATCCTTCAGGTCTCTGCTGGTTTCCCCTTCCCACCCAGAGCTGACTCCGTGGGCACCCTCTTCCTGTCACTTTTTCTTCATCCTTGTCATTATTTATCAGCTCCCCTGGGCTGTCTGGCTCACCATTCTATCCTGAGCTGAGCAGAATGCCTGCACATGCCAAGCACTCGATAGTTATTGACTGGATGGTGAATGAAGGGCTGAACAAAGGTTATCGCCATCTTGGGTGGCCTCTGGGAACAAGCAGAGAAGACAGCAGAAACAGGAAGCGGAAAGCTCAGGGAGGAAATAGAGGTTGCCCAGCCCAGAGAATACCTACTGCCCTAATCCAAAGGAAAGTGCCGATTGAGTATAAAGTAGGGTTAAGCAACACGAATAACGTTGCTGCAGGAATGAAGGGCAGCCTCATCAGGCTGACGCGGACTACGTCCTTCCCACGTTTTCTGCCCAACGCAAGTTTGTTAGGGTAGCTATGAAGCCTAAGTAGAAAAAGAATGTTTATACATTCATTTTAAGGAAAAACCTACATTGTCTGTGGTACCAGTGGCTCTTTCTGAGCGATGCTTTGATAATTACATGGCTAAAGGCATGTTCACAATGTGCTGCTAATCCAGACTATACGTGACATACTAGCCTTTCTTACGCACTAGATAATCTCTCAGTTGGGAGGCATGAAGGCCAGACGTGGTTATAAAGAACATTTACCTACAGAAATACAAAGAGAGTTTAGGGATGTTCTTGACAAGAGAGACATGAATATTAATATACATATGTATTAGACTCGAACATATATGACAACATAGTAGAAAATAGAATAATGTTTATAGAATGGAGTAGAAACTCAAAAATAATATAGAAATATAAAATCTAGAATAAAGGTAAAGCATTCATTAATCATTGGATTTCTTAGGTTTGGATACTTTCCTTACTTTCTTCCTCCTCCAAGTGCCAAGGTAACTTAGCTAACTGTGGAAGACAGACCTTTTAGTGGCTTTGATAGTGTTACAATGAAGATTAAGGAGGCCACAGTGCACCTTCTCCTCTGTGGGTGGGGCCACCAGCCTGTAACAGTCAATGTGCACCTGAGAGCGCCTCCGGGCAGCCCTGAGTGACCTTCCCTCCTGTCCTTCTGTACCTTCTAGGGTCTTCTTTCCTAAGGCGGCCCATGATGGAATCACCGAGTCTCAGGATCCAGAGCGACCAACCAGCGTTCTTAACATTCCATTGAGGATCTGAGGCACTGATGGGCGGCTAGTCCCTCTGCCCTGAATCATCTCTTTCGTGGAAAAACCCAATTAACACCAATGAGTCAACCATTTAACACTTAGGTTGTATTTGTTCCTTCCCGGAAATATCTGCACTATTAAAAAATAAAACAAAAGGGAAAACAAACAGAAGACGGTAGGGAGTGGAGAATATGTCAGCTAAGAGGATTTCTGATTTCAGAACTTCAAGTACATGGCAAGTGTTTCGCGGAGAGAGCTTGAGGGACCCCAGTGAACTTCACATTCCTCAAACACTCATCCCTCCTCAACTTCACAGTTGATTGGGTCAGTGACGTCAATCTGCATAAAAAATCTCTTTTCAAGGTTTTTTTGTTTTGTTTTGTTTTGTTTTAGAAAGAGCTTGGAACAGAGTTCCAGTAGGGTCATCGTGTCTCTAGTGAAGAGAACACGGCATGGGAAAGTCCTTCAGAGAGGAGATAATGCCTTCATTTTTTTTTTTTTTGTCTCTGCATCAGTCCCTGGCACATAAAAGGCACATGATGAGACAGGGTGGCATTGAATTTTAAATGGATTATGAAGGAGGGTGCTCCAATATTGACTGGGCAGACCACACCGATGTATAATGGCTGCAGGAGCTCCTGCCACGGGCCCAGTGGGGCGTCCAGTACAAGCCCACCACACCACACAGCACTGCTGCTTTCCTCACAACAGGGGCCCTGCTGTTCCCTTCCCACAGACTTAGTTCACAAACCACTTCCTACCCCTTTAGTAAATAGGAAAGCGGAGGCAGCAAAGGCCAATTGTAGACTCCGCTGCCTCCCCCACAATTTGCTATTTTAATGCAAATTTAATGAAATAATGAAGAGAAGCTCACACACGTACACACACATACACTGTCTCTAGCGGAGCTATTATTAGGTGATTATGTAAAGTGAATGACTTGGCCTGGCACTGTCATAACCCTGGAGAAGGTGACAAACACAGTTTCAGGCAAAAGAGGCTCTGAGTCGTGGAAAGCACTGAGTGTTGCAAGGATTTTCTGGGCCCCTGAAGTCAGAGCGTGAGCTCTCCGGAGGCGGGAGGAAAAGGAGCTGACCTTTATGAAGCTACAGCCCACCAGGTACCACACAAGGTGCTTTCATGCCTCACCCCATCTATTCCTCATAATAACTCCTTGGAGCAGGGGTCAGCAAACCATGGCCCTTAAACCAAAGGTGGCTCAACGCCCGTTTTTGTAAATAAAGTTTTATTGGAACACAGCCACACACATGTATTTACATATCGTCAGTGGCTGCTTTCATACTACAAAGGCAGAATTGAGGAGTTGAGACCCTATTGCCTGCAAAGCCACAAATATGTGGCATCTGGTCCTTTACAGACAGAGTTTGCTGGCGCGAACCTTGCAGGAAGATGCTCATGTTAGCCAGGAAGGGCTCTGTTACGCTGCCAAACAGATTGTCTTGGAGATTTAGAGGCTTAACAAAAGAAAGGTTTAGTTTTCACTCAGGTGACTCGTCCGTTAAGGGTTGGCAGGGTATCTGCTCCGTCTAATTTCGTGGGAGCCGCATTGAAGGAGAAACCGCTTTCTCTAGCAGGGAAGGGAGAGCCGGAGACTCGAGTACCAGCCCTTAAATGTTCATTTTGGAAGGGACACTGCTTACTTCGTCCGGAACCGCTCCTGCGGCACCACATGACTCTAGGGGGCTGGAATGTGGGGAGGAACATGGTGGTTCAGTGAGCAGTAAACCCTTGGGCAGGTACTAGAACCTCCATTCGACAGAAAAACACCAAAGTGGGAGTCCCAGAGTTAAGAAGTGAGGCAGACAGGATTCCAACTCTGGTCTTTCTGACTCAAAAGGCTGTCTGTCCTCTGCTCAAAACGCCCTGCCTTCTGCCATCGACTTATTTTCATAAGTTATTTCCATGAGTCGATTTCATTAAAAATAGGTGCCATCTCACCGTCTACCCAGGCCATGGAGAGACGCAGGACGGTTTTTGGAC
Organism: Suricata suricatta; assembly: GCF_006229205.1. Classification (NCBI taxonomy): domain Eukaryota; kingdom Metazoa; phylum Chordata; class Mammalia; order Carnivora; family Herpestidae; genus Suricata; species Suricata suricatta. The sequence goes on from NC_043717.1 coordinate 13,850,727, forward strand.
ATCAGTGTGGCATGTTGGAGCAGTGGCCGTTGTGTGATTTGACGCTCAGAGGCCAACTGCAGGAAACCGGAGCACAGTGTTCAGGGGGGTTAGTTCTGCCGGGGGGGGGGGGGGGGGGGGGGGGGGGGGGGGGGGAGAGGCAGAGGAGAGACTACTCCCAAGGACACCCCAAGGCTCTGGTGCCTAAGGAGAGGAGACACTCACCTGGTATACAGTCTAAGGAGGTGGTGCCAGTGGACCAGAGGGCATTGGCACCTCCTTGGCAATCGCATTTGCATGCTTTGTGGTACCAGGGGTCCTCAGCCTCATCCTGCGGGAAGCCAGAGGGGAACGAGTGTCAGAAAAGTCACAGTCAGGGCTGCCGGGGTGGCTCAGACGGTTAAGCATCCGACTTCGGCCCAGGTCATGATCTCACGGTTCATGGGTTCGAGTCTCTGCATCTGGAGCCTGCTTCTGATTCTGTGTCTCCCTCTGTCTCTGTCCCTCCCCTGCGTGTGCTCTGTCTCTCTCAAAAATAAACATTTAAAAGATTATAAAAATACAATGTCCCATGTATGAAACTTTTAGGGGGAAAAAAAAGAACGGAAAATCACAGTCAAAGGCAACTGCAGTCAAGGCCACTGGAAACGTTTGTGTTCAGAACCCTTGCTCATTCGTTACCTGTACTCTGTGGCTGCTTTTGCACCACGCCAGCGCGACTGGCATATGAATTCAGGCCTAAGACATACAGCTGCCGCTTGTCTTTGAGTCCAGGTAAGCAGATGCCCGCCACTGTGGACGGACAGCTCCTAATCTCACAGACACTCCTTGCAGGGAACACTGCTCACCCCGTTATACTTCTCTTCAGGGGTTGCCCTCGGGGCAACTGGGAGCCAGTTCAAGGTCACGCTCCTCACGTCTCCTGCAGGTCCCTTTTAGGGATCCATTTTTAAAAGGTAACAGATTCATGATTGCACCACCTGAATTAAGACCTGGTTTACTTGCATTCCCTCATTAAAACACCAATCTTGAATTTGCCCAGGTAAAATATGCTATTGGCACCACCAGAATAAAGTACCTTTAAAAGGTACCTTTAAAAACAACAAAACAAAACAAAAAAAGAGTGATCAGCCTAAACATTATTTCGAGCTAGGAAAATTTTCAAGAACTGTAACATACCTCTGTAGATGACAATCCCAGGGTGGCTAAGCAACAGGACAAGAGAGGAAAGCATCAAGTTAAAAAAGAAACAGAAATTAAACAAGATGATACATTACATGGAAAAGTGAAATGAAAATAGTCACATAAGAGTTAACAAAGTCCCTTCTGGAAGAAGTTAAACAAAGTAAATGTATGCCAGAAAAACATCCACAGATCCTGAGAAACCAGGGACAGTAAAATTAAACAGAGAAGGATCATTATTTTTTTTAAAAATTAACTCTACCCCCAGCATGCGGCTTGAACTCAAGAGCTCGAGATCAAGAGTCACATGCGCTAATGACTGAGCCAGCCAGGTGCCTGTGTGATTTTTGTTCTTTATAGAATTTTGGAAAATACAGTCATGTAGCGAAGAGGAAAAAAAAAAGTACCTGTATTTCTTATCACCAAAGGCAACCCTGTTAACATTTTCATATAAACCTTTCCAGTCTTTTTTCTATGTGTGTTTTTAAAAACATATTTGAGAACCTACTATTTAAACGATGTTTACAACTTACACTGTTAAATTTGACATTAAGTGCTAGCTTTTACCTTATTAACCTTGTTTCCTCAGCAGCATCAGCATCAGCACCCCTAGTGTCTGTCATACGTGCTATTCAGGAGCTGATTCCTAGTCCCCAACCCCCACCCCCCCACCCCTCAGGTCCCGCACTTGACACATTTAGGTTACTTAGGATTAACAAATTGTTTAGAAAATCTTTTTAAGGTTTGTCTATAATGTACAGGAAATATCAAATCACAAACTGTAAATACTGTATAATGTGGGAAAACTAAGTATGTAAAATTTAACATAAAACTAACATATAAACTATCTTTGTAGAAGTATGAATAAAGAGAATGAATGCACAATTTCAATTTGTTTTAGCTTTTTAATTTGTTTTTGAGACAGAGAGACAGAGTAGGAGCAGGGGAGGGGCAGAGAGAGGGAGACACAGAATCCAAAGCAGGCTCCAGGCTCGGGGCTGTGAGCAATCAGCACAGACCCCAACATGGAGCTGGAACTCATGAGCTGTGAGAGCATCACCTGAGCCGAAGTTGGACGCTCAACTTACTGAGACAACCAGGCTCCCCTAAATTTTTTTAATGTGTATTTATTTTTGAGAGAGAGACAGACAGACAGCGTAAGCAGGGTGGGGGCTGATAGAGAAAGAGACACAGGATCCGAAGCAGGCTCCAGGCTCTGAGCTGTCAGCACAGAGCCCGATGCAGGGCTCAAACTCATGAACTATGAGATCATGACCTGAGCTGGAGTCAGACGCTTAACCAAATGAGCCAGCCAGGCGTCCCTGAACGCACAATTTAATAGGAAAAGAGTTTGTATACATTAGCATAAACTGATTGTTTAAACTCTGCTGCCCAATGCGTAACCACTAGTCCCATGAAGCTATTTGCATTTAAATTCATTTAAATTAATAAAATTAAACATTCAATTGCTCAGTCACACCAGCCACATTTCAGTACTTCTTGGCCACACGTGGCTAGTGGCTGACGTGCTGGACAGCACAGGCACGGAACATTTTCATCACAGCAGAAGATCCATTAGGCAGTACCGAAGTTCCATTTCCCATTTTCAACAAAATGGGTATCTTCATTTCTTTCCTGATTATAAAAGCAATACATGCCTATTATAAAAATCTTGACCAAAACTTGAGTGTATGCAGTAGGAAGTAAAAGTCCTTCCTTAACCACTTTCCTATCTAAAAGTTGAATCTGGTGCCCACAAAAAAAAAAAAAAAGAAAAAAAAAACCCCAAACCTTTCAGATTGTTACAGGGAGTAAAGGAATGGTCGCATCTTTTGTATCATAATTATAAAAGCTATCGTTTTTCAAACTGTGCCTTCATTTAAATAATACAAATTTACTTATCCTGCCACCCACTTTTTCCTGTCCACTCTGAGCCTGGCACTGCCCCAGGGCCTGGGCCTTCTAACATGGAAGTCTCACTCTGTGCCCACAGGGGGCTTGAGGACCGTGAGAAGACAGACCACTGGACCATGCACACGGTGAGTACTCCACCAGGTTCTGCATAGGCTGCAGTGGGAGTTAAGGGGAGCATATCTCTTAGCGCAGTTCAGGGCTACCCCTCCCCTGCAGTCTCAAACTGCTGTCTCTCCTGGGCCCTCGGTCACCGGTTATTCATTCCTAGAGATCCATTGGCCCACCTGCTAGGGGCAGAATTAATCCTCTCCGGTAGCAGTGAAGGTTTGAAGCACCATTTTGGCTGGAGACCAAGCCCTGTGTTACCAAAGGGGTTACCAATGACTTCTTATTTTCACATGCAAAGAACTCTTTCCAACAGTTAACCTTACTTCATGCTCCAGTGTGCTCTCAGTCCCTTCCTTCTTCCTTTAGCTTCCATCACACAGCTCACCTGGTTCTCTCTTCACTCTAACTATTCGCCTCAGTCTTCTCCGAGAGCTCTGCTGCCTCCCACCTCCTAAGTGTTGCTAAACCCGAGATTCCAATTCCTGCTTTGAATGGCTTACCAGGTATCTCCCCATAGGTGTCTCTTACTATCTAAACTTGGACACAATCAAGTCTTGACAAGGTCATGGAGCAACCTGAACTCCCATATGTTACTGGTGGGGATGTGAGTTGGTCCAACTTCTTTGAAAAACTACTTGGCAGCTTGTCCTAACGTTGAACCTACATGTGTCCTATGATCCAGCAGTTCTACTCCTAAGCATTTACCGGCCAGAAAGGCCTGTGTATGTTCTCCAACTAACCAAAACCTGTGCCGGATTCCTCCCAGCAGCAGTATTTGTAGGAACCCCGAATTGGAAACACCCACATGTCCATCAAGAGTAGAATGAGTACATGTGGCGAATGCATACGTGGAACACTATACTGCAAGGAAAATGGACAGCCTGCAACTCGGCGTCCGCCCCAATCTGGCCGCATCTCACAAACAGGGCTGGGTGGAAAGTCACATGCTAAAATGGACACCACGTATGAATCCATTTAAAAGTAATCTACGCCATTAGATGTTAGGGTCTTGGTCACACTTGGAGCAGGGAGCAACAGGCAGGAAGCCCTGGTGGCTATCCGGGGGGCTGGCAGCCTTCTGCTGTTTGATCTGAGTGCTGGTCATACGGCTGTGTTCAGTAGTGAAAATTCACCGAGCTGTACGCTTACCTGTACTTTTCTGTATGCACATCCTACTTAAATGTTTTATACTTCAAGTCCTCACAACCTCCCTCAGTTTGTTCTTCTCCATTATTTCTTATCCTACTGAATGGCTTCACTGTTCACTTGGCATCGCATCTAGAGACTTGGGATTTGTCTTCATTGCTTTTTTTCCTCTAACCCCCCACAGCCAGTGTCTTCCAGGGGCCTTTATCCTCTTTGCCCGCGCTGCCCCTGCCTGTGTTAGGCTCCTGCTCTCTCTCTCTGGACGCTTTCCCTGCTGAAGACAGACCTTGCCTCGTCCACCCTTCATGCTGCCAATGGAATGGACTGCAGACCCGACTGGGCCACTTTCTTGCTCCAAACCGTTTGGTGGGTCCCCAGTGCAAAGGTCCAGGCTCCATCTCTGACATTTATTCGGTGGATGGCCACATCCCTCCATTTCCTGAGGCCAAAAACAAGTATGATAATAATGTGTCTTTCAAGGAATCGCCTTGATGGGTGTCCCGCCTGCCTCTCCTCTGCTACCTGCAATTCATCACATGTGGTAGGCTATTTCATGCCTCCGGGACTTTGCTTTCTTGGCTTTAAAGGCCCTCATCTCCCAACTTTTCAGCCAGCTTATCCCCTTCCCTGTGAAAAGGACTCTTTCTGCCCCCCATGGACACTTGCTCTGGCCTCTACACCCCACCCCTTTCTTGTGCACAGTTTTGTCTAAGCACCTGTATGATGATAGAAATTAATATAAAAGATACTTGATAGTGACTGGCCCCAAAGCATTTATTCAGTTACTAATACTCATTGGGTATCTACTAGAGTCAACGCCCGGCTTCAGGTGCTGGGGATATAGCAGTTAACAAAATAGGAAAGTACCCACCTTCACAGGATGTACATAGTCTAGGTTGGGGGTGGTAACGGCTAATGAATGAATGAATAAAATATCCTGCAGTGAGAAGGTGATGTTGGAGCAAACACCTGAAAGAGGTCAGAGACCTGTGAGCAAAGCATTCTGGGTAGAGGGAATATTAAGTATAAAGACCCTGAGTGGGTAGGTACCTGACATGTTCTAGACAGAGCCAGGAGACTCCGGGGCTGGAGCCAGGGAAGAAGAGAGGGTTTTAGGAGATGAAGAGGGGGTTATGGGAGGCAATCCGTACAGGGCCTTGTGGGCACCTGAAGACTTTGGCATTCAGCCTGGGTAGGCCCTCACAAGGGTTCGAGGAGAGGAGGGACAAGACAGATCACTGTTAATAAGGCTCCCTCTGGCTGCCGGGTGTAGACTGGATCGTTTGGGGCAAGGCTGGAAGTGGAGAGCCTAGCAGGGCAAGCAACCGTCATCCAGAAGGGAGCTGATGGAAGGTTGGCCCAGGTGGTGGCAGCGGAGGTGATAAGAAGTGGCTGGATTCTGTCTTTGGAAGGCAATGCCAACAGTACTTGCTGACAGATGACATGGGTGTGACAGAACGAGGTTCAAGGCTGAGGCACTGGGAGGATAGACCTGCCATTTACTGGGGGAAGGGAAGGCTCCGGAGGAACGGGGTGGGGTGGGGGGGATGGCGTGAAGATGTTCCGTTTGAGAGGCCTGGGGAACACCTGTGCCCCTTGGAGGTGATGCACACATGAGCCCACAGCCTTAGTCTCGCAGCTGCTCCCCAAGAACTGCAAAGCAGATGCACCATTGGCACCTAGTGGATTTGGGGTCATTAATTCAGGAGGTGCTTGGCTCCACCCCCGCTTGGAGGGAAGCTGGGCAGGGCTGAAATACAGAAAGGCCCTGTCAGCCGGGCAAACATCACCTGTGCCAAGATCCTCTTTGGGGGCAGGGGGTCAAAGCCAAGGCCTGTTGGTCACTGAGTGTGGCCTTGATAATCCAATCACTTTGGTCCAGAGGCTGCATCTGTCACTGAGGTGGGTTTATGTAGCTGCAGCTGAGCAAACCCAAGTTCAGATGTGAGCCCTCCAATGGCTGTGGCCTCAGGGCCTTTCCCTTTGCCCGGGGCCACGGGTGGGCCCTGGAAGGGTTCTGCATTCTGCAGAAAGAAAGCGGAAGGCAAACAAGAAGAGGGGGAGGTGGAGCCGCTGTGGAGAGGAAAAGTCCTAAGAGGCAGGCCTGGTCTCGGAGCCACTTCCGGTGTGCAGTCAGATGTGCAGCAGATTTCTGATGTCTCTTCCCTCCCGGGCTCCACTCCCTGGAAATGGGAAAGCATTTCTCTCTAGGCAGCCTGGGGGTCTGAGGCACCGGGCCCTCGTGGAAATGAGCAGAGAGAGAAAGCACAGCAAACACTTTGCAGGAAAAGCTGCCACGAAGGGAGCAGCCACGAAGGGAGCAGCCGCGTGGCTGCGTGGCCCCCAGAATGACTTAATCACCAAACGCCGGCAAACAAACGCAAAAGGCTGCTTGACGAGCACATTTTATAATGCCGGAAAATAGCATTGTTGGAATGAGCGACAGAAAATGGGTCAGCCTTTGAAGGAGAAAGAGGAAAAGATTTTGGTTATGTGGCTGCATGGTTTTCTCCCTCCTTCGATTGTTCTCGAGATTCCTCCCCACGGTTTGGGTTTCCACTGGAGCGCCTGAGATGTCCCCCTCGCACTGACCTTACACGTATTCAACAGGGGCTCATTTTGCCCTTTTGCCCAAGGGGGAAACCCGTTACTGCAGCAAGAAAATGCAAGGCTTGCAATTTCTCAAAATGTACCTTCCAAGCTCAAGAGGAAAAGTGGGTATTAGACACACACAGGAAAGACCCTTTTAGTTCTTTTGATGGATGTCACTAAATACAGAGCCTTCCTTCCCATGGAAACAGATGAAGCCAAGGAGAAAAGCATAAAATTATGAATGACAAAAACTGTCAGTAACTAGCTTCGCAGCTACTTGAGAAATAAGGGTAAGACAGAGGAAGAAAACAGCATGCTGCAGTAATGTCCCTCTCGAAGAAGGAGAAAGAAGGAAATTGTTCTGGTGTGAAAATGTTGCTATTTTTGGCTACAAGCATATTCATGGGTACATGCTTCAACACAGATGAATCTCAAAAACATATGCGAAGGGAAAGATAAAAGACCATATGTTGTATGATTCCATTTAAACGTAATGTCCGGAATAGGCAAATCTATAGAGACAGAACGTAGATTGGTGGCTGCCAGGGGCTGGGGAGAGGGGGAGATGGGCTTAATGTCTACTGGCTTCTTTTAGGAGGTGACAAAATGTTCTAAAATTGGATTGTGTGCTCCACAAATCTAGAAATGTACTAAAACCCATTGAATTGCACACTTTAAATGGATGACTTTAATGGTTCAGAAATTACATCTCTCCGGGTGCCTGAGTGGCTCAGTCGGTTAAGAATCCAACTGCGGCTCGGGTCATGATCTCATGGTTTGTGGGTTTGAGCCCTGCATCAGTCTCTGTGCTGACAGCTCAGAGCCTGAAGCTTGCTTCGGATTCTGTGTCTCCCTCTCTCTGCCCCTCCCCTCCCCTGCTCTCTCTCTGTCTCTCAAAAATAAACATTTAAAAAATTGTTTAAAAATTACATCTCAATAAAGCTGCTTAAAAAGAACAAACCTGTGTCCCTGATGGTTGACACACCAGTGAAGCAGATACACCTGTAAGATGTAGCTTAATTATGTGTGTGTGTATGTATATATATATATATAAAATGAACAAGCCATAGACCTATATATTGTAATAAGATGGATTTTTAAAAACCATCATTTGCATTGCATCCAAAACGTCCAGTGGAAGATAAAGAGAAGCCTGCCTCTGTTATGGATGCCGGGAGTGCTTTGCTGCGCTCATTTGTGCATTCCCAAATGAACCTTCCTCCAACGCCCAAGTGGAGTCAATCTATTTATCTTATTTCACTGTAATAAGGAGCTGCTGCCACTGTGGAACAGAAACAGTGAAAAATAAATTAGACAAAGGACCTTTATCTTCAGGTTCCAAGTTGTGCAATAGAAAACATCTTTCCCATGTGCGTTGGCCTCGATTCTCTATCTGGATGGGAAGCTGATTAAATACAGCAACCACATCCTGTCATCTTTCTCTGTCTCTCAAACACCCCTCTAGCTCAGGGTAGAGCACGCATAGGTTGCCAAGCCACACGGACCATAAAATGGTCACCAGACCACCCCGTGGACCACATTCCATTCTGCCTAGACAGAGAGTATTTTTTGCTCTTCATGGAAATTCCTGGAGCCCCTCAGCCATGCACACAGATCGGTAAGCTCTAGGACAGGAAATAATGCTGTGCTCTGTGCCTCCAGACAGTGTGTGTTTTATTACAGATATCTCCCAAAAGGGCCGGTCTACTATCAAAATGAGTTGGTAAAGTTTTATAGGGCTTCCCAGTTGGGTAGACTCAGCACTGGGACAGTAACAAAGACCTGCCCTGTGTGTCAAGTTCTTACACAATGCTTGGTCCATCGCAGAAACTCAGGGATGGGTTCTTTAACGAGCTGACAAAAGAGGGAATGGATGGATGGATGAATGAATCTCAATGCCCATCACACAGAAATTTGAGGGTGAGGCCTCTGACTATCAGAGAACCAGAGGTATTGGAATCTAGGCCTTGAAAGGCTCTGTTTAGATTTTTCTTGCTGACGGAGAGGCAAGGAGTAAAGGAAAAGCAACAAAACACCTAACACATCTTCAAGTGTTAAGAGTTACTGGGACAAGTTGCTGACTTTTCATTGCAAAGAGGGGAAAAAAACCCAGACAATTGGTCTAAAGGATCCCTACTTAGAAATATATTTGGGTTTGCAAAATGACCTTGGGATTACATTCATACAGATCTTTCCAAATACTGAGAAAGGTGACTAACAAAAGTCATGAGAATGGGAGATCATCAAAGGACGTACTCTACCGATAACATCTAACGAGAGGGCAGAGAGGAGTGTGATTTCAACCAGGAATCTGGACTCTGCTTGTGGGAGTTGTGTCATTGAATCCGAAACGTCCATCGGGTCATTTGCAGAGTGGAGAGGCCTCCTCCTTCCTGCCCTCCTAATTTACTTCCTGTGACACACAACAATAAATAACCCCGAAGAGGCCATTCCACTGATGGCTAATGTCCAGAATGAACCTGAAAAGGAATTCTTAGCTAACAGGTCCTTGAGACTGGAGAGAAGCATGAAGGAGTGTTATTTCAAAGACTGAGAGAGAATTTAATCGTTGAACTGAATGATGTGCTTTTAATTTCTCCTTTTTTAAGCATGTTACTCCTGCCAGGGCCATATTTAGAAATTTTAAAATGATCGAGTGTTATAGTCTTTGGAGATTCCTGCCTCTCGGTTGGATTATGTTTTCTATTAGACTCCAGTGGTACTTGGCGTGTTATGTTAATCCATATTTGAACGAGAGTGACCTCAAGTCCTGATTTGCCCGGGACAGTCCTGGTTTACACCTGTTGTCCCAGCAGAATTATTAATAGCATCCTCTTCCACTCTCTATAGCGTCCTAGTTTGGAAGATTAAATTCTACAATCACTCTAATTTTGACTCCTAAAGATGTTCAAGGATACACCACACTTTCTTAGCAGTCGTTGCAATTTATAGCTATTTTCTATGATTTCTGAGACCCTTCCTTTTTTCTGTCCCATTTAGAGCATCCCTTGAACTTTAGAAGGCTCCTCGGAGAACCGGAAAGCCAGTGGTGAGAGACTAAGAGTTCCACTTCCACATAAAGACAACTGTTATTCATTGACAGTGTGTCTTGATTAATTAGCATGCCTTGCTAATTAATGATGTTTTAATTATTCATTTTGCATTTCTATTAATCAGCTATTAATCATGCAATTGTATTATTAAGTATTTGATAAATGCTATTGGTTGGACAGCACATACCTTCATAGCCGAAGAGAAGTAAAAACAAGAAGCCTTCTATCTTGCGTGGCATTCTCCCCTTGCCCTTGGCTGCAGCTCTACCTTATCCAAGTGGAGAGCTTCCTCAGGAGCAGGAGCTTAACTTGAGCACTGGCCTCATTAAGCATCTTATTCCATTTAGTTCTTAGGGATTTGGCTGAGCCCTACTAAGTTAACCCACATAGTTACCTGCCTCAACATGGAAGTCTCAGAGAAGAATCTAATGTCAACTGAGGTTGGTTTAGCAAAGGAAGAGACTGGTATTTCATGCTATCTTTAAACTGAAGGGAAGCAGTGGAGGGCAATGAAAACTACAATCAGAAGACCCAGGTCTTAATCCTTTCTTTGCCATTATCTTCTAGGGGGTGACCTTGAGCAATTTCCTGCCAAATAAGCACTGACATTGTCAAATTCTGTGAAAGGGACATGGATTCCCTTTTTAGAAAGCAACTTGGCATCATGTTTCATACCTATTCACTCATGAAAATACCCCATTTGAGACGGGGGAGACAGTTACACACAGAGAGGTACCTTGCTGTGTTATTTATCGTAACGAAAACTAGGAAACAATCTACATGGACAAGGTTAGGGGTTCAGTGCTGAGGGTAGCCTTAAGAGCACAGATTCCCATGCCAGGACGAGTGCAAATCTCAGCTCGGCCACATGTTCTGTGACCTAAGGCAAGTTACTTGAGGTCTCTATGCCTCAGCTCTCTCATCTAGAACATGATGATAATAATGCCTACTTCACAGAATTAGAGGTTCAAATGGGACGATTATGTATATACTTACAACAGTGCTAGAGATCATTCATTATTACACAGCCACTAATAATAAAGTTGTTGGGTGAAAACAGGAGTTTAACGAGTACAGCGTTTCAGTTTTGCAAGATAAAAAAGTTCCGGAGATCTTTTTCATAACAATGTGAATATACTTAGCATGACTGAACTGTACACTTAAAAACGATTAAAATGATAAGAAAAAAATTTAAGTTAATGGAGCGATTGTGATTGCAGGGACAATCATGAGTTATACTCTCGACTTAGAAAAGGATGCAAATTTACACATAGTATGAGCAAAACAATATGGAAAAATGCAGAGAAAAAAACTGAGTTTCCCCTCCCCTTTTTAGGTTTTGGCTACCACGATTCCATCGCAGCTCCCAGGGCCCCAGACATCTTCCCTTCATTCCTCGTGTCAGTGATGAAAAAGGCCAATAGAAAAAGGTAACAATGGCCCCCTCCTCCCCAACAAAACTGTCATGAACTATTAAGAGGAACAAACAGGAGCTAGAGAAACGTTGTCATTTACTCAGCATTTATTGGATGTCCACAAGCCTGACATTTATTCCATGCTGTGTATGGATTCGTCATTACACAAAGGTCTATTCCACAAACCCTACTGCCGAATTAAAAAGGAAAGGACTATTTTCCCCTTGCTCTGCATTTTAGAGTTTAATGAAACATTAACCCTTTAATAATAATAATCATAAGCCTGTAATAACTCAACTGCAGCCCCTTAAATCGCTTTTGCAGTGCCATATTTCAGTTGGAGGCTTTGTGGGGTAGGTCTGTCCTGGCTTTGCAGGAAAAGGGTGGTCTTGCTTCCCAGGGCCTCCGGATGTTCCCAGGCTGCCTCTGTCCCGGCAAGGCGGGGATGTCCTCGGGACTACGACACGGCCAGGCCCCCACCTCGGGTGTTTCCCAGGTCTTGCGAGGGCAGCGGGGAAGGGAGGAGAGGGTATCTGTCATTATGTTTCTGCGATAAAACATGACCCCTTGTTCCCCAAAAATACAAAACTTAAGAAAAAAAAATTTAATGTCCCCATATAGAAAAGTAAAATAAAAGAAAAGCAAAATCAATATTATTTTCAAAGGAAAAGAAAATAATTTTGTCTTGCTTTTCGTTTTTTCACCCGGGCCCTCAAAGAATATTAAAAGTCGAAGAGGGGAAGGAAAAAAGGGGTAACTCCCTGCACTGGTTCCACTGGGGCTCGAACCCAGGACCTTCTGCGTGTAAAGCAGACGTGATAACCACTACACTATGGAACCCTCACACGACGGAAGGGACATCATTAGCTTACTCATAGCCTTACGTCAGAAACAACGCCGCGGAAACCCCAACCCTCCGCCGTAGCTCCACCCCTGCCGTGGCTCCACCCCGCCTGTAAGGTAGTGTGTTGGCGGCAAAGTTCCGGGCCCCGGTTGCGGCGTTTGAGCCGTTCGGGCAACCTGCGCGTCAGGTTCGTCGCCCCTGTGACCAGGGCGAGGCCGGGGTCAGGATTACTCTCTTGAGAGCTGCCCAGCTAACCACCCGTCCCAAACTTTCTCTCAGCTGCGACGTTGGCGGGACCTGCCCAGTGGGCGGAAGCGCACCAGGCGGCGGGCCGGGCCGCCTCTGGCAGCTTCCCTCAGCTCGGGAAGGTCGCGTGCTTTCCCCATTTCCCCCTGGGCGCGCTGAGTCTCTTTTGGCAGCACTGGGGACCTTGAGTCCGGAGCTGGGTGGACGGGAGCATCACCTGGAGCCAAAGATTTAGGCAGCACGCGGTTTGGGGGTGGGCTGGGGGTCATCGTCCTACTGGCATTTAGGTTGCCAGGGTTGGAAGAGGGCTGGTTAGCGGGCCTCTTCCCGGAGGATGTAGGCTCCTGACGCTCCTCTGACACTGTCACAGCGTTCCTCCTCTGCTGAGCCCCGCACCCCCGCCCACAGGGGCTGAAAGTTGCAGGACTTTTGTTTGTTTCTCTTTGTCTGGGCTGCGGCGGTGGGGGTGGGGGTGTAGATGGGACACCCTTTTAAGGCTGAGGGTGGTGAAGCAGGACCATCTGCAAGATTTGAGGGGCCCAGTGCAAAATGAACATGTCAAGTTCCCTGTCCATGAATTACTAATTCCCAAACGGTGATGGCAGAGCATTAAACCCAGCGCAGGCCCCTGTGTCTGCAGGGGTTGTGGCCCAGGAACCTGTCTTTGTGCTTCCAGGCCTGAGGGCCTGAGAAGGTGCCGTGACCAATCCCTCCATTAGGAAGGGCTCATGTATGGTCCCTCGTCTTGGTTTTCATTGTCAGTGCCATTTGCCCTCCCCAGTGCTCTTGGATGGACCTTCATCACCGTCCTAGGATTGCTCACCATCCTCAAACTTAAAACCATTTGGCGGGTATCTTTAAGTGCTGAGTTGAAAGTGGCTGCAGCCTGCTGGTCTCTTTTTCCCTGATGTCTGATGAACTGGCAGAATGATGGAGAAATGGTACTGATTGTATGAAAGCAACCCCGTCAGCCAATTCCCGTCTTCCTGGGAAGACCCCTGGAAGAAACAGGTGGGTGGAAGGCACACTAACCTGGAGGGCATAATCTGGATTCTGGTCCTGCCTAGGTTACTCATTAGCAGTGTGCCCTCAGGTCCCCTCGCAAGCCTCAGTGTCCTCCTTTGTGAGATGCATGGGTTGGACAAGACACCCCCACTTCCCCTCCGCGTCTGTTGCTTTCCCGGTGGGAAAATGGAGGCAGGAGGCAGTTACCCGCCATGGGAGTTTTGTCACAGGACTAGAGGCCGGCGTGCAGCTAGGGCTTGGGTCCTCTGGTGCTGGCGCTCCTGTGTCCTAGTTAGCTCCCCATGAGCTCCTCGCGGGGCCTGGTGCAGAATGCCTTTTTGTTGATACCTTTCGAGAGGCTGTTTGAGCACTTGATGCAGATGACCACGCGGGGTAGGAGGACGGATTCATGAATGCTCCATTTTCCTGCTAGTCCGTGAACCATGATTCCCAGGTAAGAAGTCTACCCCACCTGTTTCCAAACCTCTGTCGGTTCCAATCAAGGCTACCACGAACTGGGCCTGAAATCACACTCACCGTGGTGTTTTGGTTTTTCTCTAGGGACTGGTTCGCTGCCCTCCAGCTGCCTGCCCTCGTTCTGAAGGGTGGGTTCTCCGAATGCGAGCTTTGGCCAAGTTCCCACACGTACATCATGGAGAAAAGACGCTGGGTCACCTCCGATGCATGCCACGTAGGTTTCTGCCTTTGGTGGAAAACTCTTGTTCCTTTGTTCCATTCTGATGAGGAGGGATACTTGTTCCACTCCTCCGCTGCCCCTAAGGTCACAATCTCTATTTTGTTAGTGAAGCACAAGGTGGGTTGCAAAAACTACCTCCACAGGATTCCCGTGAGGCCACCACGGTAAGTATTACTGTCTCTACTTTTCAGCTGAAGAAGTCACAGCCGACTTTGAAGCCGAGTTTGAAGGCCTTGCTTGAGACCGTTCTGCCAGTGAGTACCAGGGCTGGCTTATACTCAGTCTTATGACACCGAAGTGATTTGTGGGGCTCCTGTCCATAAAGGCTCTGTGTTGTTCCGGGAAGAGGGCTGTTGGTCTCTGGTAGGATTTCATATGCATGCAGGGAGGAAATGGATACCTTTTATTCTTTCTCGTGTAATTTTAAAATGAAATCCTCAGGGCACCTGGGTGGCTCAGTTGGTTAGGCATCCAACTCTTGGTTTCAGCTCAAGTCATGATCTCATGGTTCCTGAGTTCAAGCCCCGTGTCGGGCTCCTCACAGCCTGTGTGGATTGTCTCTCCCTCTCTCTCTGCCCCTCCCCTGTTCGGTCTCTCTGTCTCAAAACAAATAAATAAACTTAAATAAATGAAATGAAATCCTCGAAAGCAGGAACCAAAAGCCTGCTGGAAACAACTGTTGATAACTTTCACCTTGAAACTGTCCCCATCATGGAGAGCTCTTCAGATGGCCTCAGTTCTGCCGAGCACTTCAGTCAGATGGGTGAGCCCCCGCCCCAGGAATGCCCATAAGCATCTGAACAACTGTAAGGCAAACACCTCAACAAACTAGTAAATAAGGACTACAAGTCACTTCAGACTTTGAGTCTTCTGATCTCTCAGACGTGTAGAGTGGCTTCCCCAGGGTCTGGCTTCACTGAGGAAAAGCAACTCAACCAAAGGAGCCACAGCCCCAAACACTGAACTGACTTAGGAAGCTCAGTTTATCTGATTTCATTGGGAAATGGTTATGCTTGGTCTTTCAGTAGCGTACTTGGTATTTACTGAGAAAATAAGTCATTACCTGAGTATGTCGGAGCTCACCGTATTGTCCGTCTTTTGCAGCTCGTGTTCAAAGTTCAAAACATTTGAAATTAGCCTCTGGGAATGGATATTTGATATTTGTGGACCTTTGCCCACCTACCTTTTCATGGTCCTCTGTATCCCTCTGTCCTCTTCCCTAGCTCTAATTCTCTGGTCATTTTGATCACTCGTTTGCCCTCTTGTTGCTTGTACTTGTTGGCAAGACCACAGTCTTTTAAATCCAACTCTCTTCCTACTCTGCCCCTGTATGTGGCCCCAAGAAGAGCACATATCCAGGCCAGCTGGTTTCCCACTAAACCTTGACTACTTACCTCAGGCGAACCCTTAAGGTGGTACAGAATCGTGTCTGCTTCCCTTGTCCATTCATTCTCCACCTCTCCTAAGGGACAGTTTCATATCTTCTCTCCCTAAACTTCCTGTACCTCTTTCTCCAGCCTCACTTATAGCTGATGAATGTGCTTCTTTCTTCAGTGAAGAAATGGAAGCAATCAGAAGAGAACTCGCACAAGTACCCACCGCCTCTGCCCGCCTACTGGTTCTGTGCTGTCGTGGATTCCAGACCATCCTCTTCCTGTGGATCAGGGCTTCTTAACCATAGCTGTGTTGACATTTGGGCCTGAGTAACTCTGTAGTGAGGGTTGTCCTGTGCACTGTAGGATGTTATGTGGCATCTCTGGCCTCTCCCCACTAGATGCCCATGGCACCCTTCTCCCAAGTTGTAACAATCCAAAGTGTCCCCTGGTGGGAGTGAAATCTTGTGGGCCATTTGGCAATGTTGGTGGACACTTTGGGTTGTCATAACTTGGGTGCAGGGGTTGGGGATAGTCCTGGCATCTAGTGGGGAGAGACCAGGGATGCCGTGAAATCGGCTGCAATGCTCACAATGGCAACTCACAACAAAAAGTTACCCAGCCCCGAAATGTCAGTAGTGCTATGGTTGAGAAGTCCTGTTCCAGCTTGTGATTTGCGTTCCCATCCAAGCCCAGCCCTCCACCTGCTCTGGCCTCCTCTCTCCTACATCATTAGCCACCTTCTCCCTTGTTTCGTTCCGATGGACATACAAACATGCTGTAGCTTCGCTCATCGCTGCAAGAAACCTCTTAATCCCATTTCTGCCTCTAGTTCCTTCTCTTTTGTTGCTCTCCTTTACAGCAGAACTCTTAGAGACATGTGTCTGGGGCCACTCTCTCCAATTCCTCTCCTTTTGGAAGCACTTTCCCTTCCTGGCTTTGAGGGTACAGTGCTCTCCTGATTTTGGTTTCCTACTTTACTAGTTGCCCCTTCTCAGTCACCTGTGCACTTGGACTTCGCTATTCATTTTCACCACCTTGCTGACCTCATTCAGTTGAATGGCTTGAAATACCACCTGCACCCTAGATGGTTTTCAGATTTATACCCCTAGTCAAAACTTTCCTCCCAAGTTCTGAATCTACCTACGCAATGTGTCCATTCAGATGCCTGTCTAATATGCATATCAGACCTATCATAGCTGTAGCTAATCTTTAAATCTGCTCCTGTCTTCCTCACCTTTCCACTTACTTAGCCCTGAAATGTAGAATCACACTTGATTCTTCTTTTTCTCATTCCCTAGAGCTAATCTTACTAGCCAATCCTATTGGTTTCACCTTCAAGATCTATGTAGAATCTGATTAATCACTTCCTGTGTCTCCTCTGCCACCGCACCAGTCGAGGCCATCGTCACATTTTGCCTGGATCATTGATAAAAACCTCATCTCCTGGCCTCCCAGCTTCCGCCCCTTCCTCCCTACGGACTATTCTCTACTCAGTAGCCAGAGTGATCCTTTTAAGATCTAAGTAGGGGCGTCTGGGTGGCTCAGTTGGTTGAGCGTTTGACTTCGGCTCAGGTTATGATCTTATGGTTTATGAATTTGAGCCCCACGTCAGGCTCTGTGCTGACAGCTCGGAGCCTGGAGCCTGCTTCAGATTCTGTGTCTCTCTCTCCCTCCCTGCCTCTCCCCCACTAGTACTCTGTCTCTGTCTCTGTCTCTCTCTCTCTCAAAAATAAATAAACATTAAAATAAATTAATTAATTAAATCTAAGTTGGATCTTGTCACTCCTCTGCTCAAAACCTCCAATAGCTCCTACCCATGACTAGAGTGAAAGCCAAGGCCTTGTGGGGGCCTGCAGAGCCCTGCATGATCTGACCTCCCATCCATTACCTTTCTGATTATATCTCCTATTACGTTGCCTTTTCTTTTACTGTACTCCAGCCACACTTGCCTATTTGCTGTTCTTCCAACACACTGGGCCTCTTGTGCCTAGGGGCCTTTGAACCTGCTGTTCTCTCAGCCTTGACTACTCTTTCTCTAGGCCATCCCATTGTTAGCTCTCTCACCTCGCTCAGGTATTTGTCCAAATATCTTCTCAGCAAGGGCTTTCCTGACTGCCCTATTTTTTTTGGTTGCTTTTTTTTTGTAACTTTATTTATTTTATTTTTTTTTTAGAATATAACACTATTTTTTAACATATGCAGTTATTTTCCATCATTTACAATACAGCAGTTACAATGACACTCCAAATGGATAAGCAAAGTAAAAAATCAGAACCCCAACTTCTATTTCATGTAATTAGACT